>NC_143409.1:5947291-6270833 GCF_052110815.1 Crocodylus siamensis | reverse complement strand
GTCTCTGACACACCCTCTCCCTGAAGTAAAACCTGATGGCTTCTAAGCGCTCGTAATCCCCGGCGCCACCAGGATGATCAACATTGAACCACGCGGTCCACTCCCCATGATCTAGATAACAGAAAGGATGCTGCAGTACTGACGGCGGGGGGCAATGTCACTCCTGTCGCTTCCTACTTTCAGCCAGGAAAGCTTTTCTTTCTATCTCTTCCCAGGATGGAGCCTGAGCTACTGGGCAGAGGAGGGGGCCGGGGAGCGAGTCCCGGATACCACCCGCAACTCCTCAGCGTTACTACGGGAAAGTCACGGGGTTTGTAACATGGGCATAATTCTACCTCCCTGAGTGGGCTTTTCATGAGATGCTTAGTACTGGATGCTTGTACTGTGCTTTAGGATCCCTGGGTAAAAGAGATCATCCCTGTCTGGGATAACATTTAGAATCAAAATGTGTCGGTATCTGGGGCACTGTGTTTTTTCCTTCCCCTTGAAGCATAGGTCACCTCCGATGGCTGTGCTATCTCTGTCCTTAGTTTGTTAAAAAGGCTTAACTTAGCTGGGGGTGGGAAACAAGTTGCTACTGTCCTGACAGATGGAGGAGACCAGTGCCTTTATTTGAAATGCAGGCATTATGTCCCTGTTTCCTGGACTTTTAACTCACCACAGGCGAACAGCTCTTCCCCACCCTACAGCCAGGCATTGCTTCGTAGTTTCATAGTTGGTCGGGTCAGAAGGGACCTGAGCAGATCATCACGTGCGACCCCCTGCCATGGCAGGACCGAACGCTGGGATGAAATGACCCTGGCTTGGTGATTATCCAGCCTCCTTCTGAAAACCCCCCAGGTAGGAGTGAGCACCACTTCCCTTGGAAGTTGGTTGCTAATAACTGGTAACGAAGTGCAGGGGGATGGGGAGGCCGGCGTACTGGCTGTGACAGTCTGGTAGTCCCTCTGCCATAGCAGCATGATTGTGCACCTCTTTCAGGGTCTGCTGGCACTGAAATCCTAGATGACGGTGGCCAGTGTTAAATATAACGCTTGAGGCATCAGGGTATTTCCTGAGGATTAATAAACAGCTGGGGAGAGCCGATGGGCAGTGTTGGCTCAAGGGGTTGTTAGCTTCGCGTGGGCATTCAGTCCCAAGAAATGCCCTGTGTCCTTGCTCTATATGCTGGAAATGCAGATGGATATGTTAGCGGAGAGGCTGTATCCAGGGCAATGCAGCATCAGCTAGTACCTGAGGAGCCTTTCTAGTGGGTTGGTGTTTGGCAGCCTAATGTGTTAAGTGCCTTGGCTCTTCTTCTAGCATTTTGAGAGGACCAGATGCACAACAGGGGCTGCACATGCATGCTTATTAGCATACCTGCTCGCAGCTAGGGAGAGCAAGAGTTGGAGTCTATCAGGCCTTATCCTTGCTCTGTGGCTTCAGAGGCTCATCTCGAGGCTGCGGGGGGCCAGGTCCCCAGCTGGTGTGAACTGGTGCAGTTCAACTCACCCCCAGGAATTGAAGATCTGACCTATACTCTACCTGGTTTTTGCACTTCACCTCCTCGCCCTCCAACCACCTCCCCACACAGACCTGAGTGTGGATTACATCAACTCCAGGCTCAAACCGACTTAATGGGGGGAATGGATGGGAGGATGCAGCTGGGCTACATTTCCCCTCCTGCAGCAGCCTGGATGTGCCCCCGTGTCAGGAGCACGCGTAGGTTGATCCAGCATTTGCAGTGACACGTTAGAAAATACAGCCCTGGGTGCTGCACACGGGGGTCGTCTTTCCATTGTGGTGGCTATAGGGGCCAAGCTATAAAGGACCTCAATGACTGGGGGGGGCTACTTGCTTTTCTGCCCAACCCAGCTTTACCAGGGCACCTTCCTTCTGCCTGCACGGTCTCCTTGCAGACTGCTGTTGAAGAGGTGGAGGAAGAAGGTAGGAGAGATCGATGTCCATCAAGCCCCTTTTTTTTTGAGGGCTGATCTCGGGTCATTTCACTGTGCAAGGAGTGGGTCTACTGCAGCTGCTCCCCAGTCGAGGCTCCCTTGTTCCTCCCTCCTCTCTGGGGAACCTTTCATGCCTACGTCGAGCCTGTGAGGCTCCATGCCAGCGAAACATATGGGCTGTGGTCCTATAGCCAACCTTTTACTATTCCAGGTGAGATGCCAGTCGTGTATTTAAATGATAGCCAAATCCTGCAGGAGGTGGCAATGATTAACACTTATTCCATTACCTAAGTGTCACAGCTAGTCAAACATGTTGGATCTGTTCACGAATGAAGGGGTAAAAAATAATATAAGGGTACAAAATGTCTTCTGTCCCCACGAGGCAAAGCTACCAGAGGTAGAAAAGGACTTACTCGTTGCATCGTGCCTTGCAAGTGCACTGAGGGGTTGCTGTCCCATCCGGATCCTGCTGGTGGGTTGCTTCAGAGCCCTCTCACCTGGGGAAGAGGGTTACCAAATGAATAAAGACAAAAGAGAATAATGCTTTAGGGGGAGCGCTCTTCTTTTTAATCCGCTACCCTCTATTAGCACTGCTGGCCCTGTCCAAAGGCTGGGTAACCTGACGTAGCGCAGCTAGAAATAACTATTTTTAAAGGTATCCTTCTAAAGCGGATGGAGCAGGGCTCAGCACAGCTCTTAGTTACTTAAGTGCATCCATCAATAACTTGGTAACTGATGGCAGAATTGGGCTCCCTACATTTTCATTCAGCCGCTCTAGGATTTAGCGGCCTGTCGGGAGACTGATGTAGGTAGATCCAGTTTGACCCTGCCGAGATGCAAGGGTCTGCACCCCCCCGTGAAATTAAAACCTGTGGCTCTGGATACTTTTTGTTTCAAAATTGCTTACAAAGATGGACGGACCTCGCAGCCGTCCCGGCCCCGCCACAAGCAGCAGGCCCAAGACTCTCTTTCACCGGCTTTCTGGCCTCTTTCTCAGCCAAACAACATCATTAGTGTCCTTTCCTCCCATCCCACCTACCTACACCCAGGTGACCGAGTTGCGAAAGCCTAAGATAGCTGGGCTCCGTCGGGAGCTGGAGGGTAGCAGGCTCTTCCCTAAGGAAGACCCAGGCTGCAGCGTGCTTTCCTGGATGACAGCCGGGCTCTGCATGTTGTTACCCCTGTAAGGGGGGAACACAGCCCTTGTCCTACAGATATCCCAGTGTGCTGTGCCTTATTACTCAACACATTTTTTTTTTTTTTTGCTTCTGGTCTCTGTGTCCATCTCAGCTTTATGCATTTGACATGAGTAGGACATAAATTCTGCAGGCTGCAGCGTCTCCAAAGGTCGGCTTTTCTGGGAGCCAGACGGCGCGCTTCTGTGTGAATGTGGGGCAGCCCAAAAACACAGCTTTATTCCAGAGCTGGTTTTGCTATTAGCATCAGGACCAGCTACTTAAAGCTGCACATTCACTATGTACAAGGAAAGAGGCTGGTAATGTTTGGTGACCGGATCAAATGGAGATGTGGAAGTTTTATGTAGGGACTACGCCTTTGCGACTGATTCAATGTCATATTGGGAGGTGGTGATATTGAACACTGAAGAAATGGCCGGGGGAATTGTACTTACAGTCTAGTATAGCACAATATGGCTGAAGTACTTAGGTAAATAGGCACCCACTGGTCACTGCCATTTGGATACAGGGGTACGTTACAGGTTCTCATAACTGCTGTGTTCCAGCTCAGAGATCGCTGCATTTTTGTGGGGATGGATCACATAAGATAAAGTCCCTTGGTGTCCTCAAGGACTATCTAAGTCATTGAAATGGACTGTATAACATCTACGTTATGAATAATGAAACCTGAAGCTTGCCCTGCGTGGTTGGAAGAGGGGGGTCTTTGCGGGCTGTGCACTTGTTTTTCCATTTGCACAGACTGCCAGTGTAGTGTGGGTCGTTGGCAGCCCTCCTGCTCTGCACTCGCTTGGTGCTGGCCTGGACAATGGCTTTATGATCTGAGACCTGGCATGGGCATTGGCGATGAAACCTCTGCCCCGCCATGTTCTCTGCTTCCTTCCTGCCTGCAAAACAGCAGAAATTCGAAATGAAATGAGCTGCTGTGCAGCCCCATGGGGCCCAAACCTGTTCTCAGCAAAGCCAACAGCAAAAGTCCCATTCAACATGGCCAGAGGCTTAGCCCAATGCTCTTGTTCCAGCACACATGACTTGCTCAAAAGCCACTCCAAAAATGACGTGTGCCTTTCAGTGCTCACGCCGCTGTTTTGTTACGTTAATGCCGTAGTTAAACTGCAGGGTGAAATCTTGGCTCCACTGAAGGCAAATGTCCTGGTTGCTTCATTGGGGCCAGAATTGCACGCTGTGCCCTTAACCCAATGTTTTGGCCAATGCAGGTGATGAAGGGGCAAAAAGAACCTGCTTTCAAGGCTGCAGATTGCTCCCAGGCCCCGCGCCCTTTCCCTGCAGCTGGGGGCACCTGGCCATAGGCATCCCATTCTGAGCCCGCGTCCCTCGTGTCCCTCTCCACATCTGTCTGTGACCAGGGAGCTGTCTTGACATACAACTGTCTGGAGCTCCCTACACAGCTACAAGTGAAGAAGGTAGGAATAGCCACCTGCCTCTCCCCCGGGGAGGGGAGGGCGAGCTGCCGGCAGGCGGAGCAGTCCCCTGGTGCTTCCCTCTGCGGCAGTGGTGGCCCCCCCAGGCAGCACCTGGCTTCAGGTGGTCCCCGGGGAACATGCGGAGGGAAGCACCGGGCCCCCACACAGCTCAGGCAGGCAGGCAGGCTCCAGGGGGAAAAAAAGATCACTGCTTTTTTTTCCTGGGCAGAGCGTGCCTTCCCGGGCTGCTGCCAGGCTGCCCGCATGGGCTTCCTGCAGAGCCCCTGAGCTGCGTGGAGCCCAGAGCTTCACCCTGTGGCTGTAGGGCAGCAAATTAAAACTCCTTGGAGGAGTTTTATTTTGCTGTGCCCCAAGTCATTTAAGACGCATTATGCCGCCGAATTTGCAACAGCAGCTGGAATTAATGTACAGTACACCGCTGCTACATGCAAACACTGACACCATTAAAGCGGTTCAAAAGCATTTAACCCGCTTTAAAGGGTCGTGCACACGTGCCCCTCGTTTAATCTACACACGGCCCACCACTTCAATTTAGGGCAAAGTAAACCCCCATTTTACACACCCATAAACACTGGTTCTCTATCAGCCTTACCCAAAGCCCACTGAAGAGAGTGGGAAGACTCCTTGTTAGCAACCCTGATTTGAGCCTGTTTGAGATTTCAGTCATGAAGGGATATGCTTGGTCCTGTGCTGCTGTAGGGAGCAGCAAGGTCATTCCTCTTCTGGATGGATGAACTAGGAATTTCAAGGCTGAGCGGTTTATCCTGAGTACAGGTGATTGATAACTGCTGACAAAACCAGCAAGTGAGCAGCTACCTGGTTGTACTACAGGGGATCAGCTATGCTTGGAATGAAATTTAGGACTCTTGGTTAATGTGTGGCAAGAAGGAGGCGGAGGAATGGCAGGCAGCAATGGCTTGCAATATAACATGTGCCAGGCCAGGTGAACGGGAACATGCACTTCGTGGCACCTCAGAGGATTTTGAGGCACCTCGAAACACATGCAGCACACAGGAAAAGGTTATCCACACTACGTATTTGCAGTGCAGGGCCAAAATTAGATACCAGGAAATCCCAACATCTAAAAAACTGCTTAAATAAAAAACCAGGGTGGCACATGTGTCTACAGCATGCGGCACCTGAAATGGGAGCCTGGCTGGCCAGAGCCACACTCTGGCTGCTGGCCAAGCTCTGCACACCCAAATTGCTGCTGCTGCAGCCCCAGGAGGCCCCCAGGGCCCTAGGTAAGGCCCAGCTGCTGGTTCCAGCCTCTCCTACCCCACCCCGAGGCAGCTTCCTGCAGGGGCCTTCCCCAGGGACAAATAGCAGCGGCACAACTATGTGCCTCTGCTATATGTCCCCAGGGAAATGCACGTGCATGCTTTTAAGATTTTGGCCATAACAAAAACCAAAATCTGGGCATTTTCACAAAAATCTCATTTCTGTCTCTCTGCAAAGTGTCACATTTGCATTCGTTTTCCGCCTCTCTCCACTGACAGGTCTGGAAAGTGCTATCTTCATTGTATTGAAAGAAAGGGGCAACCTGCTGTGCTTTACTGCACAAGAAGTAACCCTTCCCCAGGTTGTCCCATGCACCTGTTCACCCAGATCTGAGGACACCATCTCTAAGGCAGTCTGCTGCTTCCACCGGGTGCTGACCGGCCACTCATGTGTAACTGCATTGTTGCTAATCCCTATCGCAGACTGTATAAGCCAGTGTTTGCTCCAGTGCTGCTTCTGGCTGCTTGAACCCTGAGTAACCTGCATCAGTGCATATCAAAGCCTTGCTGGTCCACACTAGGGACCAGGCTTCAGGCTTGGCCTGACACTGATGGCTCATATGGGGGCAGATCCCCAGAACAGATGAGGCTTGTGGGGTGATAGGGTAATTGGGTACTTGCAACAAAGTGCTCCTTGGCCTTTCTGCTGAGAGATGGCCAGGTGGCAAAGAGCTGTGCCCATTGCTCACAATGCCAGTGGGCCTGGCCCTAAAGCTGAGTGGAGCGGATGCAATGGGTGTAACAATTGTGGGACCCTTATCAAGGGATGGAGGAGGCTCAGTGGGATGTTGGCTAAGGTATGTTGGAGACCTGGGGTCAGTTCCATGTTTTGATATACTGATCCTATGTAGTGGAGGCTCTGGACCATTGTCCCTTTGTGTTTCTATCTGTGAAATGGGGAAAGTGGCTCTTCCCCATCTTACTGAAGCATCATGAAGATAAATACAGTAGAATTCTGGTTTTTCCTTGTGGTGATGATTCACAGCTGGCTTCATTCGCAGATAAGTGAAGGATGAGCTGCTCCATTGTTTGCTGCAGCCTTAACTTCAAAGGGCACCCCCTCTCCAGTGCTCAGCTATGGTCCCAACAGCTGATCGGAGAAGTGGCACCCTCTGGGGGCACTGCCACAGTCCCGCGCTGAGAAAAGTGACCGAGTGAGGAATTCAGGTTCTGCTGAATACGGGAGACTGTAGTAAGGGGACTGCGGTAAAGGGAGCCCTGTAAGTACCTTGTATAAGGAGGGCTAGGTGGGCAGCCAGTGAGGTTTGCAGGAAGTGCCAATTACTGTTGTGAAGTGGGCACTTGTCTGCCGGAAACTGGCTTGAAGCCTGTGGCAGGAGGCCACCTCTGTTTCTCCCCAAAAACTCTGCTCTGTGACAATTTGGTTAGGATGGGCCCAGCAGAAGAGACACATCTTACCCTGTCTCTTTAGGTAACCTGAGCTGGACACGTTCCTGAGGGAGGGGGAAACCTGCTCCCTCTGCCTACGTGACTGGCATCACCTGCCTGGGCGAGGGGCTTGGGCTCCCTGGAGAGCTAGGAACTGCCAGTCTGCCCAGCAACTACTGATGCATTTCAAATTGGTTGGCTGACAGCCAACAGATGCTGGCCTCCTTTGGACCAGGTAAATGAGGTCACAAGGGATATATAAGTTAAGGACTGCCGAGAGGGAGGGGGCAGCAGCTGTGAGAAAGGCTCAGAGAAAGGAGAGCTGTACCATCTGAAACTTGCTTTCTCTCTCAAAACTCATGATCAGTGAACGGCCTGCCTCTGGATGATCCCTGAGATTTAATGAGGTATATAGCTTGCAGTAACTCAGATGCGTGATCAAAGGGTACCCAGCCAGACGAGTTTGTTGTATGGGATTTCTCTGATATTGCTCTACCCTGCACCCTATTCTAACCCTACCCCTTGCAACCAATGAAGTTCTCCTTTGTACCTAGTGTGGGAGACTTATTGGGAGTGGGTCTAGATTATGCCTTGGGGTCCCCTTGTTTTGGCTGACTAAGGGAGACCACTACTTGTGCTTCTGACCGAGGGAAGCATCCCAAGTTCTTGAAGTGAATCAAGTACCCTCGAGGGCTACTAGGCCTGTGTTTCCCAGGGTGCACAGAGCCAGAATCAAGCCCAGCCCTGGGTGGTGGCAGTGGAACCCCCAGGTTAGTGGGTGTGCTCCCGGAAGGGGGTTGGCCAGATGTAAGGCACCCCCAGGGAGGCACTCTGAGCCTGGAAGGTGGTTGGGCACAGTGAGGTGGGTGGCTCGACTCAGGAGCGCCCCCTACTGGCCCGCCACAAAGCCAACAAGTCATGTCACGAAGAGCCATCAGAAGGCAACAGCTTTTAGTCCCTACCCCAACATAAGTAGAAAGGTTTCAACTTCACCTGAAACAGAGGTGGCTCCAAGGAGGAGAAGAGAAAAGATCCATCCTTCTGCTAGGATCATTGTTTGGTTCAGGAGCAGGTGCTGTCCTTCACTTGCAGAGCCCCCTGCCCTGCAATGGAGATAACTGTCTTCCCTGGAAGGGAGTCACCTGTGGAGAGAGTTTCAGTCATTATAGGCCTGGTTCAATGAGCATCGTTCAATGAGGCCTGGATGGAGATGGCTCTTTCGATGAAGCTGTGGAGGACAATTCATTGAGCACCAGTCTTGCTCATGTTGGGTGGCATATTACTCCAGGCAGAGGCAGGCTGCTTTCAGGCCCCAGCACACAGCTGCTTCCAGTAAAGCTGGCCCCAGGACAGGCTACCATTCAACATAATGCAAGGTGGTAGCCTCAGGCCCTAAATAGCTGATAAAGGCTTGTCTGCTAGAAATATGCATGATTGAGTTATGATGACTGTGTTCCAGGTGACTATATCCTCTTCCCATCTTCATGAAGCATAGCTTTAACAAGGGGGGCCAGAGGCAGCCCTGAGTAAATGGCTCTGCATATTATAGTCTCTGATAATGTTAAGACCTTCCCAGTACAATAGCTTGGTGTAAATATTGCTAAAGCAGAATATGCTGCCCTGCTATACCCACCTACTCCCACCTGGTTTTTGACCCACTTAGACCTGATCTGTTGCTTTTATCACTGTTTACATCACTTCCTGACTCATAGCTTTCAGGACCAGTAAAGACCAGAATGATCCACTAGATACACAGCTCTCACCCTTTACTGGTTTACGGGCAACACTAGCAAGTAACATGTGGTTGGCAACGTCCGACTTCGCTCTCCCTGTCAACCTGGAGAAACCTGCATAGAGGGAAAGCAAAAAAGTGCCTGCAGGTGATGCCAGAGGGTCTTCTGCAAGGCACAGGTTGGAGACAACTGGTCTCAGCTGGCTTTCTATATAACAGAGGTCTGGGAACTTGCCCTGCTCTTGCTCTTCCTCTTATTGCAAACACTAGGGCTGATTTTCCTCCCATCCCAGTATGTTTCCATTCATCTCACCAGGCTCCTCCTGATTTGCGTCCAGCTGTGAGCAGTGTATCACACACTGTATCATATTTACATTCTTCTTGCAGTTTTCCACCTAGCCCAGTCAAGCCAGGCCCCTAAATCTATTCTGCAGACCATGCTGTTCTGAAAGACCTTTCAAATAGATTAAGTTTCTACACGGTGATGAAGTTTCAGGGCCGCTGCAACGGCGAAGCTCCACAGTGCCATGTTCCAGCTGAGACTTAAACCTTCCTCCAAGAGGGACAGAAGTGCCATAGGATTACTATGGAGAGCAGTTATCGCTGTAGTAAATATGGGTCAGAAAGAGAACGTAACTGCATCATGTATCCGGATAAGCTCCCAGAGCCATAGGCACTGGGTGGGTCACGGGCCTCTGGTATCGGCGTCATTCTTGTGCTTGCAAAGTGGAATAGCATAAGGTGTGATGTGATTTCCAGTCCCAATGCTGCCACAAGCGTGGCAGGGATAGTTTCATAGTTTTATAGGATCTTGCAAGGGCTGTTGTTTGCTCACTGGTTTGAAAATATAATGTCCTACTCCTTGGCCAAGTATTTATAACAGCACGAGTAGGTACAGCCCATGGATTGGGAATTCAGGCTCTTTGGGTTCTAATTGCAGCTCTGCTAATTAGTGGGTTGTTTCTGATCCCTTAGGCTGATGTTTCCAATCATCTAATTGATTTTGGTTATCCATCTGAGCATCACAGTTTCCTATTGGAATCACCTAGCAGTGTAGATGCCTCATCTTAGGTGCTCAGAATTAGTGGACGTACTTGAAAACGTCACCTTAACCACTCTTTGCCTAAATTTACCATGTACAGAATAAGAATAAGGTTTACCTGATGGGGGATGAGGAGGCCAACTCATAGTGACCATAACTTGCTGTTAGCAAGCAGTATTCATGAGGTCTCTGTGAGAGAGCAATATAGGGATAAGAAATATATTCATTATATATGTCCTATAGCATGGTTTAAGCAGTAGGGCAGGGATAACTATGGCTTTATAGCAAGGACATGAAAGTGTGGGTCTAGCAGCAGCTGAAAAATATCACTGCAAACTAAAAAGTCTATTCCCATTTGGAGGCTATTTTTGGAGCTGCGCTGTAGCTTGTTAAAAAATGGGATTTCATGCAAATCCCAGGCAGTACAAATGAAGACATTTCCCCCTTTGGCATAAGGTGAACAAAGCCCAGAAACCAGTCTACTTTTTTGGAAGGGTGTTAAGAAGTGATCACTTTCAAGCTGAAGTTTCCACCAAACCAGAGAGGGTTAAGTGCTTTGTGCACAATACACATCCCAACCCCCCTTTTTTGCTGGAAAGAGGATTCGGAGGCAGGAGCTATTCATGATATAGAAACATACTCCCCTTCCATTAGATCAAACAGCCCAATAGAAACAAAAAAGGCTTCCTGATTTGAAACCTACCCGACGTTGGGCTTTTCATCCACTTTTGAAATCTAGAGAAGAAAACCTGTGCTTTGAAGGATGTGAAGGGCTGTATAACATGAAAATCCACATGCAGAGAGGTCAGCAGACTTTTCTCCAAAGCACAGATTCAGGTAGACTATAAACGAGCAGCTCGTTTCTGCCTTGGCTAATGCTCTGCCCCGTGCTTGCATTAAACTACGTTGCGTTGCTTATATTCCCACTTCCGCAAGGTTCAGAGCCTTTGAGCAAATCAGTCACCCTGAAATATTTCCCTCTACATGCCATTAATGGATTTCCTCTTACAGTTAATAGCTCTTTCTGCCTTAATTAGTCAAATACAATTACTCAGTCTTTATCAGAAGTTAAAAGTTATATAGTACTTTTAGCATAGGGGGGATAAAACCCTAGAGAAGAGGGGGGAGTTGCACTACTTACATGAAATCCTCTAAAATGATTAAGGAAAATTCTGTTCCTGCGTGTTGTAAAGCTGTTAGCCAAGCCGTGGCACGAGAAGTGAAGCAAAAGTTCGTTTCTCTCTGAGCAGCCACGGATTAAGGAATTTACAGTGCGTTACTAAGGAGAAAGAGAGTTGCAGCTTACCAAAGTTTCCTGTACGCTGCTTCTGAGTTGGACCACAGTACTAGCGTTCCCAGCTGCTTGAAGCTGCTGGGGTCTCTTATATAGCGCAGCATGTAGCTTCAGAAGTGGCACCGAGCCACAGGACGCAGAGGCAAACAGATCTAAGAGCGAGGGAACCATAGTCGGAATAATCTCTCAGCAAGGTGAGGGCACACGCAAGCCTCCTCTGCAACGAGGCAAGCCAACAGCGGGCTGAACAGCTGCAGTGCCTGCACAGAGGAGTAACCAGAGAGCGGAGGAGTTGAAGGAGGACATAGACGTTGCCCTGTAAAATACGGACGGCCCGGGACCTGAGTTCTTCATTGCTCGTGCCCTGTCCTAGGAGCCTTGTGGACCAGATCGGCTGACGGGGAGGGATACCAGTATTGCTGCTGCTGCCTGGAGATGTTCAGATGCTTTGTTTGCGGGGCTGAATCAGACACGGGCTGAATAGCTAGAAAAGGCCCCTGCCTTGTTGACTTACACGCTTGAACATTTCTGTGTGTTACCAAGGTGCTGGGATCGGGCAGGTTCACACTCAAAGCCGTTGGTGCTGACTTAAGCCCCATATAGGCAACCCCAGAGCCACCTCACCACTCATTGCTCTCAAGCTTTTCCCAGGGTGCAACCTTCTTTGGTTGTTAATGGGGGGAAATGGTTTCATTTCGCTCCTCTTTTTACTTCACCCCATTCTCTTCTTCCCTTCTCCTCTTTGAATTAGACTTTGGGTGCAGGAGGCAGCTGAGTGAGGTGAGGGGGCTGGAGTGCGGCATAGGCTTTGGGAACGTGTTCATTTAGTGGCGTTCACAAGGGGATTGGACAAACTTGGAGCGAATGTCCATCGGTAGGTCTCGAGCCCCGCACATAGGGCTGCAGGCTCTGCATGCTGGGCGCTGCAGGGCAGGGGGTTGCATATTCTGGACGTGGCCTGCTCACCCTCCCCATCAGCATCTACTCTCCCAGCACGTGAAACACCGTGCTGGAGGGCCTGACTCGGGAAATCCCCATTCTCATGCTCTTATCAGGATCTAGCAAGGCAGTCGGTGCGGACACCTGTGAGATGAAGGGGGAGCTGAGGCTGGTGTCACTCTAAAGGGCTCACCAAATAACTGGGGGAAGCGGAGAGCTGTAGGACCACTGCAGCTTGGGGTGAGCTAGCGGAGAGTTTGGGGGAAGGCTCGCTAATGAGTCCAGACCTAAACAGAATGTTTTTTCCAACACAGCCATAAATACAGTTGTCCCTTGGCTAGTCCTTGCAAACTGAAGCCAGACTCGGCCTTCAGTGAAGGCCTTATTTAAAGCAGAGGCAAACTGGACCACTGGAACAAAGATGGACTTTGACATTCACTGTCCAGTGGTGTCCAAGACGGACTCGGTTTAAAGCCAGGCCAGCAAAGTGGTGCTTGCTCCCCTTCCTCACCTGTGCCTGTCAGTTAGCTTCCTGGGGATCACTGCATACAGCATTGCCGTCGTAACCGCAGGCAGTGGGAGCTGGGGCACAGGCTAATTCTTTATGTTTTAATTTGAGTGTGAAGCAGAACACGCAATTTGGCAGGGGTCTTGCATTGACCGCTGCCCCTTCACCGAATCCTTCCCGTTCCTGCTGCCAGATGGACCAGAGGGAAGAGAAAATGTTTGTGGGATGGTCACGTAAATAGCAACCTGTCTCGGGCTGCATTTATGCAAGGTGTATGTCCTCAGTGTAAAAGAACAAAAACACACGAGATCACCGAGAAGCTATTGCAATAACAAAGGAACGATGTTGGCCCCTTGGCAGAGCGCATCGTGTGATACGTGGGCCCTGGTAATTGCCAGGTACACAAGGGACTTGGGCCTGCTTCTTTTATGTATCTCATCCGTTTGGTTTTTCGAATGTCCTTCATTGCAGTGTCTGAGCGTGGTGCTATCCTATGCCTACTGGAAGCCACAGGGGGAGTTAGTTTTCCATTTCAGTGGCAAACCAGTCTGTCCTGAAATATAGGCATGGGTCTTTTCTTCATACGGTCACCATCTCAGTGTATCTTTGCTGAAATGTCACTAGCACGCTATGGAGATCGGTCCTGGGACTTCATATAGCTCCATGCTTTTACTGTGAGGGTGCAAGCAGCACTTCTATCTGGTTGGTTCGAGGTGATTTTTCTTTGAATTTGGCTCCATTTTCAGTCTAGTAGACCTTGTCCCCTGAAGCCTTAGCCCAAACAGCAGAGTTTAGGGTGGTTTTCCCCGCCCAGATCATAAGTCGATCCAACTGTAGGCTTGCTCGTGATTCAGCCTGGGTTTGCAAAGGATATACAAGCCTCTCTGGGTCCAAAAACACTGGAACTTGGCGTCTTGGGAACTTGGAGTGCAAATCCCAACTCCAAGGCTAGCCCTCATCCTCCAGCAGAGCGAACCCAGCACTTAGATCCCAGATGCTTTGGTGCTTGGCACTGACAAGGAGAGAGGATGCTGAGCTCCCTTCTGGATGTGCAACTTCCTGGGTCAGAGCAGGAACAGACTGCAACGTAGCAGCCGCAGCCTGGAGCTAATCGCCTGGTTCCCAGCTGGATTTTGCTGCTCACACTGTACCCCGTGCTGCTGAGTGTAAAACTAGCTAGTAGAAGATGTGGGTGGGGGGTTGCCTCACTAGCCTGCAGCCTAGATAGACTTTGAGTGTGGAGACCTCAGACTGAGGTATCAGGATGTGTACATAGTATATGTGTAAGGCTTGCTGCCAGCTCTTTTGGAAGTCAGCCTAGGAAGCATGTGTATTTTCTTGGTTTCAGACGAGCCACACAAAGGTTTCTAAGTCGACGAAGCACTTCCTGAATTTCGGAGGAGCAGCAGCTCCTGTTCTTGGCTTCTGGTCCGCTGCTTCTGTCTTGACTTCGATGCTTGGAGAGCAGAAAAGGGCATGAAAAATAAGGTATGTACCTAGAGAGACTTACTGCGAATCGGATTTCCCAGGAAAAGTTACAGTGAGATTGATGTTTACAGCCTGCTTTCCTCTTACCCGGATTTGTGGCCTGTTAAGCTCTTTCTGATGTGGCTTGCTCAGGAGAGGCAGTTGAGTGAAAATACTTTTTAAGTTTTGGTCACTTTGGCGCTGATTTTTGGCTCTACATCTTGGTTGGGTGGCCTGGCATGGAAGCAGCCCTTTAGCTAAGGGTCATTTTAATCACAGGATTGTTTAAGGCAGAGCAGACTCTGCTAGTCTTTAAACTGGACAAAGCATTTTCCCCTGGTTGACAGGGGGAGGAGTTATAGGAAAATTACACAGATTTAAGAAGGTTTTTGTACGCTGGTCATAGAATCATAGAAAATGAGGGTTGGGAGGGACCTCAGGAGGTCACATCCAGCCCAATCTCCTGCTCAAAGCAGGACCAGCCCCAACTAGATCATCCCGGCCAAGGCTTTGTTGAGTGAGGCCTTAAAAACCTCCAAGGACGGAGCTTCCACCACCGCTCTGGGTCACCCATTCCAGTGCTTCACCCCCCTCCCAGAGAGAGAGTTTTTCCTAATATCCAACCTCAATTTCCCCTGCTGCAACCCGAGCCCATCGCTCCTTGTTCTGTCATCTGCCCCCACGGAGAACAGCCCAGCCCCATCCTCTTTGGAGCCCCCCTGCAGGGAGCTGAAGCACTGGTGAGACCGCAGCTGGAGCACTGCCTCCACTTCTGAGCACTGCACTTCAACAAGGACATGGAAAAACTTGAGAGGGTCCACAGAAGAGCCACCCGTATGATCAGGGACTTGCAAGGCAAGCCATACGAGGGAAGGCTGAGGGATCTGGGCCTCTTTAGCCTAAAGAAGAGAAGGTGGAGAGGGGACTTGGTAGTGGATTACCACTCTATCAGAGGAGCGCATCAGGAGCTCGGTGAACAACTGTTCACTGCGGCACCCCTGGGGAAGACCAGGACCAACGGATACAAGCTCCTGGAAGGCCGCTTCAGGCTTAATACCAGGAAAAGCTGTGGAATAAGCTCCCTTCAGAGGTGGTGCAGTCACCTGCCCTGGAGGTTTTCAAGAGGAGACTGGACAGTCACCTCGCAGGGGTCACCTAACCCCGGCTGTCTTCCTGCCTAGAGCGGCGGGGGGCTGGACCCGATGATCTGCAAGGTCCCTTCCAGCCCCTAGCGAGCTATCAAATCCCCTCTCAGTCTGTACCTTTGGTGCAGACAGCCCAAGAGACTCAGTGACTTGCCAAGTTGGGGTGAATTATAGTGTTCGGTGCTCTTCAGTGGGATTTTTAACTATTGGGAGAACTTGGTTTTGCAAGGTGCAGAAAAGCACGTTCAGGTCTTTGCAGGCAGCACTCAGTGCCTTGCTGCCTAGACCTCCTGGCATCGATCCCCTATTCTTCACATAGGCAACACTTCCTTCGAAGCCACCGCATAGGAAGCAGCTGGTATTCTCATTCTAAATTTGCTAAAAGTGAGACGGATCGCTCTCTGCTTGCTTTGTTCTTGTGAGGAAGCACAGGACACGGTACACGGAAGTGGAACAAATTTGGGCAAAAGGACCCGTAGTGGGGCAGGAGTTCCCTTAGTGAGAAAGGGGTTAAAGAAAGCCTGTAGGCCAGCTTTGCTCCAGCCCGCTCTACCTGCAACCAGCGCCAGGCCTGCGGGAAGGAGAGTAAGGCTTGCAAGATTGGGGTGGGTGGGTTTGGCGGGGGAGCTCAGTTGTTACGTGGTAAAGTGGTGCAAGAGCTACCTATCCAGGTAGGGAAACTCGGGAGGAGAGGTGGTACCTTTGGGAGAGAGCTGTGCACAAGGATTCAACCACCTGGGAGGAAGGCCAAGCTAGTCAGCAAGCAGGGCAACCTCAAGCATGCCGGTTCAGTCCCCAGTTCAGCTCATCTCACTGAAGTCTTGGGAGATCAAATGCATGTTCCTTTGCATAAGCTGGACTCTGGTATTTCTCCTCTGGTTGTAACAGAGAGGGAGCTGACAGCCCAGCTACCCCCGGCCTCTGGGCTCTGATGGGAGCCAAACGTTGCCCTGGATCTGCATTCGATCGGTTGAGAGAAGGACCCCAAATCGGGGCCGCCCTGGCACGCTGGGCAAGTTCAGATCACGGAGGAGGTGGAGGAATGTGTCAGAAAGTAATGGATGGTCTTATTACTGTCCCCTGTAATCTGCTTAAGGCTTTTCACCTGTCAGTCTTTAAGCGCCTAGCTGGAGTTAATTGAAATGTAATCCCACCCTGCCTCAGCACTTGGTCCAAAGCCAGCATCCTCCTACAGCCAAAGGGATGATGCATCTCGAGCTCCGCAGGGACCGCTCGGGGCTTAAGGCTTTGTCTTGCTGAGTTGCCCCCACACCAAGTCACCGGCTCGTATCCGTTCCTCATCCTGTTTGCGACTGTGGATTGTCCCTCAGGAGGCTGCATGCTTCCTTCCATGATCGCCTCAATGATTTGATACACGGCCTATGATTAATCAGAAAACAGTAGCCTGTTTATCTGAATCTTGCCATAAACAATACCTTTAGAAATCAACTGCTGCTGTCCTGACCCATTATTCTAATACATATGTATTTACTTACAAGCCAGTCCCCCAAAACAAATCTCTAAATACCATTTTCAAGCCATCAACCCCACCAAAGAGAAGGTCTTGATCTTCCTTCGCAGATGCTTGCATTTCTCTGCTGGATTTTTTTGTATGCAAGTGAAGAACATAGGGACATGAGTAGCTAATTTGCTTGTACCCCCTAAAAACCACAGTTAACATAGCCCTCCATCCCTGCTCTAGACTAACCTGTGGCATGGGCAGCTCCTATGTGAGACGTGGCAGACTGTGGGGTAGGAGAAGAGGACCGGCAGGCAGCACAGTGGCTGATAGGGCAGGAAGTAGAAAACAGAGCAGCAGATTGGGCAGGGAGATCAGGGCAGGAAGCAGAAAGCAGAGCAGCTGATCCAGCAGGGGAAGGGGCTTGGCACTCAGGGAGGGTGTGGGGCTAATTCGTGGCACTCCTGCCAAAAAGGTTACCCCGACTCCTCTAAGCACTGGGCGGGGAGTTCTGATTTTCTTCTATCATTTGTCTCCTTTTCCAGCCATTCTCCAGGGGTAGCTGATCACAGACTTTTTTTCTTGTTGTTTTGATATTCCAGAATATTAACAGCATTTCTTTTTCCATGGTAGATATTAAAATTTGGAGATGATGTTGGTCTCGGGGGTCCACTTGGAGGTTTGAAACGGCAGCAAAGCTTTCTGCCGCAAAAATATTGTTTAACTTAAACACTCCTCCTCAAATCCTGCCTGAAACTTTTGGAAAAGTTTCAATACATGAACTACAGTAGTTTGCTTTTATAGCACAGGGGGAAATTTATGGGCTGTGACCTACAGTAAAGGAATGATCAGACATTTCCCTCTGGAAGGATTTGGGTATGAGTTAAACTGTTGACCATGGTTAAATGCTATTTGGTTGTACATGCATCATTTATGTAACAGATGTAAAAATTATCCCTGATACGAAAAGCATCGCTGAGGTTTGAGGATGTGTGGCCAGAGAGAGACTAGTAGTTAGATGCAACTAAAGTTCTGGAAGGTTTTGCCTAAAATGGCAAACATTAGGAATTAAGGTCCTGCTAAAGAAAAAAAAGACGGCGGTATAGTACTCCCTTTCTTTTCTGCTGCTCTACCCAAATGAAGCTAAGTCCCAGGCAGGGTCAGACTCTGTGAACTCTTATATCTCTTGCATCTGTCTCTTTTTTTCTAAATCACTCTTCGTTTTCTTAACGACGTGGCAACAAAACAAATAAAGAGGGCATTGGGTTTTTTACAGGCTTCTGGGCTTTGCTAGTTGCCACATGGGGCTGGGAAGGACTTTTCCCTCCTCTTGCTACAAGAGTCAGAGGTTTTTTGTCCTCCCCATTCACCCCCTTTCCCCCCTTTTCGAAGTAGTGGGTGTTTGTTGCACCAGATTAAGAGCAGATCCCTGAAAACACTGGTATCAAGGTACCTCCTCTTCTTATCCGTTGTATGGGGCACATGCAAAATGGAGCTACGTATACAACTGGTGAGCACGATGATTTATTATTTGTGTTGTAGTAGTGTCTAGAAACGCCAGTCCTGGAGTGAGACTCCACTGTGCTGTGAAAAGAGGGCAAAGGTGGCCCTTTTCCCCAGGAGGTTACAATGAAAGAAGTTGTTTAACATGGGGACAGGAAGGAGAATGAGTGTAAACTAATAAAAGAGGTGAATTTAAAGTGGCTTAATTGAACCACATTCAATCCCTGTGCAGACGCTCTCTTATTGTGAATTCAAGCTTCCTGGATTAGCTTTAGCTCAGTTCGTGTACAAAGTGCACTAAAATGAACGGCATTATGGTTACTTTATTCTGAATACCAGCCTCTAGCCAACGATTTAATGTGATATAATTAAAACTCTTCAAACACTGAGGTGGATTAATTTCCCTGACCGCACCCATCTGGACAAGCAACACCAGATGCCTGGAGAAAAATCGGATAACAAAAGAGCACTGATGAGCAGGACAAAACGGGTAGATCTGGTGTAGATCTGAGGACATGTAGGTCACCGTGCATTTTTTTGTGTGTCAAAACAGTAAAATCCAAGGGCGCTTGTATGCGGCCACAGAGGCTGCTCCGACGTGATGGAGCGGACCCGATCGGTCGACTCTACCGACGCGTGGCGATTACTGTGCTCCAGCAGCATCACGTGTACCAGTGTCCCCATGCTTAAAACTGGCAGCAGGGGCACTTGAACTAAAGTTTGTCAAATAAGCTTTAGTTCGAGCACCCCCGCCACCATTTTTAAGTGCGGCAATGCTGATACACAAGACACAGCAGCGTTGTAATTACAGTGACTCTTGGAGTGGCTCTTTGCAAGGTTTGGGGCTCTTGGAGCCACTTTAATTAAAGCGCCGCTCCCCACCCCCAGAGCACCTGTAAAAGTGCCCCGAGGTTTCTGTAGAAAACCATCTGAAAATGTGGTGGCATTGTTTCACGGTAATTTCTGGTGGAGAATTTTGTCGACTCTAAATTGTAAAGCAAAATGGTGGCGAACAGAAAGTGAAACCCTCCCAGAAGAAGGTTTGTGGTGACCTCTGCTAAGCAATATGGGTAAGGCTTTGCTAGCTATGCTAAACCATTTTGGCCCATACTGATCCCTGGGCCATCTCTACTGCCCTTGTGAAGTTTAGAAGACTTTAACCCAGCGACTCGGTTCGCCGGGCGCGACAGATCCTGTGAACTGACTTCCGTGGAGGAACACGGTTGTAGACCTGGGCCAGTGGCCCTCAGGAGGTGGAGGGCCCAGAAGCGTTTGCTAAGTGCAAACCGGAACGAACCCAGAAGGTACCGAGCAAGGTACTGTTCAGAGGAGCAACCTGACATCCAGGCATCCACCAACCTGCAAGCTGTAAGCCCAGCAGAGACAGGCCTCCGGGGCTGGTCGTGCATTATTGATGTCACTGGGGCTTCCCTGCGCCGTGCCGAGGGAGCCAGACCAGCGCCCCTCTGCTTCCAAACACCCGCATTTGGAAAAAATTGCCTTTGTTTTTCCCCCTCCTCCTCCATGGCATGGAAATTAATTAAACCTCTAGAAAGGCTCGCTGGCTTTGGCACATTCTCCTGGCCAGCAGAGCATGCAGGTTTTAATTTAAGTTTGCACATAAATTCTCCTTCTGGGACTGAGAGCTTGTCAACATGGAGAGAGGGTATTTCCAATCGGGTTAGAAAGGGCTGGAGAGAACAGCATCTTTAATAGGAATAATCCCGGGAATTAGTGCCCAGTAGACTCCCGTCTCCAGGGGGAATGACATCCTTACTTGTCTACGTAGGACTCCTGGACTGAATTCTGCTTCCCCCGAAGGAGAGAATTTGTCCCATTGGCCTCACTGGGACTGCTCTCACTGGTAAGGATTGCAGGATTAGGCATACAGATTACTTTCTAATTGTTCTCTGAGACTTGGCACGAGCCCCTGGACAGCAATGAAATGCAGATGTTTGCATGTAGGCTGTTTGCCGCGGATGAAAATTCCCCCACTGGCGCTCGCCGGCCCATTCTCTGCGTGCTGTTCCCGACAGCGAGGGGCTGGATGGTTGGATGGCAAGAAGGTGTTTGGGTACCAATGGAAACAAATATTCATTCACCGTCCTGAGCCATGGCAGTCTGGCGTTCGCGGGAAGTGTTCTCTGCCACCGTCTGCCGGGGAACCAGGGGGAGTCAGAGTGAGCAAACCTACAGGTGGGCATTTGTTGCCATCCCCATTGGAGAATTTTGGTTAAAATTCATCGGGTTTTGAGGGCAGAGGTAGCAATGCAGGGAGTTTCTGGCGCTGAGGCTCTGCTCCGGGGTGCCCAATGCTATTACCTCCCTTCTGCAGTGCACAGAGAGAGCCGAACAGCTGTGGGGACCGACCGAGGTCTGGCACCTACTTACCAACCTGCAAGCTATAATCACCATGGGCAGAGACTCAGATCTGGCCTTCTAGTGAGAAGCAATGGGGTGAGGTGCTCCTAAAGGACTGCAATTGCTGTTGCAGGGATAGGAGCCAGTTTACCCAGTGCCTCCTGGCTGGAGGTGACAGGGTAGCAGGCGATGGTGCAAAGGCCGTTAGGAAAAATGATACACGGATGGCAGCCCAGCTAGAGAGAATGACATGGAAGAGAGTGACTGCAGAGACGGCATCCTATTAAAGGGACATCTTTCCATTGGAAAATCATGCCAGCCAGCAAGGATGCTGGAGCCAAGGACTATGGCCTGAGATCCTATGGTGGGGGGAGTGTTTCACTTTTAACCCAACTACACACTTAATGGGTTGCTGTCTTTTCCCAAATTAATACCGCATTCTTTCCCCCCTTAATATGGTTTTCCTTGGTTCAGTGCTTCCATGAGAGAAAGTATCATCTATTCAGGGAAAGTATTTGATAGTCCCAGGTTTCTGGGTGGGGGTTTATAGTGAGGGTGTTTGATAATGATACAAGGAACCCCTAGAAACTTGAACTTGGCCTTTCTTGCTGCCAGCAACCTCTCAAAGGAGGCTTACATAATATTAGAATTGGGATTGTATCTTCATTTCTTAATCCTCATCTATTCCACCCTCTCACTCCCTGGATGGGCAGTGCGTGGCCCTTTAGGTCATATTCCCTGGCTAGCCGAGATTATTAACAAACCCAGATGGCATCAAGGGGCTGTCATCAGCTCCTTGGTTGTCTGCCCAGCCTCTGGGTTTAGCACAGATTAGATCAGACTAGAAGCTGCTTTAAGTCGTATTCAGAGGAGTTCATGAAAAGTACTGCGGAGAGCTGTCAACTTAAATAAACTTCAACACAGCCTGGAGTCCTGGTCTGCTACTGTGAGCACGAGAATAGCTGCAAACTTCCCCTCTTGGCTCAACTTGGGAAAAGGTCACAGTAGGCAGCTCCAAATTCATGTTCGTGTTTTTGAGCTCAGAGGCTGATCTCTCACAAAGCATGAGGCTTTTCCTAGTAATCCTGCAATAAACCTGCCTGACCTCTAGTACAGAGCCAAGTCACCACGAAGCCTGAGTCACTTCCCTGATTCCATGAGAAACCGAATTGGGAGACGACGGCTCTGATGTGGACGGAGAGCTGTTGTAAACCAGGCATCGACAGATGCAGAGAGCATGAAACCATTGTATGTATTGATGGGTTGATACCCAATACCAATACGGATCTACATATCATGCTGCAAAGTGGTCCATGGGAGCGATCAGTTTAATGACCAGAATCAGTGGGAATTATGCAGCTAAAACCATGCGCACTTTACTGAACTCCTTGATGCATTTGCAGCACCACGCAGGATGTGGAGCGCTGCACCTCCTGGATGTGACTAGCACGGCACAGCAAAACGTGCATCCTCTTTCTTTCAGATCCGCTCGGTCTGGATTAGCGAGGTCCCAGCTGGAATCTGGTTCGGCTGTGTCCAGGCTGCGTGGAGAAGGCTGAGAAATATGCCAGCATGGCTCACCCCACGAGCTTTCTTCACCGCCTGCCTACCGGTGAGGAGAGCTCGATCCTGCGCGTCAGCGAGTCACAGCTGAAGTCTTGCCTAAACAAACCAGACCTAATCACGAGATGCCAACACCTGCGTTTTCTTCCACGGGAATCACCACGTCGCTTGGTCTATACTCTTTGACCACAGAAGGGGACAGAGAGGTTTCAAACAGGAATACAGCTGGGTGCCTTGTTACTAAATGGTCATACTGGGACTGAGAGTTGCGACTGAGGAGGATTTGATCTCTGGTTCAGACTGTTTTGCCCTACACCTGCAGCAGCATTAGCTCTGCTGTCCTATGGTGCTCTTTATAAGTCACAGGGCTTCTGGGCTCATTTCAACACGTGGATAGGTGATATAACTAGTGCTGACCAGCTAAACGCAGTCTTGTCCCTTTAAAGTTTCTCTGGTTCCTCAAAGAGGGGTCCTTTTCTAGTAGCTCGGTGTCATTTAATAGAATTCATTTGTGGGGCAGGAAATTTAGGAGAAGAAATCTGCAGGAGAGAAGAGATCTGACCAAGAGAGGATCATTCTCATATCAGATCACCGTGGCTTGGGATTTTCTATTGTCGTAAGTAGTAGATACAGAATACTGAAGTGCATGTAGGATGCTGTGGGCTGGGTACTTCCAGCACAAGCAAAATCATCTGCTCCAAACTATTTCCTCTGTCACAAAGTTCAGAAGAGCAGTAGAAAGGGACAGCTTGTAAGGGCACTGCCAAAAATGTGATGCTAGTGAAGCCCAAGGAATTACACCCCCGGCAGTGCTCATGTCCCATTTGGAACAACGTGGATGTGTGGAAGTTGCAATAACGCTACTGGCTCACCTTTCGGGGTTGTTGGTTGTAGCCGTGTTGGTCTAAGGACACAGGCAGGCAAGGTGCTGTGAGTAGATGTGATATCTTGTATTAGACCAACTAAATAGTTGGGAAAAGTGTTCTTTGCAAGCTTTTGGGCACAAATGCCCTTCTTCAGGCATTGGAGAGCGTCTGCAGTTGGCTACCTTGAAACTCTTCAAACCCTTCACAAATAGTGCAAATGCACCTGTGCACAGGTCGTAGTGCGTTAACCCTGCAGTAGCATTTTGCTGACTCTGCCTTTGCACCTGTAAGGCAATGTGTCCTGTGTACTCCTTCATTTCTGTGTGGTGGTGCAGGTTTGCAGCAAGGGTGAGGCATGGCAGGATTTGGACTAGGGTTAAGGAACAGAAGGACAAAAGGACTCAAACCCTGCTGTCCTCTTCATCCTTACCTTAGCTTCTATTCCAGACTGTCGCCTTTACCAGCTATTCTTTGCTTTTCATCTCCAGCTGATTACAGCTCACTGGTCTGTGCATTGCTCTTCTGTAATTCAGATATAGAGTTCACTTCTCTGCAGCTGCCCAGCTTGTGGATCTTTGTGTCTGATGCAGCCATGATCTTCCCTTTGCAAAGTTTTCCTTGCTTGAGAACCACAGAGAGACTTGGAATTTGTTCAAGTCTGAAGAGATCTTTACATTATTCTTGTTGTTGTCATTGCTTTACCCTGCAGGATAATGGGGAGAAAATGGTGGCTAATAAGGGCATATTGTTACGGATATCACTGTGGTACTGCCTTTGAGCTCCTGTCGTGCTCCAGAACATCATTGTGTTCAGCACTGAATGCACACGGCATGAGATAGGCAGTCCCCAGCTCAAAGTGCTGGCACTGATTTAGCAGTATGAGCTGCTTTATTTGGGCTTTCTTCCATTTTATTTTCCCCTATGAAACCTGAATGAGGCAAGACCCTGGTTCAGGGTTGATTTACAAACTCGAGGCTCTTGCCAGTTTTGCTGAAAGGTTGCTTGAATCTCACTTGAATTTGGGTAGGGTTTTCAGTGAGCAATGCGAACCACTTTTGCCAGGCCTGGTGAGGGGAATGCGTAGGGTTCAACACTGCATTGGTTTAGCTTTAACTCACAACTGTGCTCAGTGGTTTTGGCTACAGTGTGCTTTGCCAGGATTCGAAAAGACCAAGACTTTATATACGGGCAAATTGGGCAATGCCCAGGAAATTTGCTGAAGCTTACTGAAAATAAGCTCATGGCACTGCAGACTGGCCATGCAGCCTGCTGGCAGGAAGGGGGCTGCTAGCACAAAGGGGTGTCCAAGATGACTATCATTTTGCCCCTCACCACTGATTGCAGAGAGAGCTGCCTGTCATGTAGCCCCACCCACAATTGGTGGTGAGGGGTGGGGTTGCATGATGGACAGCCCTCACAACCAATCAGTGGTGAGAGGCAGAGCCACCAGGCCCCCTCAGCCAGAGGGTGGCGGGGAAGGGGCATGCCATGATCAGCCCATGAAAATAGTGGCCAGCTCTGCAATCTCCCTGTGAAATGGGCCAGCCACCTCCTTGAGTTGGATAGACCCCTATATATGGAGAATAACAATATCCAGTGTTATAAGAGTTAACTAGATGGTCCATAACTAGGGACCTACCGAAATTGCAATTTTGCAGTTTTTGCAGAAAATACCATGTTCCAGGAAGAGACGTACAAAGGATAACAGCAAGCGCTTACCTGCAACAGGGGGGAAGGAAGAGCGCACGTGGCTCATCAGATGCTTGTTTATTCAATTAAGGCTGGACGTCAGCCACGAGCGCCGGCCGGCAAGAATAAAAATGGCGGCCGACGCTGCGGAGAGGAAGAGGAGAGAGAGAGGTGGGGAAAAAGGACCCCAGCTGGCCCAGGGAAGGGAGGAGACCTCCACCACAGGTCTCACAGAACCCAGTGAGCCACTGAGAGCCAGAGACGGGAAGCTGTCAGGCGGCAGGGACCTTGGACCCGGACGAGGACCCAGGGATGGACTGGAGGCTCAGCAGGATCCCAGGTGGGAGTGTTGGAGTGACCAAGGCGAGCGGGGAACCATGCCAGAGGGAAGGACCCTGAGAGGAGCTCTGTGGTGGTCACAATTGGGGCGGGTATCGCCGTCCTTTTCGGCTGGGTCAGCGGTGGAGAGGGAAGAAATCCCAGGGACGGCTGATGACAGGGAGAGCATCCCTGAGCTAGAATAGGGGGAAAGAGAAGTGTAGAGGTGGGGCGTAGTCGTGACAAGGAACAGCCCTGAGTTTAAGGTTTCTTTGATAATTTGTCTTTCTGTTTCCCCATGTGAAGGGGTTGAGGAGGAGATGGCCTTTTGAGTTTCCCTGAGTATCGGGGTCAAGGGGAGAGCCATGGAGATTTTTCTGTTTGTTTCCCTGAGAGAAGGGGCTGGAGGGAAGGAGAAAGGCAGGGTAGGGGCAGAGCTGAGAGAACAGGTCCCATGTTGGCAAGGAGTCATAATGGGCGCAACTTCACAGAAGGGGCCGAGGCCAACGAGGAATAATGCACACAAGGTGGAGTGAGGCTGGGGTTTAGGGGTGGTGGAGCCCCGTGAATGACCACCAGGCGAACCGTGGGCCACCGAGCAAACCAGACGACCGACCCCGTCCACTGAAGAACCAACAAGTTGTGGCAGGAGAAAGTGGGGAAGGGGAGTTGTGGAGGAGACACCTGCTCGGCCAAAGACATGAGCCTGGAGAACGCCCAACACCCAGCATCCGGGCGAAGGCTGCTTGAGAGCGGATACTCGAAGTCAGGCAGTCACATACCAAATCGGGCATTTTGTGAAAAATTTTGGCAGGCCAAAAATAAAAAAAAGTAAAACTTTTATTTTTATAAAGAAATATGCAAACAATAAAAGTGCAAACAATAAAAATGATCAGTGAGCAGAGAAAAAAGCGGGAAGCCCTGCAGCCTTGGAGCACAGGGGTGGAGAGGGGGGTGAGAGGCAGCAAATGAGAGGCTGAGCCTGTGATGTAGGGTCGGTACAGGCACGAGTCCAGGGCCGGTCAGGGAAGTGATAAGGTTTTAGTGTCATCTTCTAAGCAGACAGAGGCATGCTGCTACAGCAGGCTGCAGCCTGAGGAGGATTGAGCATAAAGATAATGAGTCAATTAATGGCCTCTGAGGGCTTAATCAGAGTAATTATGCCACGGTTTCAAGCCATCTGCCAGTCTGTGGCAGGGGCAGGACTGCTGGAGCCCTTCAGGTGATCAGAGGCGTGGGGGGAGGTCCCGCCATGATAAGTCCATGAAGTTGGTGGTTAGTGCTGCAATTGACCAGTGAAATTGCCTGTCTGCTGCCTCGATTTGGGTAGGTTCCTATCCATAATGGTGCTTTGCAATGGCTTCTTGCACTACCCTCTTGAAGCAACTGGTGCTGGGCTGCGTGACCAGATCATGGACCAGATCATGGACCAGGTGAGTGGTGCCTAAATACTTTGGACCACTGTCAACTTTCAGATATTCTCAGGGACGCTTCTTACCAAATTTTCATTGAAAGCACCCTAAAGACATGTCACGCCCAGTGTGATTCACAGTCCAGCTGTGAACTGCGGACCACAGGCTACCAGTCATCCACAGATCACAGTTTGCACACTACCAGATTAGAAGGATCAATCGTCTGATTTCCCCTGGCAATTCCCATGCGTAGGGTGGGAAGGAGAGGCCACACACAATCAGCTTTTGTCAGTTGATGTTACAGGAAGAAAAAGTCACAAAGGCTGCCTGAATTGTGATGGCCTGATGGAGAAGATTGAGCTGTAGCCTGCTGCCCACCCCATATATACTAGGACAAGCAGATCAAAGGGTAGGTGAAGGAAGAATGATAAAGCTAGGAACAGCATTTGACTCCCTAGTTATCCATCATGAATATAGCAAAGGTATAAGGGCACCTAGCTGGATGGGAATGTGGGACATAATATGCTGAATTAAATAACGAAATGTAGAGGATGGCATTCAGGAGCTAAGGGCATTAGTACGAAACCAATAAGATAGGCAGAAATCCTGATTCTTCCTTGTGTTACACCAGTTTTTGGCCAACAGAACTGCACTGATGACAGACCCATATCTCAAACCCAACTTAGACCAAGTACCCAGTGTTACTCCTTCCTGGGTGTGTTTCCCCAACTCAGCGCAGCACCATGTAGCATGTTAGCTCCGAGCCAGCTGGTTTCATGGTTTCATAGTTTCTAGGTTCGGAAGGGACCTGAGTAGATCATCTAGACACATCTGGTGTGTTGGTGCAGCACACGGCAAATACTTGCTTGGGTCCCAGAATAGCCATAGCAGTGATGACTTGATGCTTCAGCCACTACAAATGAGCCACGATGGACTTCTGCATTTATACAGCTATGCTGCTTCCTGTTCTGGTGCTAGTTCATTTGAAGTTAGCTTGGGCGTCTTGTCAGAACCGCACATCGTGTCATAACCACCCTTTGTGTCCCAGCCTTTGGCTCTAAAGGCAGCTGCGTACGTTTAGGCCCCTGAAAGACTGAAGATGCCAGCTCCACCCAGCGAACACCGAAATCATTGTGTAGTCAGTCACTTTGTTTAATCCATCCCATTGCATGTAACCCTGTTCTCGGTGTCACTGAAGCATCAAGACACCATGCTGCATTTATAACTTAATTTCAGTAATAAAGTCTTCTTTCCCTAAAGCATGAGGAAAACAATGATGAGCAAAGATGGAAACTAGAAACGCTGAGCATGCTGAGAGGATGATTTCGGATATTTTAGCTCAGACTGTCAGTTCTGTAGTGAGGGATTTGGCTGAAGCATGCTAGAATTTATGTTGGATAAAACATTTTGCTTAGACGTGGAGCCCAAGTTTTCATGGGAATGAGTGGCGTGGGTCTGCTGGCTTCAACGGAGCCCTGTCGGGTTACTCGTACTGGAGATTTGCCTCTCGGGCTCTTTGGATTTCGGCTCCAGAGCCTGGCGCTGGTGAAATGTGAAGATTCACTGTTTTCTTGGTATCTTGGATGGAATTGCAGACTTTGGCCACGAAGAGGCATTCATTGTGTATTTATTTTTCCCCTACTTGGTTTACATGGCAACCAAAGCAGCATAATGTCTTTGGGTCTGTCCGATGTTTAGGCTCAAAAGGAATCAAGGAAGCCCAAATACCATGAGGACCTAGTTTCAGGTAATCCAGTTTTTACTACTTCATGGGCACAACCAGATCCCACCACTTCTCTCAGTAGCACGACATACTGCTACAGCACATTTTCCTGGGGCAGAATGATGCAGAAGTATCATTATAGATTTTCCTAATCGTGAGTCTTGTCAGCCTACCTCGAAAAGGTTTTCTTCCCCATCTCAACATTTTCCTGATGGACAGAGATGGGCTGAAGCTGCAAAATTCAGATCGAGGGTCATGAGCGTCCCAGTGTTCAGGCAAAGTTGGATCTGAAGATCTGGTTTTGTTAATAATGCAGTAGAATAAACATAAAAATATGCTGGTAAGGTGCAAACATTTTGTCCCGGAGGGCATTCGGGATTCGTTTTTAAAATCACAGCCAAACTGCAGAGTGTGCTGTGAGGGTAATGAGTGGTTTAGTGGATCGAGCCGACTCTAATTTCAGACTTATGAAATGAGCACCTGCTTTCATAATCCGTGGGCCACAAAAAAGATTCAACCTCCTCTGGCAGGGCGTGACTTTCAGGACAAGAAACTGCCTGTCCTCTCTATGCGCGCCTCTGTTGATTTGATGAGACTGCTACAGATAAGACAGATTTTCTTCTGGAGTAGACCTCTCTGAAGTTAGTAATAATAGGACCTGAGTGCAACATTGTTGTCTACTCCAGTTCTCCCAATTAATTTCACTCATTATGAACTATCGGCCTTCCCATTAGGACTGGCCCACATGAGCTGTCGACCCAGAGCTAGCTGTCACGCATGTCGTGTGTGGTGTGTGGCAATAGCATCACGGGGTATTTGACATGACCGCCCCCGGCTCCAGTGCAAACTGATCAGAGGGTCAAGTAGCAGGGAGCGTGGTGCTGAAAGCCACGTGAGCAAATACCCTTTGGGCCAGGAAGAAGGCATAAAGACGGGAGCGATCAACACCACACGTCAATTTGCTCGGTCCATGGGTGACCCAAACCTGTGGTTCACTCTGCTCAGCATCCTGGAGTCGGATCCAGCCTTACACGTTGGGCAGAAGTGCAAGGGTTGAAACAACAGTCTGGTGACCGAAAGGCAGAGGAGGGGGGTCGCCCCGGCCCACGGTTTCCCAACTGCTCGCTCACAACATGCTTTGTTGGCATTGGTGAGGTGTCAGTCCAGATCAGTTCAGTCTCCCCTCCTGAGTGTCTGGCATCTTCCTAACCCACGCAGAAGAGACCAGCAGTGCTGTTTGAAGGGCGAGCAGCGCAGTCCTGGGGAAGGAACCATGTTCTGCGAGCTGAGGAGGTGTGGACTGCGCTTCAAAGCCAACATCTGGGTAATTCATAGCGCCTTTTTAAAATGGGTTAGCAGATGGTGAGACCTGCCAGAAACAAAGCAGCAGCAGCAGCAGCCTGTGGTCTGTCTTCAAAGCAGAGAGAGGAAAAGGTAATGAAAGTAGCTGTTTTCTTTCTTTTTTTTGTTATTAACTCTATATTTCTAAATGCTGATCTATACATGAAACTTGTCCCCAGCTAAACACAATAGGAAGGAAGACACGGGAAAAACAAGCAAGCACCCGGCTTTCTAAATGTCTGCTTGTGACGCAGCTTGGAGGGAGGGGTCTGCACAGGGGTCACAGCGGCTGCTGAAGTGCAGGAGCGACACACCTGAGCTAGTGCAAGCTAGCTGGCTTGGGTCCTGTATCTGTGAGGGACGGACATCAGTGCAGGCTCATTTACCCAGCTTCTCAGGCAGGTTTTGCAGCCCGTGCTGAGCTTGGAGGCCCTGTGGCTAGGTGGGGGCTAGCTCGGATATCACTGTTATGTGGCAGTCACTGGGAGGGCTGCAGCATATTTAAACAGTGCCGTGCCCGTGAGAACAGGGGGCTGAACTCAGCGACCCAGCAGGTCCCTTCTGGTCCTTTGTTTCGATGACTTTGTTTTGTGATAAAAGCAGCTTACATCTCCCTTTTGTTCTCTCTTGATCGTGGCCTGGCTGTGCGCTGGGCTGGGGTTAGACAATGGAGCTGCAGGATAGTTTTCTTTCCTCCAATACCCATTGCACCACTCGCCATTGTACCGGATGGCATTGGAGCAATTGTTAGGTTGTTCTGAGCCACCAGAGTTTCTCCATACCCTGCTATGGTCTTCCCAGGGCATCTTGGTAATTATCTGCATGCCAGATCAAAGGCCTGGAGGAAGTTGTGATTTCCCTCCAGAACAGAGCCATGGCATATCGCAATCATCGACTCATAGAAATGCGGGGCTGGAAGGGACCTCAAAAGATCGAGTCCAACCCCCCCTGCTCTGGGCAGGAATACTGCAGAGATCAAATGGTCCCATGCAAGGTGTCTGTCCAGTCTCGTCTTGAAGACCTCCAAGGTTGGGCACTGCACCCCTTCCTTAGGACGTCTAGTCCAGATTTGGGTCACCTTTACCCTGGAGAAGTTCTTCCTTACATCCAATCTGAAACCAGCCTCTAACAGTTGATGGCCACTGCTCCTTGTCCTTCCCCGGCATGCTCTAGACATCAGCGCAGGCTCATTTACCCAGCTTCCCAGGCAGGTTGTGCAGCCCACGCTGAGCTTGGAGGCCCTGTGGCTAGGCGGGGGCTAGCTCGGGTATCACTTTGGGCAATGGTTAAACTGTTGTTTGGGCAATGACTAAACTGTATCTCTCAGCTCCTGGTATTCACCCCTTATATACTTACAGACGGCCACCCAGTCCCCCCTGTCTTGTCTTCCCCAGGCTGAGCGGCCCAGACTCTTTATTCTTTCCTCACCAGGTTTGCCCTCCAGGTCCTTAATCATTCTTGGGGCCGTTCCCCGGACCCCTTCAAGACCCTCCACATCTTTTTTGACGTGTGGCGCCCAGAACTGGACACAGTCCTCCAGCCGGGCCCTCACCAGTGCCGCGTAGAGAGGAAGTATCATTTCCTTATCCCTGCTCACGACACACCGGCTAATGCATCCCAGGATGCTATTGGCTCTGTTGACTACACTGGCGGCTCATGATCATCCTGTGATCAGCCATAACCCCGAGGTCCCGTTCAGCCATCGTGCTGGCCAGGACTTCTCCTTCTAACCTATATTCATGTTGCTGCTTACTTCTCCCCAGATGAAGTGCTCTGCATTTATCCTTATTGAATGGCATCTGGGTCTGCTCTGCCCACCTTTCCAGCTTGTCCAGGTTTGCTTGGATCCCCGTCCTATCCGCTAATGTGAGTGCTTTCTCCCTAGCGTGACAAGCCTACAAAGACCTCGGGTGTAGGGCAGGGGTGTCCGATGGGTACTGTCTACGCAGCCTTTTGTGAAGTTATATCCTGTGCCAGACAGACTGCTTACAAGCAGCTCTCACAGACAGCCCTACACTGACGTGCCTCTGTGCCATACTGCTAGGTGGCTTAGGCACATTTTCTTTTGCATATCAATCAGCTGGGGCCAGCAGGGCAGTCTGCAAACGGCCCTATAATAACAGTGCAGTGTGCTCATGTAATGGAGGCGAGAGAGCACTGGACAAGGCAAGGAGACTTCAGTCTGAAGCTTTGAAGAAGCTGGAGCTACAAGTCTGAATGAAAAAACATCAAAGGCGAGTCTGTGCGCAGCATGGTGGATCCAAACTTTCCTCCAGTTCAGAGGAAAAAAATCTGTGCCCTGCTGAGGACAATGGAAAGACTCCCATTGCTTGCAGTGCAGTCAGGCTTCCTGGAGCCAAACACCCGGGGTGTAGAGCTGCTTATTTCCAGCCACCGAGTATATGTTATTTAAAGAAACTTGCTAGTATCCCTTTAAACTCACTGTGCAAAGGGAAACGAGCCCCTCTCGCTGCGCTCTGAAGCTCTGATGACAAAATCGCGCCGACGCTCTTGTTGTTAGTTTGGTCAAATGAACCCAGCTCACTTGGGCCGATGGCTTTCCTTGTTTTTGCACTCACTGCACTTCAGTTGCCCCAGTGAGGACCTTGCTGCAGCAGTGGGAGGCTTGGGGGGAGCAGCAATTGCTAAAGGTCTGGCTGTGCTTGAGCAGGTAGATGCAAATGCTAAAGATCTGGCCGGCCGTCAAGATTTTGTACAACTCTCCAGGACGGGTCCATTTCACAACCTCAGCAACTGGAGCTAGGGAAACGGATGTGAAACGGCTGTGGAAATCGCACGGATAAAAAAGTCGGCGTCTGCAGTCTTAAATCCGGCGCTCTGAGAAGAGAGGGGGTGGGAGATTTGCTCATATGGGGTTGAAACTATGTGATCTTTGGCTGGGGCATGAGGCCTTTTCTTTTTTTCCTTTGGAAACTCGTGTGAGAACGTACTGTCCTTACAGCGTGAACGCAGCGCTGGGGGGTGCAGCGTAGGCTGGCTTTACAAAGCGCCCCCTGCCCTGCTGCAGACCGGCTGAACCAGCGCCGCCAGGCTATCCCGCGGAGAAAGCGAGGCCGTGGCAGACGAGAGTGAGAAGGGAAGAGAGAAGAGGGAGTGGAAAGGGAGACAAGTAATACGGCAACTAAAGACCCATGGAAATCAAGGGTAAAATTGCTTGATTTCATGGGTTCGTCACAGTGAAAATCGATGATTTCATAGTTTTGTCACAGATGAGGAGGAATATCCTGTACAAACTGTGAGACTCCCTGGCAGGGACCCGCACTTCTCTTAACATTGTGGGGTGTGGAGGGGCACCCTGCACCTCGGGCAATGGATGCTGTTTAAGAAACGGCAGCGAGGATCTGGCAGGGGACCTGCTTTGCGGGGAAAAGTAGTGGCTGCTATATTCACAAGCAGCGCTCCTGGCTCAGGGCCCGAGGAAGAGCCTTTGCTGAAGCAACAGCGATACTCTGAATGCTGCGTCTAATTTTGCATTGCGCCTCCCGCTGCCACCACGGGTCCGTGCCTCCATCCCATCCCCACCAGAGACGCGCTGACGGCACCGCACGCCTCCATCAGCAGGCGCCGGCGTCGTACGCAGCAGGCCAGCGGCCGAAGCAGGGGCGGGATGTGCTTCCCCTGAGCTGTCGCCCGTCTGTGGGTCCCAGCTCTTGTCACCAAAGGTGGCGCCCGTGGATTTCAGAGAACCGCGTTTAGCGGATGGACCCCGTGAATCCGGTCTTGCAGAGGGGTGCTGGGTGCCAAAACAAATTGCTGGGTCTGTCGGGCCGAGTGAGGTGTTCATCCCATAGGCTCGTAGGAAAATAGGGCAGTAGGGACCTCCCAAGGTCATCTGATGCAGCCCTGTGCTCAAGGCAGGATCATCCCAGCCAAGTGTCTGTCCAACCTGCTCTGGAAAACTTCCAGGGATGGGGCTTCTTTCCTGTCCCAATGCCTAACCACCTTCATAATCAGAAAGCTTCTCTTAGTCTCCAACCTAAATTTCTTTGAGGCCATTGCTCCTAGTCTGGTGAAATGCCCCTCTCTATAATCACCCTTCAAGGATTTGAAGACTGTTATCGAGTTGGTATTCTCTCCTCCAGACTACATAACCCTAGCTCTTTCAGCCTTTCCTTGTAAGGTTTGCTTCCCAGGCCTCTAATCATTTTTGTCGCTCTCCGTTGGACTCTTCCCAATCAGTCCACATCCTTCTTGAAGTACGGGGCCCAAAACCGGGCACGGGACTCCAGGTGAACCTGCGTTCATGCTGAATAGAGCAGAAGAATCACTTCCCTTGACTTTCGAGTGATGGTCCCATTAATACAGGCTCATATTCAGTTTATGGGCCTTCTCTGCATATGGTCCTTCATATTCCCCCCGGTCCTTCTCTGCAGCACTGTCACCTGGCCAGTCATTCCCCAGTCGGTATACGTGCATGCAGTTATTCTGCCCCGAGGGCAGGACTCTGCCCTTGTCTGTGCTGAACTTCATCTGGTTGATCACGGACCATTTTTCCAGTCTATCCAGGTCATTCTGGATCCATTCCAGCATCTGTTTGCCCTGGGATGCTGAGGGCCAAAACTATACCAAAGAGGACCTCAGCTGTTTAGGCATTGCTTGCGACAGCCAAGGAGTCTCAGCAGACGGGGACATGCCATTGCTCCACGATCTTCTGCAATCCCGTCAGGAAGGCATGAAAGCAAAACGAGCAAACAAACGTCGTGCCAGGTTTCACGCTGCGGTGTTTAACAGCTTACACAAATCCCCTCATCTCCTCACCGGCTCGCCAAGAAGGTCCTCTCGAGTCTCGCTGAGGGCAGCTCCTCGGGGCCGGTCTGGCCGGGCGTGCCGACGTATTCCTGGAACACGTGTCCAGAAGATGCTCCCGGGCGGCTTTCCTCCAAAGCAAGCAGCTCTGCGTCTGCAATAGCGCGTTGCAGGGCGAGTGCAGCCACGTGGGGCCAGGAGGGCCAGGCTGGATGGGAAATCTGGGGCAGGAGGTTTCCCATGGAAGAGCTGTGCCGGTTTCTGGAGAAGGGGCAGATCCGTTGCATGTTGTCGGGATGCGTGGTGGTTCTGAAGTAATGAAATCCCGGGCCTGGATAGCAGCGTCCAGGCCTTATCCTGGTTATGGGTGCAAATTCCTGCCACTTCTCCCACGGCACCATCCCTGCCTGCCTCGGATCCAACTAAGTGCCCTTGACAGAGATCCATGAGGAGACGGGGGAAAGCAGAGGAGGTTTCCCAAGGGAGTTAATATGACGGGTGCTTCACGCAAACCGGGTGGCAATGGGAGGTGGGAGCTGGCTGGTTTCTCGCCTGCATTGCCAGCATTTACTTGGGCACCTCCCCCAGTGCAGCCAGGGCACCAGTTGTCTGGTGAGTCCCAAGAAACTCCCGACAAGTCCCGAGGGGCACGGTCACCCCCACAGATGGGATGCAGAGGAGACTCTGCAGGCTGCGAGTTACTCAGCCCATGGAAAACTGGGGCCTTGATTTTACCTTCTCTCCTGGATCAGTCAAACCCCCACTGGCTCCAGGGGTTGTCTGGCCTGACTCAGGACCCCTGTGTTTAGCCCAGCAGCTCTTAACCTTTTTAGACCTCTGATGCCCCTGGTTAGACTCAAGGCTCCCCCCCAGAAAATGCCAGGTCTTAGTTTTCACTAGTTTTTGGACTACAGGAAAATACTAGCACAAGTCATCTGTTGCAAAGGACTCATCCTGACCTGTTGTGATCTTCCCATTTTTAACACTATTGGGCATTTTTACACATGCTCCAGGGGTGCGGGGAGAGGGATGCTTTAATTAGAGCAGGTCTTGGAGCCGCCCTAATTAAAGCACCTATAGCACCTCGTGTATTCAGTGTCCCTTGCTTCAAAATTGGAGGGGGGGGGGCACTTTAACTAAAGCCCATTTGGCGAGCTTCAGTTAAAGTGTCCCTGCTGTCATTTTGAAGCATGGGGACACTGAATTCATGAGATGCAGAGTCTGCTGGAGTGCATTAATTAGCATGCTCCAGCAAACTTGATTAATTGAGTCTGCTCTGACACGCTGTAATTAAAGCGTGCCAGAGGAGCATCCCTACACGTGCACAGGTACTCTTAGAGTCCCGTTTGCAACCTCTGGGGTTGTTTTGTGAATACCGCTTTCACGCTGAAGAGCGATAACACGGCATGGCACCCCATGGTGCCCTAGCAAGGCACCCGCAGGGTGCAATGGTGCCCTGGCTGAGAATCGCTGGTTTAGCCCATGGTGGCAAGTCTGTTTCTCTGCCTCTTTCAGCTTTTAGAGACAGAGAAAGCAAGTTGGCGGCCTTGAAAGTATGCAGTCTAGATCCACTCTGATCCTTACAGTCAGCGTCATTAATTAAGTTTATCAATTAGTGGGGGGGGGGAAGGCATCAAAGCCGGAAATACAGTCATGTCGATGTTGCACACGATGAAGCAGGCTGGCTTTGTGACAGTTCACAGTATCAGGGTTTTAAGCGAGGCACATCTTGTGAATGGTAGCCCCGCTCCAAAGCTCCTGCTTTGGTTGTTCAAGCAGGCGCGTGGAAAGGACCGAGTTAGTTAGAGGAGCAGGTGGCCCGGGGGAGGATGAAAACAGCACCGTGCAGCTGCTCCCCACGGGAAACCATAAATCTAGGAGAGCCACTTACCTCTGGAAACAGCCCTTTCAGCAGCTGTGGTGCTGTCCTCGGACTTGCTTGTTCAGAGCAAACTGGAAAAAGCTCCCATGTGAGGAAAGGTTTAGGCCAACATTGTACAACGTGGTAAGGACTCTCAGTCTGTATTAAAGGATCTTGTGTAAAGAGGGATCGTGGTGCTGAGCCTTTTAGCTGTCCTAGGATAAGTCTCCAGTTGGATTGCTAATGAGCCTGGGAAAGAGACGGCCCTATAACACGCACGGTAGTTTATTCAAGCATAGGAATAGCCGTGAGTTTTAATGTTGCAAGTGTCCTAGCTTTAGAGGCAAACAAGTTAGGTGCTAGGTGGGGGAGAAGAGACTGGCTAGTTGGGTCCCTACGAGATCTCCAGCTGTGCTGACATACAGGTAAGTCTTAATGCAGACCTTTCCCTTAGACTATCCTGCCTCCCTTATACCAAGCTCTGTTTCCATTTAGCCCCAAAACAGGTCCGGAACGGGCAGTGGCGCTGCCCCTGGAGGCCTTGCCAACCAGAGTCTCGGAGTGAAAGCAGAATTCATTTTCCATGCTCATCCAACCTTAACCTCTTGGCTGTGGCTGCCAAGAGGGAAAATAATTACTCTCCCAGACCAGATTCATTGGCAACCTGGATTCTTTCTTTCAGGGCTGAAATTCTGGGTCAATTAGTCGCCCTGCAGAAAGGATCTGTTTGGACCCAGGGGTAACGTTCATCTCTGGTGTAACTCCACCGTCAGCTGTTCCATACCAGGGATAAGTCTGGCCGAGCAAGTTTAACTTGTTGGCAGTCAACTCCTCCTGGACCATTCCTGCATAAAATAAAGGACCGTGTCAAGACCTGGCCTTGCCGTGCTCCATGTTTCAGGGCATGTAGAGTTTCTATAAGGACCTTTTTAGCTGTGGCTGTTCTCTTCCCCTTTCAGAGGCAAGGGGGGGGTGTAATCTGGCAACTTGTTCCACGAGCTAACACTGGCTAGGTACAGACATTCAAAACGCTCGAGGCAGAATTGGTCTAAGGTTCGCAGTTTTCTGTAAGCAGCGTAGTTTAGATTGGTAGCAAACAGAGCCACATTCGCCCTTTGGTGAGGAGGGGGCACATCTTAAACCGGGTCCCACCATTTTTAAACCAGTCTGTGTGCCGAACTTCTGTTCTGTTATGGGTACAGGCTGGTTTCCGATCACTTACACCCGTAAAAGTGTAGTGTCTGCACCTGGCTATTAAAACCATGGCTGTTCTCGTATTGTAGTGACCTGGCTTTCCTTTCACAGGGTGGCTAATTTCTTGCCCCACATCACAGTAGACATTCAGGGTGCATTTGCACTGCAGTATTGTAACAGCAGCCTTCACCTCCCTGCAGGGGCTGCAAAGAGGATGGAGCTGGGCTGTTCTCAGCGGTGACAGATGCCAGAACAAGGAGCAATGGGCTCAAGTTGCAGTAAGGGAAGTTTAGGTTGGATATTGGGAAAAAAAATCCTCACTACCGGGGTAGTAAAACACTGGAGCAGGTTGCCCAGAGAGGAGTTGAACTCTCTATCACTGGAGTTTTTTAAGACCCAGCTAGACGAAGCCTTGGCTGGGATGATCTAGTTGGGGCTGGTCCTGCTTTGAGCAGGGGGTTGGACTAGATGTGACCTCCTGAGGTCCCTTCCAACCCTCATTTTATATTATTCTACAATTGGGATATTCAATCCAAGTCTGAAAATAGCAAGTGAGGGTAGTAGTAGCAGCCTACACATCACCACAGGGCCCAATGTGGGCTATAAAACCCAGCCAGGAAGCAGAGCAAATTAGCTCATGCTTCATTCCAGGCATCTAGGATCCTAGCAGTGCACAAGCTGGCTGGGTTAGAGCTGGCTCAGTATTGTCACGCTAAGCTGCAGTCACTGCTGTGACAACAGTGTAGACCTCCTCTCCATTTTTCCATCTGTGCAATGGGGATAATGACACTCACAGTACAAGATGCCCAGAGGAGCAGAAGGGTTCCCAAGCCAGAACATCTGGTGCAGGATTTTGAGCAGCCTGTGTTCAGTGGTGCTTGGAGCTGGGCTGTGTTTTGGCCCCACCTCTAGATGCCAGGCTTAATTCAGGACTGTCCGACTTCTAAGCAGCCAGAGGCTGAAGGTCTTGTGGGCTGCACCAGCAGGGACCTCACATCCCAGAGCCACACCAGAGTGAACCACGGGCCCCCTGGGCCACCCCCATGGCTTCACTGTACATGTGCGTGTCCGCAGGCTCACTGTCAGCTCCCCTGGCCGTGCCTTGCTGCACGATCCTGCCCCTCGGGAGAGGGGGCAGGCAATGAAAGCTAGAGAAGGGAAGGGAAGGGAAGCCCTGAGCCTCTGGCTGCAGCAGTGAGGGGAATGGCAGCTGGGCAGGAGCCTGGGGGCAACATAACCCCTTGTGAGCTACACGCAGCCCACAGGCTGCCCATTGCAGAGCCCTGGCTTTGTTCATTGTCTGAAAAGCTCTTTGTGATCTTTGCAATGGAGAAGCTGCGCACAGGTGGTGTTACTGTTGTTGAGCAGGGAAATACCTGAGTTAGCAGCGGTAACAAAGCTGCAGCAGATGCTTAATACTGGGGTTAGTCGGTATGCCTGCTCAGACTGTCCTGTTCCTGGTTAACGGTAATTTCCTGGGTTTATGGGGAGCTGCAATGCAGTAGCTTGCAAATTATTCCCCCATTTGGTCTCTCGCACGGTTCAAAAGAGCATGGCATTGCTCTGGGATTAGTGCTCGCTTCCTGCTGTCTGATTTTTACTTACTTACCCAGGAAAGGGAAGCACTCATTGGCTGTAGATGAATTGTGAGGACTACAAATTAACGCAAAGTGTCCTTCTGCTGCCAAAGACTTCCCACTCTTACTGCTCCTGTTGTGGAGGTAGGGCTGATTGCAAGAAGGCTCATTTTCATAATTCTCATTTAGTTCCCCATAAAACGATATGGACAAATTGAATTAGACACATCCACACATCAAAGGTGACCTTGGAGTCACGAGGTGCTGGCCGCCAGGTAGAGATCACTTTCCAGTACACGTCAAGTGGCCTCCTCATGTTTCAAACTGTGCCACTAGCATCATCACTGCGCTAGGAGTGGTTTGAAGCTGCATTTCCGCACCGCGGGACAGAGGCAGCAGAGACCTCTGCCGTGCTATTTGCATTAAGGAGCAATGGGGATAAAGGAAAGGATTAAAAATAAAATCAGATTGGCAGCACTAAGGATGTCTATACACGAGTAGCCAGGCTGCTCCAATGCGCTGTAATGCCAGTGCGTCGGAGCCGACTTGGCCGGAGCGTGGGAATTACCGCGCTCCAGCAGATGCCGGCGGTTGGGGTATCAGTGTCCCCGTGCTGAAAAACAGTGCCAGGGGGCACTTTTTCTAAGGCTCGTTCAATGAGCTTTAGCTAAAGTGCCCCTGCCGCCATATATAAGCACGGGGACACTGGTACACAAGATGCTCTGGATGCTCTAATTAAAGCACCTCCCACCCCCAGCACATGTATAAATGCCCTTAGGTTTTATGCTAAGAAGAGGAGCAATGGCAGAGGGGCTGCACCATTCTTGCCTTTGACATTTAACTCCCTGTTGGGCCCACTTCAAAGCCCATTGCAATCAATGCAAGGGTTTCTGCTGACCTCCTGGGCTTTGCATTAGGCTTGTGCGATTTACTTGCAATGCTGGACTAACGGTGCCATTTGTGGGTTTTGCTTCCCTTCAGGAGCCCAAGCTGCATCCCTCTAAAGTCAGCAGAAAGCCTTCTCTGATGTCCGTGGGCTTTGGAGCAGCTTAACTCTGACCTGATCTCTCAGTGTCTTCAGCTGGATGAAGCATGCGACGCTCTCCTTATATCTCCCCTCAGAATCAGCTCTACCAGTCAAGCCCAACACAGTTGTAGAAAATGAGGGCTGGAAGGGACTCAGGAGTCGCATCTAGTCCAACCCCTGCTCAAAGCAGGACCAGCCCCAACTATTTCATCCCAGCCAAGGCTTTGTTGAGCCAGGTCTTAAACACCTCCAAGTATGGAGATTTCACAACCTGTCTGGGTAACCTGCTCCAGTGCTTCACTGCCCTCCTAGTGATTTTTTTCCCCCCAATATCTAACCTAAACTTTGCTTGCTGCAACTTGAGACTGTTGCTTCTTTTTCTGTCATCTGCCACCATGGAAAACAGTCCGGCTCCATCCTCTTTGCAGCCCCCCGTGCAGGGAGTTGAAGGCTGCTGTGAAATCCCTCCTCATTCTTTCCTCCACACTAAATAAGCCCAGTTCCCTCAGCCTCTCCTCAGAAGTCAGGCTTCCTACCTCCTACCCATTTTCTTTGCTTTCCACTGAACCCTCTCCAATTTATCCACATCTTTTCTGTAGTGGGGGGTCCACAGCTGGACACAGGACTCCAGATGTGGCCTCCCCAGTGCCAAATACAGGGGAAGACTCACTTCCCTCGCTCTGCTGGCAACGCTTCTACCAATGCAGCCCAGGATGCCATTAGCCTTCTTGGCATCAAGGCCATACCACTGGCTCCTATTCAGCTTATTGTCCACTGTCACCCCCAGGTCCTTTTCTGCAGAGCTGCTGCCCAGCCCGTCACCCCCACTTGCACCAGTGCACAGGACTGTTCCATCATAAGTGCAGGACTTTGCACTTGTCTTTACTGAGCTTCACTCATGGGGCTCTGGTGTGGTGCCAGAGGACTGGAAGAGGGCCAACGTGGTTCCCATCTTCAAAAAGGGGAGGAAGGAGGACCCGGGGAACTATAGGCAGGTTAGTCTTACCTCAATCCTGGGCAAGCTTTTTGAGAGAATTATCCTGGTGCATGTCCACGAGGGGCCGGGGGGGAGAGTATACTTGGGGGCAACCAACATGGGTTCATTAGCGGCAGGTCCTGTCAGACCAACCTGGTGGCCTTCTACGACCAGGTCACCAAATCCTTAGACGCAGGGGTAGCAGTGGACATCGTCTTCCTATACTTTCGGAGGCCTTTGACACTGTCTCTCACCCCGTTCTCATTAAGAAACTGGGGGCTGTGGTGTCGACACCCACACAGTCAGATGTGTCGCCAACTGGCGGGAGGGCCGCACCCAGAGAGCGGTGGTGGACGGGTCATTTTCGACCTGGAGGGACGTGGGCAGTGGGGTCCCCCAGGGCTCGGTCCTTGGGTCCGCACTGTTCAACATCTTCATCAGTGACTTGGACGAAGGGGTAAAAAGCACCTGTTCAAATTTGCTGATGACACTAAGATGTGGGGGGATGTGGGCACACTAGAAGGGAGGAATAGGCTGCAATTGGACCTAGACAGGTTACAGGGGCGGGCGGATGAGAACAGGATGGGATTCAACACCAACAAGTGCAAAGTGCTGCACCTGGGAGGAACAACCACAACCAAACCTACAGGCTGGGGACCTCCCTTCTCGGCAGTGCAGAGGCAGAAAAGGATCCTGGAGTCATCATTGACTCCAAGATGAACGTGGGCCGGCAGTGTGGGGACGCGGTCAGGAAGGCCAACTGCACCTTGTCATGCATCCGCAGATGCATCTCGAGCAGGTCCAGGGAGGTGATCCTCCCCCTCTATGCGGCACTGGTCAGGCCGCAGCTGGAGTACTGCGTCCAGGTCTGGGTGCCGCACTGCAGGAGGGATGTGGGCAGCATGGAGAGGGTCCAGAGGAGGCCACTCGCATGATCGGGGGCAGCAGGGCAGGCCCGACAAGGAGAGGCGATGGGTCCTGAACCTGTTCAGCCTCCACAAGAGAAGGCTGAGGGGGGATCTAGTGGCCTGTTACAAACTAGTAAGGGGGGACCAGCAGGCATTGGGGGAGTCCCTGTTCCCCCGAGCATGACCAGGAGTGACCAGGAATAACAGTCACAAGCTGGCAGAGGGGAGATTCAGACTAGACATCAGGAGGCGTGACTTCACGGTCAGGGCGGCTAGGGTCTGGAACCAGCTTCCAAGAGAAGTGGTGCAGGCCCCTACCCTGGGGGTGTTTAAGAGGAGGCTGGATGAACACCTAACCGGGGTCGTTTGACCCCAGTACTCTTTCCTGCCATGGCGGGGGGTCAGACTCGGTGATCTGCTCAGGTCCCTTCCCACCCAACCAACTGTGAAACTAAGAAACCCATCACTGGACCCAGTGCTGTTCTGTTCCACTAATGTAAATCCTTCAGACCTGCACTGAAGTCACTGGAGCTGCTCTGGATTCTCACCAGTGCAACCAAAAGCAGAATTTGGTCCATTTTGCCTGCCCCTTAAGGTCAGCCCCATAAGAGATCATGCAGAATAGGTGAGGGAGGGTTTTGCAGACCAGCAAAATTCAGGCTTGCTCCAGGAGACCTCTGCCTGGCTGTGAGAAGCACCCAACGTGTGTCCATCGGCAGCGGTGCTAGGTTATCCCCACAGCGCATTCATGCAGACACGAGAGGGGTGTCGGCAGAACCGCTAGTCAAGGGAATCTGGTGCCTACTGAAAATCAGCAGCCTTAGACCCAGGTGAAGCATGTGGACATGTAGCTGAAAATGCATCTGGGTCTGCATGCACACCAGCTGGGCTTGTCTGCCACGAGGGATCTGCTTCTGTGTTTCTGCTCAGAAGGTGCCCTTCGTATGCCAGCAGCTGCACCAAATACTTTGCAACAGCATTTCATGCCCCTCTCCTGGGAGTGGTGGCGGAGCTGGTATAACAGTTTAGGGCATGAGTTTAAGAGCCAGAGATGACAGTTCGTGGTGGTGATGATAAAGCTCTGTGTTTCTTTCTCTCCAGAGCTACCCAAGACACTCACAGCTCATTGCAGCTGTTACTGAATCGTGGTAGTGTTTTTGTGAACCAGCTGCACTTTCTGATCCCTGCTTTGCTGTGGGGCAAAACCGACATGCAGAAAGGTTATGGGATCTGGTTTGCACCTTGAGCGCTTGCAGTGGAAGAAGGAGATCAAACTCCAGGTGTAACCAGAGCACCAGCGCAGCCCATCTCGCTCAGTCCATGGGAGTTTGTGAGGCCAGAGGAAGAGGCCTGTCTCTGTGGCGTTTCTGCTCCTTTGGAAAGGGTCCCAGTGCTCCCTAAATTGGGTCTGCGCACACCAGCAATAAATCAGCCCCAGTGCCGCAGTACTCCCTGTCGCTCGTCAGGCCAGGGGACTGGATGGCTCAGTGTTTTTGTGGGCGGATACAGCTGCTTTGAAGCCTTGCCAGCGGGAGGATTGCTTTGCATGCGGAGCCCAGGTTGGCAGCTGAGCTCCCCCAAGCTGCGCCGTCCCCAGCGGGATCTCCGGTTCGGGACTGGGCCCTTCTGTGTTTCCATCCTGTGCGATGGAAGCAAATCCGAACTATACACCGACTTCCAGGGCGGCCCCTTACCATCTCTCTGTCATTTCAGCTCCTGGTCCAGCTGTTAGCCTTGGCAGGGTCTCTAGTTCACCGTGTGAGCCTTTTATGCCTTGACAAGGTGATTCCACACGGGTCAAAGGCCTCCTAGCCCCTGATTTACACCAGAGCAAAGTCCCAGCACCCCAACATACAATTCGGGGATGCATCCGCAGGTGACTGGATTCCTGCTCTGTCTCCTAGCCGGGGCTCGTAGTTCCCTAGCAACAGATCTGAAATATGGAACAGAAACAGCTATTTTCTCCCAGTCTGGTCCAGGCTGAAGGAAAACATCACTGGTGACTCAGTGTTTCAGGCAGGTGGCCTCATTATCCAAACGGGGCCGGTTAGGTGTAGGCTATGATGGAGGCACGCGCCTTGCGCTGCCGATCGGTGAAACCGCCCAGAGCAGCTCACAGCTGGGGATTGTTGCACAGTAGGAGCTGGACCCGTGCTACCATCGTCTGCTCCGCACCCCCAACTCGTAGGGGTGTTCTCGTCCCGGGGTGAGTTTCGGGTCTGACGGCGGTAGGGGAGTTCCAGACAAGTCCATTGAGCCGACCCGGCCACGGCCACACGAGCCGTGGAGTACGTGCAGGTTTCTGGCGTCTGAGGGTTTGGCGAATTCGCTGGAGCTGCAGTATCTTCCCTCCGGTAGTTCACATCTGTGAGGCCTGCGGATGGTCAGGGCTGGAGCCTCTCTCCGCTCTCTCTACCCCGCTACCCGTCAGGGATGAGATGGCTGTAAGCTGATCCTGGATCCTGTTTCTCGATTGGACCTCAGACCACAGCACTCATTTCTGAACGTGGGGATCTCACGCGAGTAGCTGGTATGATGAGATTCTCATCATTTGGGGCCAACATCTGATGAGATGCATTCGCTGGCTGACTCATACTCTAAGCACGGTTCCTCTCTTGCCCGAACCTCAAACCCTAATCTAAACCTTAATGCAGGCTGTGCTCCCAATGCTCCTATCCATCTGCTAAAGCATTTCTCCATACCTTATATCTTTAAATGGCCCTCTGCTAAAAATGATGCCAGCCCTGGAAGCTAGGAGTCTGGGGCATCCCAGGTGACTCCAGCAGGGGAAACTGAGGCACCACAACAGTGAGAGTCTACGGGAATAAGCCTGCCCTCATTCTCAACGGCTTCCTTAGATCACAGCCATCTCTACCCCTCTGGAAAATGTCAAAATCTCTGGAAGATTTTGCAGCGAAGGAGTCATAAACCTGTCCTCAGAAGAGGGGGGACTCTTCCCGGCTTCCGTGTGGCGTTCTAGCACGTTACAGAACAAGAGTCATAAAGCAGGACTGCTCACCTAGACAAAATTACACATCCTCTGCACTCGCTTTTGCTCTTGTTAAAGTGTGTTTGAAGTGGCTCCTGCTATCCTTCATCAGTGGGCTAGGAAAATGTGCAGTGTCCCTTGCACAGATTTCATAGACATCAGGGCTGGAAGGGACCTCGCGAGATCGTCGGGTCCAGCCCCCCGCCCCAGGGGCAGGAAGTCAGCGGGGGTCAGATCACCCCAGCAAGGTGAGCATCCAAGCGTTTCTGGCAGGTAACCAGAGTAGGTGCTTGCACCACTTCTGCGGGGAGTCTCCTCCAGACTCTGGAGACTCGGACAGTAAAGAAGTTTTTCCTTATGTCCAGTCTAAAACAGTCTTCCAGCGGTTTGTGACCGTTACTTCCCTCGGGGTGCCCTGGTGAACAGATGTTCACGATGCACACCCCGACGTACTTATAGGAGCCTTCTCTTCTCCAGGCTGAAGAGTCCCATGTCCCTCAGCCTCTCCTCATCAGGCTTGCTCTCTTGACCGCTGCCCATGCGCGTGGCTCTCCTCCAGACTCCCTCAAGCTCCTCCACATCCTTCCTAAATTGTGGAGCCCAGAACTGGATTCAGTACTCTGATAGATAAAAACCCTACTGACAGATAAAAGCCTACTAGAGCTGCTGACATAGCTCAAGTGGCTGCACCTTGTCCTTCAGGCCTGAAGCCCTTATTTTAAACCTTGCTGTTGACCCGTGTAAAACTGCTGGTAGCAATAAGCAGGGCCACGGAGGCCCGGGCTTCTGCCGGGATCCTTCTGCTCCTCCTGCTTGAACGTGGGCTGTGTGCAGGCTGTGGCTATTGTTATCACACAGAGCTAGGAGTGTGTAGCAGACATGCAGTGGAAAGAGTCCCCTCAAGCAGAGAATGAGGTTTGGAGCTGGACAGCTATTGCTTTATCTAATGGTCTCCATTTCTTTTCTGATTCATCCTTGCCCTGCTCTTTACTCTTTCAGCTGATCTCAGACCCCTCCACCTCTCCCCCATCAGTTCCGAACCCCTTGTACAGGTTGCGTAAATCCAGATCTGAGCCTGGATGGACATTTCTACGTATACCGGCATCCAGCTCATCTTAAAAGAAAGGAACTTTTCTATCCACGTACGTCAGTGGAGATTGGAGGGCAGGAATTGAGGGGTAGAGGTTAGCGCGGAAGTCTAGGAGCCAGGATTATTGCTTGTTTTACTTGTGACCTCAGGATACTTGATGGTTTTGTGTAATATAACTGGCTTTACTTCTCTGTGCCTCAGTTTCCCTAGCTGTAACATGAGGATGAGGTTAGTTCTAATAGGAGTATTTTGCTGTTTAGTGGATGCTTCAAGGGGGCTGGAGATCCTGGCACACCGGGCACTGCGGAGGTGCGTGACTACACTTGCGAGTGCTTCTCAGTAGCTGGAGGTGCTGCTCTGCATCAGCACACATTTTTTTGGAGTCGGAGCCCAGATACTGTTTATTAGGATAACTGGAAAAAGAGGGGGAAATAAAAGGGAACTTCATGAACTTATATTTAACTTGTGAACTTTTTGGCCAGTAGCAAGCATCCATTCCAGGGGTGATTTCATTTCCATTCTAACCCAAGGAAATGACTTAATGGACACTGGTATTTACTCACAAAAACACTGAATGTCAGATGTACCCCTGACTAGACTTTCTGTTTCAAATCCAACATGAGGCAGAAATTTCCTTGGATAAATTCCTCTTGAGACAACTGAAACATTTACAAGAATTCATAGGAAAAGTATAGGATCTGAAACGCTGAAGCCAGACGTTATTCTGAACAAGCAGAAATACCTCTGTGAATAAACTGCAAGTGACTCGTCCTATGAAAACACAGTGAGAGGAGAGGATTTCTTAGGGTGATCTTTTTTATTGGACCAGCTCAATAGCCGAGATTAGTTAGACAAGCTTTTGAATGCAAGATGTTCTTTGCCAGGTCTCACAAAGAGCAAGCAAAGAGAAGATGTCGGCACAGTTATCTTTAAGTTCACTGGCTCAGACCAGTGCACTGGTAATCTTTGCCACTCATTCTGCATTACTTTTAGATTTAGTCCCAAAAACTGCTGATGGAAACGCATGCAATGCTGCTTTGCTTTGATAAGTACTATAGAAATAGTCATGGGGGGAGGTCTGGTGAGGTTCCCAGCAGTCTCCGCTCTGCAGTAATTGGAGGAAGGTGAAGACGATTAGCTCTTTCGAGTGTGGAGCCCTATGTGTATCGTGCAGGTAAAACTAATATGCAGGAACGCCAACTTTTAGGAATGCAGGAGACAAAAGTTTAGCAGATGAAATGCAGGTTGTTTCTCTTTGCTTTGATCATTTTCCTTTGGGAATAAGAACAATGGTTTCCCATTAGCATCATAGACAACGAGGGCTGGAAGGGGCCTCGGGAGGTCACATTTAGTCCAGCCCCCTGCCCAAAGCAGGACCAGCCCCGACGAGATCATCCCAGGCAAGGCTTTGTCGAGCCAGCATTTAAAAACTTCCAAGCATGGAGCTCCCCCCACCTCTGCATCCCATCGGGCCCCAAGGACTGTATATGTCCAGCTTTTCTACATAGTCCCAGACCTGTTCTTCCACCACGGTTGGCTGCTCCCCTCCTCCCCAAAATGTGCCGCCAGGTGCAGTAGTCTGGGAGTTGCCCTTGCCTATGAGGATTGAGGTAAAAAAGGCACTGACTACTTCAGCCTTTGCCACTTGTGACCACAAATATTTTAAAATGTAATTATTATCTCAAGTTTGAGAACTTGCATTGGCGGAAAGAGGAGTGAACTCTGTCGATTCATTATGGCCAATGCCAATGCTCGTCAAAGTAGCAGGTGAGAAGCGGGCCACTCCAGCCCTCCACACTTCCCGGCATAAGTGTTATATGGGTATTATATACACTCAGAAGTTATCAGTGTCATCGGTGTAAGAAGCACATTTATCAGGGGATTGTGTTAACAGCGACTCATGCAGCATTTCCCATTGGATCTTTCTGGACGGTGAGTACTTGGGATCTCAGTCCTGTGTGTCATCCAGCAGCACGGCGCTGCACTGTAGAGAAAAGTATCATCTCTCCAGTCTCTGACAGGGCCCCCCACTTCCATGGCCCAGAGACCACTGGACTCAGTGCACGGCTCCAGCTGACTCTAGAAAACGTTAGATCAGACTCGGAGCATGTGACCATTGACAAGGCAGTAGCCCAAAGTGAGATGATTTAGAAAATACCAGACTCTTGCAATACGGAAACAATATCAGCCGTCCAACACGGCTTCATTATCCTGGTGACCACAAACCTGATCATCAAACCAGTTCAATAATATCCGTCCAGAGACTCGGTTGAGGGTTGCTGAGTAGACGGCTTCCAAGATCTTTGAGGAGGTGAGAAAAATCAGACAAGAGAGCTATTGTGCAGCAGCCAGAAAATAATAATTTTAATGCACACAACCATGCCTTAAACTGAGACTTAATATTAATTCATGTCCTGAACATGTCTGCATGACAGCATGCTAAAAAATGTCTTCTCTGAACCAAGACTGAAGTCTTTTTTTGTTCACCAAGATCATGGCTTGAAATTCCCCCAAAAGGACTCCTGGTCTCTGATTGCCTCATGCAGTGGTGAGAACGGAGAGGTGTTCTGCAAACAAGGAAGTGTCCAATAGGGGAGGAAGACGAAACAGAGAATAAAGCCTTGTAATGGGGTTAGTAGAGAGAAAAATGGCTTCATTAATGAATAAACCCTAGACTGTTATGCTGCATGGATCCCAGGGCCCACTGATGAAAGGCTTTTGCTAAAGAAAAAGCTGCAATCCACCCACTTGATGCTCCAGCTTCATCTTCCTTGTTTCCCAGGGCCCACCCCACACCTGGAGCAGCATGGACACAGTTATGTGACTGCAAGGAAGTGTTTCACATTCACGGTGCAAGTTGTGGCAGACAGCTGAGCGTCGCTCCTTGATTCTCCTAGCCCAGGACCTCCTCTCCGGACACGCCGGGGAGCTGCACGGCGCAGCTTCGGCACGAGAGACAGAAGCAGCACAGGGCAAGGCTAGCACAGGAGGGGGCAGAACCGTCCTGCTTGCCTTTCTGCCAGCTCTTCCAGCCAAGGGGAATTTGTGACCAGTGCAAGTCCACATTGCACTGTATAAAGGCCACAAAGGGAAGCAGAGACTCCTTCCCAGCATTACAGAGACCAAGTGCCCAGGCCTGCTGTGCCGCTACGCTGCAGCCCCGTGCCCCTGGAGCTGGTGAGAAGATGATTCGGTCTCTGGGCACATTTGGTGCCTTGACAGGGGAGACAACAAAGCTGACAGGTTCGCACCCGTGCAGCAACGCTCACGTCACAGAGGCCAACAAACAGCCTTCAAATCGGTAACGTCTTCCGACGGGCTCTGACCGGGGATTTGAACAAGTCTCCTACCGGGGAAGCCCCCTGTATTCTGGAAAGCCACCTGCAAACTGGACAGGGGGGTTACATGGAACAGGAAATGCGGACTTGCTCCTTTCCTCTTGGATCGAACCTCCCTGGAGGGCCACGCTGGCTGAAAGTCGCCCGACTGGGCTTCAGTGATGTCTTTCCAAAACTACAGCCACCTTCATGCTAAACTGACTGCGCGCCTTGGTTTAGCTGGCGCGGGTACAGTCATGGAAGCGAGCTTAGTTTAGACTGTCAGCTGAATCCACACGCCCAATAACCAGTTGGCTTTTTCTTCTGCAAAGATCACTATAAAGAGCCTTTGATGCTTTGGGTAAAGGATTGCTGAACTCTAGCTAAGCCATTCTCGTTGCACATGAAAAGCGTATCACCTCCATGGCTGCTCCTGATGGGTTCAGCAGCAATCGCCGCGATAGTCTTTTTCTTTAAAGTTTAATGGAGGCTATTTTGGTTCTGGCACACCCCTCTCACCCAGCAGGATATGTTCTCAGTAAAGCTGAAAACGTACAGGGGGGAGCGGGAGGAAAAGCTGTGGGAGGAAAGAGGCAATCTGGGGCAGGGGGGTCTCTGAACCGAGATCACTTTGGTGAACTCGTGGACTTCTCTCAGCAGGGCAGAGCAGGGGTAGCCAACGTGCTGGTCAAATCCATAAAGAAGTATCCGGCGCAAAGGTGAGTGAGTCTTTTGGCTGAGTTTGGCTGGTAGTTATTCCTTGGGGATCTCACAGACGGGGAGAAGGTTCAGGAGTTTGCTCTGTTACCAGCTGGCCGTGTGGTGGGCAAGTCACTTGAGGTCTGGACGTACAAACAATTCACTGCGGTGCAAAGAGTGCATCACAGCTTTACTGCGTACCTACTGCCGTATGCTGGCGGTTGTGCGTGTGGTCTGGCTTCATGCTAAGGAGAAGCTAAAATGTGGAAATTTACTTCTCTTTCATTAGAGGCTAAAGCATCACGGCTGAGCTTTCCTTTACCGTGGGGTAAGAGTGCGCCCATGGGAAGGCGTTGCAGAGCAGCTGACGCACAGCAAAGCCCTGGGCTGGCCCCTTTTATGCCACGGTGAATCGCTCATTTGTCCATCCCCTCGCCCCCCTGGGCCTCGGTTCTGCACGTGTGAAATATCACTGCACTGGCTCACACGTGTTGTGAGCAGCAAGGTGTTAAAGATTGTAAGGCATGCACCCACTACAGAGATGTGAGCCTGGTGAGACACAGAAGGGAATACCTAGGAAAGGCAGAATCGCCCTCCAGAACGAGCGGAAAGCAGAGGCCTTGGGAAAGTTCGTTCTGTCCATCAGACACGGCCACTGCTGACGCGGGCAAGCGATGCCAATCCCCATGCAACGTCCTCACGCAACGGTGCTTCGCTCTGCGCAGACACCACCAACCATGTCATCTCCTAACCCAGTGGGAGAGGGAATGAGAACTGTAAGTTCGAGGCCAATCAGATGTAGTAGAGTGGTGCTATTCATCCCGCCCAATCTCTGCAAATCAGGTGCAGCTTCATTACCGAGGGCGGGTTGTCCCCTGAACTAGGTTGTCCAGCTGGCTCTGGCGGCCGGCTCCTCATGCAAAACCAGGGTCTGCTCCATAGCTCATTGAGGTCAACAACCCCTTACTGATTCACTGGACATGTGTTCAGACCCTAAAAATATGAGACCCCTTCCAGCATCCTCTCCATCAACACACTGTGATTCATGAGCTGTTTGCACACAGGAGCCTTGGTGAAATAGGTCCCTGTGTGTCGACAGAGGTAACGCAGGGCAAAGATGCCTGCCGCTTGTCCTCGCTGGGTCTTAGGGCTGGAGCAGACCCCAGACTTGCCCACAAGCAAACAGAGCAAGAGCCTTCTGGCCTCCACTTCGCTTCACTTCCAGGTTTATAGTAAAATGGTTCAGAACAGAGACAAGCTGTCTCGGCGGTAGATGTATTTTTCCAGCGTGGACAGCCCTGCTTCTGATGGGACAAGAGAGGCTTCATAACAAGAAATGATCTAGAAAGCAGGTCAGCTTAACCGAGCGGGAAGGACGCTCCTCAAGATTTCCATTTGGTGTCTGTTTAAAAAGAAGCGAGAGAGGCAAAGGAGAGCCTCAGAGTAACTGTTTCCTCACCTCTCCAAATGTGCAGATGTAGCTGAGAAACCATCCATGCTGCCTCCCACTTCTCTTTAGTATTGATGTGTATAAATGCTAAAGAGCTGTCGAGGCCTCAGCTGAGATCAGCTGCCACGGTACCACCCGACTCCGGACACTTTTAAGAAACAGTTGGATGCTTGTCTTGCTGGGGTCCTATGACCCCAGCTGACTCCCTGCCCCTGGAGCAGGGGGGCTGGACCTGATGATCTTACAAGGTCCCTTGCAGCCCTATAAAATCTGTGAAGCATCATTATCTTCTCTGCTCTGAAGGGGGAGAAGCTGGCCTCCTTCCTCCCTTGGTCCTTATTTTTATTTGCATCTCTGCTGGCACTGCCGGGGAAGGTGCTAGTGGGATGGATTTTTGTAGAGGAGACTTCCCCCCCCAACCTCGCGTCCTTCAGGTCATCAAACTGCCTCCCAGTGATGGTGACATCAGCCCCTGTTGGTGAAAAGCTGATGGAGTCAGCTGTTCTGCTGGTGTTTGCAGCCATCGGGAACTGGGCCAGCGACTGAACCAAGAGCATGGCATGCTCCAGTGTCGATGGGCTGCAAACCCATGCCGTTGCAGGCAAGCAGATAACAGGGCAGTGGATCCCCGCCGCCTTCCCCGCGCTTCAGCCAGGGACACCGTCTCATTTATCAGCTGGAGAAGAGTGCGGTTCTAACTCCCTGGCTGAGAACCGATGCTGAAGTGTGTAAGCCCAGTGCTCGCCTCTGTGTGCGACTCCCTTGATTTCAGTTGTGAGAGCAGGGCTCAGGCCGAAGGCAATGAAGACAAGCGAGACCCCAGTGCTCAGTGTGCGGTGTGTTTGGCCTCTGCAATAGAAACTGTTTCAAACCTGATAAAGCCATTGACAAAATCCATGCACGTCAAGGCAGTTTGGCTTATTTTTTTTTTATCACAAGGAATAAAAATCTCCCTTTATTTCCATAACGAGACTATTTGCCAAGGAAATCTTCTGCCAGCAAGGGGTCATCAGAGACAAAACAAACTCACTTTCAGAGGAGGTCATGTGTTACCTTGTAAAAATATGTGAAAGCAGAGCCAGGCTGCTGGAAAACTGCTTAACGGCAGGGATGACTGCTCCTGCAGAACGTCACCTCCTACCAGACACACAGACAAGCAGAGGGGATGCTGAGATTTTTCTACACACAATTGTAAATATATTTTTACCTGATGCACATAGACTGTATAGATTCGTCGGCTGGAAAGCCAGCGAGATCGCTGGGATCCTCCACTCAGATCTCGTGCCTGATTCAGGCCATGGGATTTTATCCCAGGGTATCAAGCTGACCCCTAACTTCTGGTGGAGCTAGGGCACAGTTTTCAGTAAGACATCCACATTTGGCTCACAACGGGGGCCAGCAACCTTTTCAGGCCAGGGGCTGGAACAACCTGGCTTCTGTCTGGCATGGCGTGGGTGTCTTCAGTGGCGCATCAGCAGCGGGGGACTTGCCTGTACAGCTGATGAGGCCAGACAGCTGGGAGCTGTGCCAGTGCTGCCACTGCTTTTCCCAGCCCCTGCTTCCCAGCCGAGGTGCGGGCGCAGCGTACAGCCAGAGAGGAATTGCAACAGGGCCGGGCACCTGGACACTGTGCCCACGCTGCTGTTACCACGGCTCCAGCTCGGGCCCCCCCGCAACCGGAAGCTGCGCCCATGCTGCAGACAGTGAGCAGGGGCAGGGGAAGCAGCGGTGATGCTCCCTGGCCTCAGCTGACTCTGACCCAAAACCAAGACCACCCCAACCTCAGTCATTGAGCTCCGGGATGCTGATGATGCTGTATCCTGTGCTTACTTGGAAGCTCCCTGGCCCCAGTTCGGCTCCTCATCGCCCAGCCCCAGCACAGGGTTGAGAAGAGGCAAACCCTCCTAGCTCTGCAGGCTGGGTCCAAAGGCTCTGTGGACCAGACCTGGCCCACAGGCTGTATGTTGCCAGCCTCTAACTTACAGGCATCCAGTGGTGGAGAGCTCACCAGCCCTTTTAGGAAGGTGTTACAGTTGTCAGCTATCCTTCTCATGACAAAAAGCTGTGCTCTCTCTAGCTGGACTTTATTTTTGCTTCAGCTTTTGAGTCTCGATGGCACCTTTGTCGGTGGGACCCCTTTACAGTGTCCTAGGGCTTGTTCCTGGGTGCACACATGGTCTGTGCACAGGCTGCATCTGCCACTGCCACTGCCACTTGTGAGCCTCTCTCCATAAATTTTCTGGGGCTGCATTTGGTCTTTCACCCCCAGTAGATATTTTCACCATATTTATACAGCTGGTCACATACGGATGCGGAAAGGTCTCCTCACCGGTACGACAAGCATCGCTTCCATGGGACCTCAGTCCAGTGCTCACAGCCTCGACGAACCCTCCCGCTAGGCCATTAGCTCTCCCCTGCCAACATGAAGGAGCAGGGAGGAGGGTGAGAGAATTGAGCACTCTTACATAACCTTTTACAAAGTTGGGTTTATTTATTTCAGCTGCCCTTTCCATGCTCTGTTGCTACTTTTGCTATGGTCCCTTTGCTCCACAGGTTCACTACCCTCTTCCCCCTTTTTAAGTGACCATTTTATTTTTCTTCTTTGGCACTCCCTCACAGTTGAGGATCATTGTCTTCCATGTTTGTCTTACCTGCTGGTGTAAAGATGGCTGATAAGGCTGATCCAGGATCGACAGACTCTATTGCAAATCGGGTATGTGTTTTCGGGTGGGGTGGGTGGCTCTGGATTCTTGATCCAGTCCATGACAGTGTTTCTGCTGCTCCTGTTTTTCCATCTCCTGTTGTCATCTTAATGTTTCAAAGTACTGAGATCCTTGCAGCAGACTTGTCATTTTGAATGGTCCTGGGTGCTACTATCCCATTTGATGTCTGTGTTGCATTTTTTTCCAGTTGACCTGGAGGATGTCTTTGAAGTGCTTTCTCTGCCCTCCTCTTGAGCGTACAGCATGATTGAGCTGGAATCATAAAACTTACTTTGGGAGTCTGGAGTCGGACATCTTAATGATATGGCCAGCCCAGAGAAGTTTGATGTTGGAAGATCATTGCCTCGATGCCCATGGTATTTGCTTGCAAGAGGATGCTAATGTTGGTGTGCTGTCTTCCCATTGGATTCAAAGGTTTTTCCACAGGCAGCATTGATGGGACTTCTCCAATGACTTGAGGTGTTTCCTGTATGTTGTCCGCATCTCAGCTCCATAGGCTCAGGTGGGGATCACAACTGCCTGATAAATCCTGAGCCTGGTTTTGCATCTAATGTTGCAATCTTCAAACACCTATTTCCTCAGGTATCTAAAGGCTGCACTTGTACATTTGAGGTGATGTTGGATTTCTTTGCTGATGCCATCTTCTGCAAGAGATGGCTTCTGAGGTATGGGAAGTACTCAACCCCCTCCAGAGTTTCATCGTGAATCTGAATTACTGGAGCTGGGGACTGCTCATTAAAAGCTCGTTGATGGAGGACCTCAGTCTTTTGAATACTGTTGTCAGCCCCATTTTCTTGTATGCCTTGGTGAAGAGGTCGATGACTGCCTGAAGGTCTGCTTCCAAGTAAGGACAGGATACAGCATCATCAGCATCCCGGAGCTCAATGATTGAGGTTGGGGTGGTCTTGGTTTTGGGTCAGAGACAGCTGAGATTAAACATCTTACAAATTCTTTCAGTAGTTTAGCTCCACTGCAACTGGAAGCTAGTTGGTGGTTAGATGTAGCATCACAGTTAGGAATATCGAGAAGAGTGTTGGGGTGATGATACAGCCTTACTTAACTTCTGTCTTAATCTCAAAGGGATCTGTGGTAGATCCATTACGGAGAACTACCACTCATATGCCATCGTACAGCAGACAAAGAATGGTGATGAATTTTGGTGGGCATCCGTACTTCAGAAGGATCCTCCACAGTGCTTCTTGGTTGACAGTCAAAAGCTTTCATGAGGTTAAAGGTGGCCATGTCAAGAGGTATATGTTGGTCCTGGCATTTTTTCTGCAGCTGGTGAGATGTGAAGATCACATCAGTTGTGACTTTTGATGCCCTAAACCCACACTGAGATTCTGGGAGGACCTCTTCAGCAAGCGGGAGGGGATGGCTCAGGAGGGTTCGCTCAATGATCTTTCCTGTGATGGACAGAGAGGTGATTTTGATTGGAATTCATCAGGTTTTCATTGAGGCACTGGTGGAAGAAGTCTTGTTTAATCAGGTCCTTCAGTCCTTCAATGCTGATTTTCCATTGGTATTGCTTCTGCTGCAGCCATCATTTGCAAGCCAGACTGAGTGGCATAACCTTGTGGAAGAGCTGCACTTTTACCCAGTGGATCCACAGGTGGTGGATAAAGGAATGACCTTCAGGGAAGATTAGCTGCAAAATAAGCAGGGGTAACTCTGGCAAATAAGCAGCCCTGGACCAAGCAGTGGCAGCACCACCAGGATGTGATGGGGCAGCTGAGGCAATGATTTCCTTGCTGAAAAGCCACATATATCCTTTGACGGTGCTGTGACATGGCGAGCACAGGTTACCATTATAATAAGTCTGCCCAGCCCCTAGCCATAGGTCTACAAGTCCTCAGTGGTGGAGCAGGAGGAAAAAGATGTTAGAATCCCAATGGCTGCAAAGGCAGACGAAGGCTGCAGCAAGACAAGATCTCCAATTGTCTTGGCCTCCTTGCCATTGGATTATGGTCCTATTCTGTCAAGAACTGTGTGGAAGCACAACGTCGATAGTAAAAGAAATCATGCACAGGCATCTTCCATGAGATGACCATGACTATTTCACTTGCATAATGGAGTTAAAGAAAAGTATTTGTTCTACCTGGTGCTTAGCTTAGGTGGTATCTGTTTCTTTCCAGTATCTGAGGAAGGGCATTTTGTGCCTGAAAGCTTGTCTAACATCCCTCCCAAGTAGACTGTTAGTCCAATAAAAGAAATCACCACACAGACATACAAACAACCTGTCACTGGGACTCTATCTGAATGCCAGCTGCTTCCAAGTAGCTCTTTGTATTCAAGACTGCCATCCTGAATCCCAGTGATTTGCATGAGAAGTCATCATCCCCACTAGAAATCTTGATGCGTGCTTCCTTCAAAACAAGTGTTAGCGGGGAGAGAGAGTTGTGTGTTATGATTAGGTTTTGTTAACTCAGCATATCTTTTTGTAATTCTTTGGTGACCAAGGAGCCTATTGTGCTGGCCCAGTATGACTGAAGTCCTTTATGATGCATAAATTATGGCTGCCCAACATAACGTTGCAGGAATGCCTGTCCTTTCCCCCACATATAATGCAAATAAAAAAGGCCCTCCAGAGTGAAATATGGTAACAATTTTCCAATCCAGAAAGCCAAACACCTTGGACACTAATGAAAACAGAGGGACCATGTGTGGGCTATTTTATCTAATCTCCTGAATTAGTTCTGCATGTATTTATCTTTCTGAGGAAAGCAGGTTATGTTGTGAGTGGGAAGAAGGCCACTTCCACGGCTGCCTTCAGGAAGCCTTGCCTTCTCTGGAGTACAGCTCTGGTGTGAATGGTTTGGACAGAACAGCATTTTGTTTCAAATTTCATTTTGAGTCGAAACAGCTGTTCCATTTCTCTCCATTGAAACAGTGAGGCTGTTTCGACGCTGTTTCGATGTTTCGCCCGACCATCTGCAGCCCAATCACAGTAGGGGGGCGATGGGAACTCAGCCCAGCTGGGCTGACTTCCTATTCCCAGCCTGATTGTAAGGCTGAAGAAGGGAACTGGGCAATCAGGCTCAGTTCCTTTTCCCAGCCCGATCGCAGTGCTTGGGAGGGGAACTGAGCCCAGGCTCAGTTCCCTTCCCCTGTGCTGTGATCGGCTTCCCACAGCCCGGCGGCAGAAGGCAGGGAGAGCCAGGGCTGCATTCCCGGCTGTTGCTGGGGGCACAGCCCTGGTTCTCCCCTGTCTCCCACCTCCTCGCTGTTGGCTGCTTTGAAACTTGAAACGTTTCGAAACTTTTGAAACATTTTGACCAGCCTTGTTTTGCTGTTTCTAAGTTCTTCATTTTGACTTGATTTCTCTCTTTTGAGCTCGAAGTGAGTCAAAACACTGTTGAATTGAAACAGCTGGTGAGATTTTGCGCAGCCCTAGAAGGCAGTCCCTTAGGTACCAGACAGGTATGTCCCCAGTTTGTACAAAATGGCATTTCCAGGAAGACAATATGAGAAGGAAAATTGGCATGAGATGAAGCACAGCCAAACCAAGCCCTGAAGTACCCAGCCAAGATCCAGCAGGCAGTTTTGCTTGAGTCAGTCTGGAGGCAGACACACCTGAAGATTGTGATCAGGATACAGACCTTTCACTTCAACGGGGGTTTTGCCACTGCTAATGCTTTTGAATTTGATTCTGCAGGTTTAAGTCTAAACTCACTTGCACTGGTAAGTCATTTTGATTCCAGGTCTGATATGAACCAGAGCCATGGACCTGAGTCTCCATAGTCTTTCATCTTCTGTTGCTATTTGCTCCTGTGCAGAGTAAGTGTAAAACCCAATCACCATCAGGGTTAGTGAGCAGAGTCTTTGGATCTGATATCCTCTGGTGATGGAGCATTGCTCAGCCCAGGATCTGGCTACTTGCAGACTACACTGGTGATGAGCCAGTAGAAATCCTCTGCCGTTCTAGGGCACAATTTCTGATCTCAGCTCCAATGGTGGAACCTGTGAGCAACTCCAGCAGTTTTCAGTGCAGTTCCTTCCAATTTACAGTATTGCATGCAGTAATGCAGAACCTGACCTGAAGTCACAGAGCGCACTTCTCTTTCTTTGCATGCACAGCAGCTGAAAAGCTGCAAGGTAGCCAAAACACCCAAATACTCATTGCTGGCAGGACTCTTGTTTTATGAATGTAGCCCAGGTGTACATGGGTTTGTACTTCCCTCTCCAGTTGAGGGAGTTATTGGCAGGGCAGTGTGCTGCAGAGGACACAACAAGCCAGCAGCTGCCTCCATCCCCTATAGAGTCAGGTCCAGTCAATCAATTACTTAACTATATATAGATTTATTATTACAACAAAACCAGACGGGTCTCTCACCCTCTGTGCAGCACCTCCTGCACCAAGCTCCCAGCCTCATCCTGGGGGTTGAGGACCTGAGCAGCCCCAGGGGCTCCAAAGATCCTGCTCTGTGCACCAGCCTGTGCACCGTGTCTCTGGCTGCGCACCAGAGGTTGCAGACCCGAGCCGCCTCACGCAGCTCCCAGGGTCTAGACGCCGCTGGCTGCGCTGCGCACTGAGAGCTGGACCACTGGAGCTGTGCCCTGCTCCCGGGGCTCTTCCTGGGCCACTGCTTCGCCTGCTGAGCAGCTCTCCTCAGCTCTTCTAAGCCCCGCTCCTCTCTTCTCTGTCCCCAGCGCACCTCCCTCATGCACGCAGCTCCTTTTATACGCTCCAGGGCTCTGCCCCTGCAGTCTTCTGGACCTGACAGGGTCGCAGTCTTCAATCAGGTCCGGAAGAGCTCTTCTCCCCCTCCCCTCAGGAAAGGGGTGTGACTTCCCTCCTCTTGCTGCCTCCTGAGTGGTGGACGGGCTCCGCCAATCAAAACAGCAGAATCTCAAGCCTGGGACTTAACCCAAGCTCTGAAAGGCGAGCCTGCTACATGAACTTCCGGTCTGCCGTCTTAAACACAGCCTTCAAGTCTACACAGCGAATCCGAGGCCTCGGGGACCAAGGCAGAGCAAAGGTAATGCTAAGGGGAGAGGAGCGCTCCCGCTTGCACTCGCCAAGTGCAGAAATGCAGGGGTGGGACTGGTGCTGGGGCATCCTTATGTGGCTGCTCTAGAGACCTCTGGGCATCCAGCTGGGGAGCAGTCCTGGAACAGCTTCCCTGCCTCATTTCCCAGCTCAGTAGCTGTGATATGGAAGGAGAGGTTATGTGCAACCAGATGCCCTGAAATGGACCTGGCACCGACCTTCCCAGAGGTGCTGCCACAGACCGGTCAACACGGCAGTGCCTGAACCCTCTGCGCATGCGAACTGGAAGATCACAAACAAACACGATCAAACAGAGCGACTCTAATGACATGAATACGCGCTAGTGCAGCAAACTGTAGACCGTGGAGCACCTGCTCGGTGAGAGCAGTATGGAAAAGGACCTCACTTCAGCAATGGAAAGAGCCATCGCTTATGCATGATTCTGGAAAAACATCTAGTTTATGACAAAGACCTCAGAAAAAGAAGTGGTTGTGCGGGGCATACTCAAGAGCCTCTCATCCCCAGAGCACTGGGGGCCCAGTGGGGACCTCTCCTTGGTTTAACAAGATCCTGCACATCTTCCACAGCATGTCCTCTAGCTGGCTGGGTGGCAAGGCTTGGTAGCGATGGATGCTGGTTGTCTCGGAGCTGTCTTGGAAATTCTGCTTCATTTGCTTTCTCCTTCGTATTTCTCATTTCCCATCCCCCTGCCCCAGCTCATCCTGCTCCACGGTGCTCAGCAGCTTCCTTTCGGCATCTCTGACTTCCATTTTCCATGTGCTCGATTTATCTGTCCCGTACACCAGGTCGGGGATGTAAACCCCAGGGCATTTGGAGTGGTCATACTGGTAGCAATGGGTCTCATTCTGCTCCTGCCTTGAACTCAGTGAGGTTGCCTGCATGTGTGTGAGAAGAGCATGAAGCCCAGGCTGTCCCACGGTGCACAGGGAGGGCAGGTCTGGCAGAGCCCTGTTTTTCTCGGCATTTCAGTGTGGCTCCAGAGAGATGTTTCCATTCCTGGTTACAGCCCCTCCAGTGGTGCTCACTTCTCCCAGCTCGCTGGCTCTCTTCCCTTTCCTCCAGCAAGAGACACTTTCTCACTTAGGTCAATATTGGTATCTCTCTGGCTCGGTTGCTTTTTCCATTCTGCCCAGGCACCATGTGCTGCACTGTGTATTCACAGGGCACCAGCCTTTCTGGCTGCCTGGCTTCTTCTCTGCTTTGCTTGGTGCTGTTGGAAACGCTACGGTCACATTTTCCATGCGACTCCAGAGGCAGCTGCCTCTAGGGCAGCCACTTCCAGTCCATTCAGTGCTGTTAGCATCCAGCTAAATGTAACACCCTTTAAAAATGGGAGGTCAGGCTAGGTAGGACTGGTGTTTGTACCTGGGAGTGAGCACGTGGAGACTTTCTGGACAGTCGCCTGAATCGAGCTTGGATGAGTTTTCCTCTCAATGGGAGGGGGCTCTCACTACTGGGGTGGGAATGTGAGGGTAGTGTCATGCCACTAGTACCAGTTTGCTGATTGCTCTCAGGAGAGGAGTTTTAATGTTTTCCAGGGTGATTTGCTTCTAAAAAGCACAAGGCAGTTAGAGAGCTCCCCAATGAATACCTCTTCTGCCCCTACAAAGCTAAGCTGATATTAGTACAAGGAGCAATGGTGTCAAGTTGCAGCAAGGGAAGTTGAGGTTAGATATTATAAAAAACTTTCTCATGAGGATCGTAGTAAAGCACTGGAACAGGTTACCCAGAGAGGTGGTGGGATCTCCATCCTGGGAGGTTTTTAAGACCCAGGTAGACAAAGCCTTGGCTGGGACGATGTAGATGGGGCTGGTCCTGCTTTGAGCAGGGGGTTGGACTAGATGTGACCTCCTGAAGGCCCTTCCAACTTGTTTTCTATGCTTCAGTGATTCTCAGTATGCGTCTCTGAATGGTTAGCATGCCTGTCGCATGCGTGTTCCTACTCCCTGTCATGACGGGCTTATGCAGAAGCCAACAGCCTTCTCCTGCTAATGAGGCTCAAGTGATAACAGTACGGCCTGTGGTGCAGAATAGCCTATATTCAAGATGGGTCGTTCTGCCTGGTAGGTGGGCTATTCATTTTTTTTTCACAGATGTTTCTTTCCCCCTGCTCCTTTCTTCACAGGTTTGTATAGGCAATTAACCACACTTTTGTCCACAAGCCTAGCAAAATGCCCCTAAGCATTGCCATACCACTACCCAATTTATGGCCACAGCTGCAGTATGTCCATGCATGCATTTGGTGGGCAAATATAGGTGCATTTTACACACACAGTACAGCTTCCTCGCTATTATTTCCTCCATTCATATGTGCAGTTTGCGTGTTGTTATCTGGACCCAGTTACAGGCCTCCTCGGAGGGGAACGTTTTGTGTTGGCTTGCTGGTGCTGAGGTGGTGTGTGTGCATAAGCACGATCATGTCCTCTTCTCCTCAGTATTGCAACAGCTCCTCTAAAGGTCTCAGCTTTCATCTCGTAACACAGGAAAATGACTCAACCTGCTCCTGCTCCCATGGAGACAGGTGAGAAAGTCATCCTTTGCTCCCGTAGGAATGGGACTTTGCCTGTGTGTTTGGATCAAGCTTGCAATTCTGTGCTTGCTCACAGGGGACTGCAGGCAGAGCCCTTTGCTCGGGGCTTGCACACCTGTGGTTTGCTTTGACTTGCAGGTTTGAATTAATCACCTGGTCCATAATACTGAAACCTGGCAGGGGAGATACCCCGATGATTGTGTTGGTCCAGGTGGTTTTACGTACCTAAAAGGGGAGATCCCATTCTTCCTGTTCTTGAATGACTTGCTGTAGTTGAGGGTGGAGATCTGTCCATTGCTCTGCAGGAGTCTGCTGTGTCCTCCCAATGCGGGGATCTGGGGCTACACAATGTATGATGATGGGGGATGGCTCTTGGGCTTTCCCTTTAGCTTGCTTCTTTGGCCTTTTGGCTAGGGGAAAGCGAGACTAGGGGGCATCTGAACTCCAAGGCCTCCAGGCTTGGGGCTTGCAGGTAGGATGCCTGCCAGTGCTATGTACTGGGGAGTATCCAAAGCCCCAAGCTGAAGAGTCTGGGCTGTAGGATACTTGCTGGTGGTAGTGCCATGCAAACTTGAATGTTTGAGCTCTGCTCAGTTGATGGAATTTGGACCTGATTTGGCTAATTTGGCCTGAGACACAAAATTAATAAAAGCAGAAACAACACTGAAACCTGGCCAACCATATTCTGTCTAACTTACAGGTGAAAACTGCTTTGTTTTTCATGAAACAACCTTGTTCTGCCCGTTTGCAGCCAACATGCAGCCTGGGTTTCCCTAGTATGTCCCAGGTCTCAGGATCTCAGCAAGCCTAGCCTAAATTTGAGGCTTGCACTGAAGCCTGGAAGTATGTGAGCATCAGTCCATCGCAAGTGTTGCTGCAAAGGGTTGACCCATGCAGACAGCTAAACCATCTCCTGCTGGCTGCTCGGACATGCCATCTGGTGGAGGCTCACGCGAATGTCGAGGGCAGCACCGATTTCTTCTTAGCGCTGCCCCTTTTCGGCAGGCACGTGCATTGGACTTACAATGACCCATGGTGATATAATTGCCTGGCTTCTCATAGTGATTCTTTTCATCATTTTTCTTTACAGTGCCTCTTCCCTCTGATCCTTCCCCCCCTGCTCCAGGAGAGCAGGGCTTGCAGCTCTCAATCCTGCTCCTTAGTTTAGAAGCTCCATCTTCTAAACAGCTCCACATTTTTAAGGGCAGGCACAATCTCTCACTTAAAGTACCTGTACAGCCCCTAGCACAGTCAAGCCTTATTCTTGACTGGAGCCCTTAGATGCTATTATAATATAAACCAAAAATAAGTAAAGAAAACGAACATGGGAGCTGGTAAGGTATATTATTTAAATAACATTGCCTAAGTGGTTTAGAAACCTACATCTTCTTGCAAGTTGCTTTTGAAAATGGACTTTAGGGGAACTTACTGCTAGATCCTATTGCATGTATTACATGTCTAAGTAGATTTAAGTGCACTCCTATTCCATTCATGCAAAAGGTGCATGGGTCCTCCTCTGTGCTGCTTTTTTATTTCATCCCAAGGTTAATGTGATGGCTCAGAACAAAGAAGAGTATTAATATTTCTCGAGAGACTCAAGTAGGGTGGGATGGAAATGCACTGAGATGCTGAAGTACCATGTAGATAGCCAATGGGTGAAATAGGATCTGGTTCTTGGGATCTTTTGGAAAATTTCCCCAAGACTTTTTATTCTTACCTTCCTTTTCCCTCTTTACATCCCCAGTGAATGGCCTTCCACTCTAAATCCATCCTCTCCAACCAGGTATAGTAATAAGGCAGTGTCTGATCCAGGAGCATTGCCGTGTATACCTAAATGCCTACGTATGTGCGTGTATATAGGGGGGTGGGTGGGTGTCCTTGTGCGCACGTCGTACAGTTGTCTAAGCAACCGCACGTCCAACACAAATTCCAGTGGTAATTACTCATTTTTCTGTATTTATAGAAAATGGATGCAGCAGTGGGGTGATGTGATCCTTGATGAGGCCAAATCCAGCCGCGCTGGTAGGTGCAACAGTGTAATTTGGCCACTTCCTGGAATACAGCAAATCTGTCATTGTCTCTGTCTGCCTCTCATTAGTGGGTAGCTCATTAAGTCCAGAAGGAAAGGGATGCCAGTGGAGTCATTAATGGTTGCAAATCAAAAGCTCCTGTGTGCATGAATTCAACACATTGTCCAGCTTTATTTCTGGGTACCAATTCCTTACTGAACACACAACGGTGTCTAGACATTCATTGCCTGATACCTATAAAACAGGAAGTCCTTGTTCTGTTCTTACACCTTTTGCCTGTATGTGGACTGGGTAGAGATGGAGTAAAATGCTGAAGATTTGGCCCAGGGTGTCCTGCCGCTTTGAAGCAATTTGTATCAGGACCAGATTAATTAGTACAGTGCACGACCTCTCTGGCGCTAACCACCAAGCTCCAACGATACGGCGATGTAGAGAGCACCCACCCCAGTGCAGAGGCACTCTCACAAAATATGAATATTTTACCCCAGGTACACTGGATCTGAGGAACCGCGCTCCCCTCCTCCCACACGGTGCTCCGATCAAAGCAACTTTCTTCCCGCTTGCTGAAGCCTGGCTCAGCGAAGCTGAATGACACCGGGTGCAGGAGCCTGTCTCATCATCGCAGGAGCAGGGCACTCCTGTTTTGCATAGACAAAGCAGTCTCACGCTGCCCCCATCCACCCTGCTATCTTTCCACATCTTCTCTTTACTGGGAGACAGATCTGCATCAGGAGGCTCTTGGCTAAATGCTGCAGAGGAATTTTTTGGCACTTAGCAGAGGGATAAAAAAAAAGGAGCATTTTTCTTTTCCTTACGGGCACGTATATTCCAGGTGAGCTCCCATCTGATGGACTGAATCAGCACCTCCAATCAACATAGATACTAAGCATCTTTCAATAGCCTGCCTCCGTCTTGGCAATAAGAAGAGGAACAACCCATTTGGTATTTTTTATAGTATTTCTGTAGTTGTTTTCTTGCTTTCTGGCTTTGATTTAAGAATCTGAAAATATTTGTGCTTACTTTGTGAGTGGAGGGGCAGCAAAGAGAAGAGCTTTAAGTAGGCAAGGATAACAAAGCAAATTATGTTAAGGGCAAGAGGGACTGACAGATGTAGGTGTATAATAACGTTAAATTAGCTGCAGGCATGTGATATAGGTTAGATCTGTGCTAATTGCCTTATTTCAGTAACATCAGCCAGGGAAACTGCATTGCTTCTGTGCAAGTGAAACTACCGAGAATCCTCGGCTGCTTCCGAGCAACTAGCATCGAGCAGTATTTGTGCCTTGGGGTCCCCCAACTTTGTAAAATCTGTGCCCTTGAAATGTGGTTTATTCACAATAGGTTTCTCTTGTGGAGCAAGAGGCCGTTTCAAGAGCTCACCTGCCAGGTGGCTCTGCGGGCTGGAGAGTTACCTGGGAAAGCATCTTAACTGCGTTATTGTGTGAGGCTCGTCTTTTCTCCAGATTAAAAAAATAGACATTTAAACATGCATAGGGACAGTTGTATTTGCTGATGGGAGGGTGACTTCACATTTCACCATCAGGGCTAAGGAAAGCTGTGGGAGTGCATGTGCTTCTTTCTCCACATCTGTGAGTAATTGTGTGTGTGTGTGTGTGTGTGTGTGTGGTATGAGCAGAGGAAAAGAAGAGAACTGTTTTTCCCAGTTTTACATCCTTTACTCACTTGTGTCCAGAGCTGAGCAGTGTGTCTGCGTTCCACGAAGCAGCATGTGAGGTCTGTGGGTTTGTTTGCACTGAAAATGTAAATACAGCCCCGGGGATTGGATTCACAAGAGCTGAGAAAAGGGACATGAATCTTGACAAGAGAAGGGGACAAATCCAGAACTGGCTGGGGTTGGAAGAACCTTATCCATCTGGTTTGTGTTTTGCAAAACCAGATCCCAAACCAGGAGGGATTCAGAGTGAGACCTTATTCTGTGAGAATGCAAAGTACTCAGGGACGGTGTTTGAGCATCTCTGAACAAGGAGGGATTTGCTTAACTCGTTCTAGTCCTCATCTCTCTATTGCAGACAGGAAAGGGCAAGGTCAGCCTCGGCTGGGTCCTTTAAGCCTTCTCCCTGAGGGGTCTGAAAACCCTGTGTGGTTCAGCACAAGGCCCCATTTTAGTGATCAGAGGACTCAGATCAATGCTCCATCTCCACTGAGCAGGAAATGTACTTGGGTCAGTTTTCAAAGTACACCTTGGACCCACTTAATTCCTGGTGCAATGTCAACCGGCTGCAGGGGGCTCATCCCAAAAGTGGACTGCCATGTTTAACTCTTGTGAGTGTTGTCTCCATTGGGTTAACCTATCTCAATGTTCTTGTTTAATGGGAATCACGAGCTACAAATGAGCATCTTGAAATAGGTCCTTGGCTCTGTTTGTTAGGCATTTCTCTGGACATAGATTCATAGATGTTCGGGTCAGAAGGGACCTCAGTAGGTCATCGAGTCCGACCCCCTGCCCTGGGTGGGAAAGAGCACTGGAGTCAGACGACCCCGGCTAGGCGCATGTCCAGTCTCTTCTTGAAGACCCCCAAGGTAGGGGCGAGCACCACCTCCCCTGGGAGCCCGTTCCAGATTCTGGCCACCCTTACCGGGAAGTTCTTTCTCATGTCCAACCTAAATCTGCTCTCCGTCAGTTTGTGGCCATTGTTCCTAGTTACTCCAGGGATGCCCTAGTAAATAGAGCATCTCCTAGTCCCTGCTGCCCTCCCCTGATGATTTGTAGGCAGCCACAAGATCACTTCTCAGCCTTCTCTTGTGAAGGCTGAAGAGACCTAGGTCCCTCAGTCTCTCCTCATAGGGCCTTGCCTGCAGGCCCCTGGCCTCCTCTGGACCCTCTTGGGATTCTCCACATCCCTCCTGAAGTGCGGCGCCCAGACCTGGACGCAGTACTCCAGCTGCGGCCTGACCAGTGCCGCACAGAGGGGAGCATCACCTCCCTGGCCCTGTTCGCCATGCGTCTGCTAATGCATGATAAAGTGTGGTTAGCCTTGTTGATCACTTCGTCACATTGACGACTTGTGTTCATCTTGGAGTCAACAACTACAACTCCGAGATCCCTTTCTAATGCTGTGCTGCTGCGAAGGTCATCCCCCCGCCTGTCAGTGTGTTGGGGCATCCTTCTCCCCAGGTGCAGCACTTGTACTTGACCTTGTTGAACTGCAGCCTGTTCTGTTCTGCCCACTTTTCCAACCGGTCCAGTTCCACCTGGATCCGTTCCCTGCCCTCTGCTGTGTTAACTGTGCCCCGTAAGTTAGTATCATCTGTAAACTTGGACAGGGTCTCTCCATGCCTTTGCTCAAGTCATAGAATCATAGAAGTCAGAAGGGACCTTGTAGATCTTCAAGTCTGACCCCCAGCCTGGGCAGGAGAAAATCTGGACTCAAATGACCCCAGCCAGGTAGGCATCAAGTCTCCTCTTAAAGACCCCCAGCAACCTGCACTTGCCAGTATTGAAACACACCCTGTTTTTGCTAGCCCACTCCTGTAACCTATCCAGGTCTTGCTGCAGTCTTTCCCTCCCTGCTAGCGTGCTCACCTCACCCCAACTTTTAGTATCATCAGCGAATTTAAACAGGTTGCTTTTCACCCCGTCCTCCAAATCGCTGATAAAGAGATTGAACAGTGCAGGCCCCAGGACCGAGCCCTGGGGGACTTCCCCCCAGGTCGACTATGACCCGTCCACCACCCCCCTCCGAGTGCGGCCCTGTGCTAACAGTTGGTGGGCTGGTGTCCCTCCTGTGTCTCTCTACAATCCAACTGGGAGATTTGTCTTGGTCTGTGTCTAGGAATACAGATGCAAAGAACCGATTGAAGAGCTCAGCTTTGTCCCCCTCTGTCACCAGTGCCCTAGTTTGTCCTGTTGGGGTCCTATGCTATCCTGCACCTTCCTTTTGCTCCCTGGAGAAGGACTTTTTGTTGTCCTTATTTTTTGCTGCCAGCCTAAGTGCTAATCCTGCTTTGGCTTTCCTGATTCCCTGCAACTGTGAGCCAGGGAGGTATACTCCTCCTTGGTAGCTACCCCCAATTTCCACAGCCTGTATCCCTCTTGCTTTGCTCTTAGGCTTTCCTGGACTTCCCTGTTCAGTCAAGAGGGCTTCTTGGCACCCTTTGCCCCCTTTTATGTGCAATGGGATTGTCTCCTTCTGCACCCATAGGATTGTTCCCTTGAGGAACGACTACCCTTCCTGGACCCCATTTCACCAATGCTCTTGAGCTTTAACTCCTCAATAACTAAACTCCTGAGCACATTGAAGTTCACCTTTCTGAAGTCTAGCACTTCAGCCCTGCTGGACTCCTTAGCTCCTCTTCTTGGAGCTCTCTTGGGGGCATTTGGTGGAGAAATGGCCTCTTCTCCACCTATCCCCCCATACCATGGTGCAGCAAGTAGTTCCTGTTTCTGGAAACCACAGGTCCAAAAGCACTGCTCAGCACCAGGAGAGGGAAGACTTCTCAAGGACTCTTAGTTTAACATCCCTGCTGTACATAGAACTACCACATCATCTTTAACGATTATAGAAGATAGTCAGGCACCCCATTTTTTTAAGTCCTACCAGAAAGACCATTCTTACCAGTAAAATATCTTAAAACTCAATGCATCCATCCACTTCAGCCAGTTGCAGACCCTGGCTCTAGGGTATTTTGGGTCCAGTTGCAGCTCTCTTTGGGACAGAGTAGCTGTCACAGTGGTCTAAGGACTACTCAATCTATCCACACAGGTGTGTGGGGCATGAGCTGCACAGATGGTACTAACTACTCCTCCTTGTTCCCAATGGTGGAATTACATTGACAAGCACTAAAAATACACAACCGTGTGGGCGATTGCTATAGTTACCACTGGGATGATGTGTGGTTGTGAAGGGGAGGAAAACACAATCTTTGCAATTGTCAATGGAAGGGGACAAGGACCTGCCAAGATGATCCATCTATGAAGAGGTGCTCCATACTGTGGAAACTGGGAAAAATTGGACTGGGCTTTTGGTATATGGCTTTTCTGTTGTTTGTTTAATAACAACAACATTTATGAATCCTTTGGTCAACTCACTGAGCCATCTTCTTCCTCACATGCCACTCTAAATGGGTACCCGACGGCAATTTTGCTTCTTTGACTGAGTTTGCTGTTTGTTCTCCTCTAGGGAATGACTGAAGAACAGCACCTCCGGGCGACTCTTCAGGCCCCTGGCGCCATGGAGGAAAACGTCTCCATTTCTAGCTGCTCTGACACCTGGATCGAGCCCACTTTCACCCTCGCAGCAAGGGTCCGGGTGATCATCACCATCTGCTTCTTCCTGGTAGCTGTGTGCAGCAACTCGGCCGTCCTGTACAGCATCCTGAGGAAGCGGAGGAAGTCCCATGTCAAGTTGCTGATCCTGAGCTTAACGGCAGCGGATCTGCTGGTGACCTTCATGGTCATGCCCCTGGACGCGGTGTGGAACGTGACAGTTCAGTGGTACGCCGGAGACTTGTTGTGCAAATTGCTGAACTTCCTCAAGCTCTTCGCCATGTACTCCGCGGCCCTGGTGCTGGTGGTGATCAGCGTTGACCGGCACTCGGCCATCCTCCACCCCTTCACCTTCGCCGGTTCCAGTCGGCGCAACAGACTCATGTTATGTGTCGCTTGGGTCATGAGTCTTTTCCTGGCCTCACCCCAGGTAGGAATTCAACACCTTTCCAAAGCTGTGCTCATTTACAGTGGGAAGCATTGGGCTTCAGAGTAAGTTCATGGGTATTCCCAGCTTGGGCAGAGCGATTGGTCTGCCTGATAGCCATGGATGGATGGTGTGGTGGGGGGAAGTACTGGGATGATGCTTGGGAAACCTGGCATCCCCTCTGCCACAAGCTTTCCCTGTAATGTTGGTCAAATCACTTAGTTCCTCTATGCCCACACGTGGGGATAAAGCTGGGAACAGGGAGCACTATAAAATGAGGACAAAAGAATGTGCATGCCCCATAGCTGCGCCATGATGTTAAGTCCATTAAAGGAGGTGAAGTGCTTGGGTACTGTGGGGAGGGGGGTCATAAAACTGCCTACAATAATGTATTCCATCAGTCTTTTGTCCAACCCTCTCCCACCTTAACCCCAGTCTTAGCTTGTTGCTGAACGTTGAAGCGTTTAATCTAAACAGATGAGATCTTGCAAGTGGCACCATATCATCCCTTCAAAATCGTAGCTTGGTCTGTGTAAAAACACATCCTGGAACACGGGGAAGCATTTGGACTGGACAAAGTCCGGCCTGTATATGCTCAAGTTAATCGTAAGAATGGGGGGGATTGATGAAGCAGGTCACGGAGGTTATTTCTTTTGTTTTCACCGCTCCTAGTGCGAGTGGTCCATGGGATGACCGTCATCTTACACGTGAGGAAGGTGAGATGCAGGAGATGAAGTCGCAGAGCCCTGGAGGAAACGGTCTCAGAAGCTAGGACTAAAACTTGCGTTTCTGGCGGTGACTCCAATGCTGTATGCCTGTTTGCTGACCCAAATCCCCTTGTGAGTCTGGCGTCTCCAAACTCTGCTTAGTGCATCCCGCAGGCAGCTGGTGGGAAGGATCGGCTCAGTGCTCCCTTGTTCCCTGTCACTTCTGTTGTTGCAGCTTCTGAAGAGGCCCGAGTTAAGGCGTGTGATTCTGGGGTGTGGAGCTGTTAGGAAATGGTAACTGAAACCTCCGCTGAGCTTGGCGTCGGTGGTGTTAGCTCCTGGAGTCAGCTGTTTTCAATAGGAATTCATTAACTCCTGAATTCCCTTCTTTCCATGGGGAGGCTTAGGGTAAGGAATTCTATTAATGTAAATGGGAATATATATTTGCTAAGGAAATCTCTTCTTCCTATGGGGTTTTTGGTCAGACCTAATGCTGTGGAGTTGCAGTGATTTATACCAGCTGAGGCTTTGGCCTCGGATTTCCATGGGATGGATCTGCTATTGCAAAACCTCTCTCAGTGGCCAGCTGGCACCTTTCTTCCTTGCCCAAGGAAATTCACTTCACCGAGCTATGTGCATATTCAGTATTGATACAAAGGCCCAGTCATACAGAAGCTAATCTCTCTCACAGCTCAGACACGCCAGATTCTGCATTGGTTTATGGCCAGGCACCCCCCTCCATTGAAATCAGTCGGTTATACAGATGTGTCTGAGAGCAGAATTTGGTGCAATGGCTTTTAGGTTGTTAGCTGCACAATGAGGTTGATCAAATGATTGGTAGCAGCTACAATGTCTTGTTTAACTGAGGAAGGAAAGGCAGATTATTGTGCAAGTAAAGCATGCCTTTGAAACGGAGCATAAACATCGGTGCAGACACACAACACACATCCTGCAGAGCGATTTACCCAGAATTTCACTCTGGAGTAAAATGACTCTGTAGCAAGGCAAGGACGCACGAGCCGCTCCCAACCTGCCTGCCGCCTGCATGTGCCATGCCAGTGCCTGGCCACCAAGTGACAGGGAAATCAGTTTGCATTGAGCAACAGACTGCCTTGGTGTGATGTCGCCAATGAGAGCTGACACCTGGCCAGTACGCTGGCGTAACTTATACTGGTGTATAGTCACTCCTCACTTGCTGAGGGTTGACTTCACCCCACCGTGGGGTGACTTAAACCAGTCTAAGGCATTATGTGCCTGCTCCACCTCGCCTCTGGAGTAGCGGGTTGGTCCATGGTAGCGTTGTGTGTCTGCACCCGCTGTCAGAAGGCAACCGCTGGGAGCGCCATCACTTAATGCTGCGGGACTGGGTGAAGGGAAGCAAAAAGACAGTCTCTGTCTCTACCATTCTCCATGGGCACAACTCCTTCCCTCCTTCTTCTGCACCTGGAACAAGCCTGAGGCACTGAAGACCCTGCCCTTCAGCATCCCCACCAGACCTATCCCAATTCCCCCATCCAGCGTGCACAGGGATTATATTTGTAATGCCCTGCTGCCTCAGACTGCATGATCAGTCTTGCCTGCACTGGGCTATTTGGCCAATTATTTCTCACGATTATTGCCACTGGGGCTAGCAGCACTGGATGCACTTCTGTGGACAAGATGTCAATGATCACCTTAACCCATCATGTTGAGAAGACCTGCTCCAGCACGTGTTTAAACAGTGTGGTCATTCAAATACCGTCAGCTCCCTGAAGCCCTTAAACTCCCAAATGTTACTAGGAGAAATTAAATGCCAGTAACAGCGGTGAAAAGTTCGGGTAGGAAAAGCCCAGCGAAGCCAGCTCTACAGACTGCTGTTCCAGGTATCCGTAGGGTTATTTGGTTCCCAGATCTAGATATAAGCCAGGCTATAGTTGTACTGGGCTACAGCCAGCTTGGCAAACAGCTACAAGCACTGTTACTACAGATGCTGCAGACTAGACTGATCCAAAAGGCCAGAGTGAACTATCGGCCTCTTCTTTCCTCGGCTTCTGCCACCGCTTGAAGCTGCTCCTCTTCTCAATCCCGTCGTCCTATCGGTATGGTCTTTGAAAATTGAAAACCCAGAAGGAAATAATCACTAGCATAAGACAGATGGAGAAGGTGATGGGTTTCTAGCTAGACTGCAATATCCCCTCCTGTCTCCAGTACTGGAGGACTGGATGTGGTAACCCCAGAGATCATTTTCCAGCCCCATGTCCCTACTCTACAGTGCTGCAGCTATATGAGTGTATTCCAAGTTTCTGACAAGGAGAAATCACTCCTTGGCCACCTACTGAATCTATCCAACTACCACTGTGTTTCAAAAAATCTGCTGAAGAGCTTGTTCAGGGCTATTTTTCTTAATAAACCAAGTCTATTTTTGTTGTTGGAATAATTTTCTTCCTGGAGGACAATACTGTCATTCTCAAAAAGCTCAGAAAAACCTGCCTTGCATCAGAGACTTTATCACAGTCGTATTTCTAAGAATCTGCTGTGGGAAATCGTTAACACTTTTGTTAATATTCAGCATGCAATACAATTTTGTCCTCTGGCACATAGCGAGAAATAATTAAAACAATGCCCAGGTTTGGCTGTCGAGCCACTGGAGGAAATTATGCTAGCTGTTAGTCCTAATTCTGACGCAGTCTGCTTCCTCCTGGCACTCAGTGCAGCCTAGATGTCACCGTGTTGTCCCAGTGCATACCTCCCCGACACTGGCATCAGCGCTGACAGACCAGTCTAATTTAAATTCCTAGCTGAGCGTGGTGCTGAGCAAGCAAACAGCATGCCCGATACCAAGTACGGTAAATATGCAGGCTCACATCTCCAGGCTTTGGGCTGTTTCTAGAGACCAAGCCGAGAGTCACCATGGAGTCACGTTATCCTAGGTCTGCCCGCCATGGGGTTCTTGCCCTTCCCGATGACTCCTCTGTTGTTAGCCATGGTAGGCCAAGGGACCCCACTAGGGATTACTGCTCCCAACCCATCCGGCGGATCCTGTATCCAACTAGGCCTCCTTAAAAATGCTATCCAGGCAGCATGATGGAAGGAGGGCGCTCTTGGTAAGCCCATTTCCATTTGGATCGTGTCCCCGCAACACGGATCTCTGAATGCTTGTCTCATGCTTGGTTTCAGCTTTTTCTTTTCCACCTGCACACCGTCCCCGGGGTCAACTTCACCCAGTGCGTGACCCACGGGAGCTTCCGGGAACACTGGGAAGAAACCGCCTACAACATGTTCACCTTCACCACCCTCTACGTCACCCCACTGAGCGTCATCATCGTGTGCTACATCCGCATCATATGGGAAATCAGCAAGCAGCTGAAGATCAACAAGGGTGAGCGGGGGGCATTTACCTAGCGTTAGGCACTCCTCCCCGGGATCGTATGGGCACCCTTAATGCTCTGTCATTTCCACTGCCCAAGCCTTCAGATGTCACAGAATTAGCTTGTCTGATTAACCTAATTGCCTGACATCTCTGAGGCTGTACAAGGCTCAGCGACCACGTTACGGGGAACGTGACGGAAAATGGCAAACGTCAGGGGAGCCCTTTGTAATCTAGTGCTGGGGGATGGGACATGATACAGGAGATAAAGAAGAGGGCTTAGACCATAAAACATCTCCCTCCTCCAGCTTGGACCACGGGGCAAGGGTGTGAGGTAGGCAGCCCCTGGGCCTGCAGAGATGTGGGAAGGCTGCACAAGGGCATGAGAAAAGACAGCGTCTTCATAACTGTTCCTGGCTGTGTATGGCCAGGCTATAAAGTATGATGAGTAATATGGATCTGCTTAATTCATGCATTTTGCATGAAATCCAGGATTGTCTGCAAAATCAGACAAAAAAACTTAATAAAAATAAAATACCGGCTCTGCAGTGGGAGCCAGCAGTCCTCACTGCCGGGAGGGGAAGGTGCTGGATGGTGGGGTGAAACGAAGGGCAGCCAGCAATCAAAACAGCAGCCGCCCCCTTGTCCCTCACTCCGCCCCCCCAGCCTCCCTACCAATCATCATGGAGGGGTGGGGCCTATCTGCCAATCAGCGCCAAGGGGTGGGGCTGCATGAAATACCTGTGAAATCGGCTCTGTGCGGCACGAGTGGGACACAAAAATCCCTTTGTCTCACCATGATTTAAATAGGTCCCTACTGATGAAGGGTGCTGGTCTTGTGGGCTGCCACCTGGTTCTGTCCATCCCAGGGGGAGGCCCCCTGAAGTGCTTGGAGGGGCAATCTGCCCAGGTGGGGAGGGCCAGAGCTGAGATGAAGGGAACAGCTGTCTGGAATTTTCCAGGACTGGTCTGAATGGTGGGGCTGTCCCCCACGTCCCACAAGAGGCCATTCCACATCCCCCTTCCCGCCTTGACCTTCAAGTGGCACCAGGCAACAAGAGGCCCGCCATGCTTCTTCCCGCGAGCGCCCAGCTCTGTTGGGATCAGAGCCATTGCTTTGCAGCCCAGCTCTGATGCAATCACGGCTGTGAATGTTGGTCTCTTCTTGGTTTTCTGCATATATAAATACTCCATTGACTCCTCCTGGCAGGTCTGGCAAGAAGCAAAGACGACCACATCTCCAAGGCACGAATGAAGACTCTCAAGATGACCATTGTGATCGTCGCCACCTTCATTATCTGCTGGACCCCTTATTACCTCCTGGGCTTGTGGTACTGGTTTCAGCCAGACATGATTCAGAGGATGCCAGAGTACATCAACCACAGCCTCTTCCTCTTCGGCTTGCTGCACACATGCACCGACCCCGTGATCTATGGGCTTTATACCCCTTCCTTCCGGGAGGACATGAAGATGTGCCTGAGAGGCATTGAAACCGTGTTCACCGGGCAGGAGAGGCACAAGCCCATCTCAAGCTCTGAGGTGAATGTCAAAGACTACGTTGCAAATGGTGGGGCAGCTTCAGGTGGGTCCAACGGGATGACTGTCCACACGGTTTGCTAAGGGGAATCATCCCAGAGGAGGAAAGGAACTGAGAGCGTTGCATTGTGGAGAAGGCCACGGACACTCGTTTTCCACCGCGCAATAGTTGTCCGTGTGTTATCGAGTCCTTTGCATCTCCTGAACTCAGTCAGGATGGACCACACACCAGTAGCACACCTGCTCCTTTTACAGATACGGGGTAACCCCCTGGCTTTGTAAGTGCACTCACAGGTACCCTCATGTTCTGGGTCTGGTTACCGAGCGCACCCGGGATGACCCGAGGGGTTTGGAGAGGCCTGCGTCCTGCTCATCCAGCAGTTGTACGGAGGCTGGGAACGCTTTTCTACCCTAGGTGTTTCATAGGGGCTGTTTCCTCCCTGACCTTTCCATGCTGCTCTGGGGTCAGGTGACATGGAGAAGCCGTTGCAGCGATTCTAGGATCGGGCATCTGCCAACAGCTGCTTTTCTGGATGACGTCTAGTAGCTTCTGAAAACCGTAAAGGAAGGGCCAGTTTTCTAGGCAGCAACTTTTCCTTCAAGTCCTGCTGGGTTATGCCTATGATTCAAGTTACTCAGTAGTGCAGGTCTTTGCAGAATCAGGCTATAATTCTCATGGGCCTGATTGTCCAGACCAAAATGGGATGGGACATTTAAGGTTTTTTTCCCTTGTCTCCCCAGCTCCACAGACTCAAACTCACCTGCTGCTATGTCCGCCCAGTGTTAAACGTGCATAAATGTTACCTGGCGGTGACCACCGTTCTCTGACCCTTTCGTTCCCTGGGAAGTGCCATAACTGGGCATCTTGCTTTGGAAATGTGTGGTGCAAATAAATCGTCCCTGGTTGGTTTGTGGGAAGGCCTTTCCAGTATTTGTGCAGTGCACCTGTGCCCCTCAGAGACACTTGCTCTGGGCTGGCCTGACTCGAAAGCAAAGGTACTGATCTGAGGATTGTCGAGACTTATGGTTTTCTGTCCAGGCAGGGCAGGGGAACATCCTTTCTCCCTATCCCTCCGCCAGGACGGGGCCAAATGAAATCTTAGCATGCCTTCAGTTTCAGTGCTCCAACTTTCAGCCACAACTACCCGGCTTGCATCGGTGGTGCCTTGTTTCAGGGTAGTCTCCCACCAGCCAGCGCCAGGACCGGTGCCCAAAGCGTAGCTAAGCAGGAATAATCGCATCAGTTTAGCACAATAAGAGCCATATTCTAGTCTGACATTCAGACATCCATGCTTGGCTTTCTTTTGTCCACGCTCAGGATGCAGAGACTCAGATTAAAAGCATGGGGCCCCAGACTGCAATCCTTACTCAGGCGAAATTGCCACTGGCAAAGGCAAAGGAGTCGGTAGGGATGGACATGACTTTGCTGAAAGGGGCGCAAGCTGGGACCCTAATATTGCAATCACTCTGCAAGACCCTGGGAGCACTGACAGACCGCTCCATCTCCTTCTGCCCAGGAGCATAATGGTCCAAACCCCAGGCTCCTTAATCCCATGTCATCCACCCTTCCTTGAGTTCTCACTGGCCTTGGTTCCCATCAGAGGAAGGCCCTTGGGATGGCATCAGCCAAGTTCCTGCATCCTGCTCGTGCAAAGTCACTTCTAACTTTGCACTTTTCACACCCAGAGGGTTCAAACAGAGGGAAGATGATCAGACTGTTCCACTTCCCATACAGCAGCATCCCCCACCCAGGAAAATCCAGTCACGCAGGATCTGCAGAAGCTTGGCAAACACGCGGGAAGCAGAGGGGAAAGTACATGTCTCTGAGATACAATGGGTGAAGAAGTCTTTTGGAGTCTGATTCCCCTCTGGAAAATGCAGGTGAGGTGAATGGTAACACTGTACTTGTACCTGCCTCCAGTGATCTCTGCAACCACTCCCCGGCCTACACTCCTCCGAGGCAGCAGGGTAAACTGAGTCCAACCCATTTGCCAGTGACAACCCCAAGGGTGAGAACTAGACCAAGGGAGTAGAGAGGGGAAAGGTGCAGTAATAGGTAAAAGGAACAGAATAATAGCTGTGCTAAAAAGGAAGGAAAAAAACCAGTAAAAAAGTTGAGAAATGGGAGAGGAGAAATGGTAGGAAAAACAGAATTGCCTACAATTCCCAAGCTGGTAAATGCTGTTGTGGTTGTGTTACTTGTGCAGGGACCTGCTGTTGTGGTTCAGTGGTAGACGCGTCACGTGGGAGGCCTGGGTTTGACTCCTGGATGCGCACCTAAGTGCAGCCATTGAGGCACCGAACATCCGGACTGGGTCTGGCCTTCGGATTTGGTCTCAGTGCCCTAAAGCAGGGATGGACGATCTGGGCAGCCTCTGCTCCTCCATACTCCGACCTAGGTGTAGCACGCACCAAAGGTCCCGGTGACCTCTCGTGCACACGCCAGACCCAGAAGGAGCGACGGTTGCCAACTACACATTGAGAGAGGCCCTTTCTCAAAGCACCGTGTGGGCTCACAGCTGTGCAAGGTAATGAGACTCCACCTGAGCACGTGACATGACCGTTATAGGGGCCAGGAAAAGTCAAAGAGAAATCCACCAGATTAGACCAAACAAAAAGGCCCACGGATGTCCCCCAAGGCCTCTGCTGAGATCATGTCTGGGGCAGGGGTGGGAAGCAACAGATCTATTGCCCTGATTGTAAGACAAATCCTGACCAGGCCAAACCAGAAGCATGGAGCTGGTGACCTGGCCGCCTCCAGCAGCTTCAGCTGTCTCCCCAACACCGCCTGGAATAGGAGACTCGGGTCCTTCCTGCCTCCAGCTCCCTTCCACCCTCTTTTCGTTCCCCACCTTGTTTCTCTTCTTCGCTAGCTCTCTTTATTTCTTTCTGCTTAATCCCACCTTCTGCAGCACCGCTGTGAGCCTGTGACCAAAAGGGCTCACCATCCAAAAGCAGGGTCTGAAACAGCCCGGCTCTGCTGCGAGCGTGCCAGGCCCCAGCGGCTGCAGGAACGGCGCGTGGTCTTGTCTGAAACTCCGAGGCAGCAAGTCAGAGTCTTCAAAACCACAGATGCTGCTTCTCTCTCCGCTGCTTTTTCTTCCCCCTCTCCTCATTGTGTTGTGTCTTTTGTCCTCAGGAGAACGGGATTGTATTCAAACCACAGCAGCTCCCACCAGCCTACATGAATACTTTCTCTTCCCCCCTGAAGGCTAGCTAACACCGCCTGTGATACTCTGTGCAGGGCTGCCAAAGAGGTGTTACCTTATGAAACTCTCCTCAGCTAAAGTGAAAGGGAACAGGGGAATGATGTAATCATAAAAGCCTTACTTAAATAAAGCTTTTTGGTTTCATTTTCCTTTTTTGCTGTGATTTTAATAAAAGATTTTTTTTTAAAATGTTCGTGGTGAGTGTTTATTACAGAACTAAGCAGGCCAAGGTCTCCATCCCTGAAACCTCAGCCTTGCTTGACTCATTAACAATCAGCCTAACACCTCACTCTTGGGCTCATTCCTCTCATTAAAATTAACACTGTAGGAGTCACCTGGTGCCCCAAAGGACCTGCATTAACCCATTGCATATGCTGGGAGCTCAAGTGGCTGCTGTGTTCTGGTAGCAGGGGAGTTGCGCAGTATTAGAAATACGTTCACAAGGTCCTTAGTTGTATCTGGTGTGATCTGGGGACTGTTAGCCCGCACAGCCACCTGAAGTGGGAAGGACGTGGAGATTTGAGGTCGTTTCTGAACAAGCGGATCCTGACTGAGTCTGTCCTAGCAGAGACCTGATTGCTGCTCCAGGGGACAGAAAGGTGGAGTCAGGTTAAGACTGTACTGAGGGGAAGAGCTGCACCTGACTGGCTGCAACACGGTGAGTAGCAATGGCGAGAAATAATTTTTTGTTTGTTTTACGGTAATTACCCAGGTCATGAACAGCTTCCCCCTCCTGAATTACTCTGTGAGCCTGCAGCCTCATACGCTGAAAATATTGAAAAATAAAGCACTGGTGTGGGCTTATTGAACTATCTCACTTTAGAAACGGCTTGCGGACCATTTGTCATGTTGTTGGGGGTGGGCGGGCGAGAGCGCTTGTCACAGCCCTGGCTGCTCCCCGTGCTGATCTTGGAGCAGTGCTGCGTTTCCCGTACAAGGCGCTGTACAACGGAGAGGCTCAGCTGCTGCTGCAGGAGCCCTCTGGCTCGTACGGGTTCATCCGAGCCTGTTCGAAGTTCTCCCAAACTCCAGTGCGATGCATGATTAATGCTCTGCTTTCCTGGGCTTATTCTTTTAAAGGCTAATTAAACAAAGCTAATGGGGAGCATCACTAACTACCACAGGCTGGCTTGCCTTGACCCATGCAAATGAGAATTTCTCAGAGGTGATGGGAGCAATTTGCAGCATGAGGGTGATAACTTCTTCATTGGACTCTCCTGTCCTCCAGCTGTTTTAATCACTGATGGTGCATCGTGGGAGAGAAGCTGTTATGGTCTGTAGGTTTTCTGACAAGCCCCCAAGAGGCGCAGGTTGCCTCGTCTCCTGCGGTGACTCCCTGCCCACTTGCTAGTAGGTGTGAAGAATGCAAATTATGCATTGGACTGATTCTGTCCACTTCTGAGTCCTGAAACACCTCTCTGGGCAATTTCCCTCGGGATGCAGGGTGCTGTGGACTTCGGGTAGTGTCGAGGGGTGCAAACTTCATGCCAAGGAGGGGAACAGGGATTCCCCTCCTCAGCTCTGTCCTTGCTGAATAGCTTCCCTCTTCCCTTTCTTCTCTTTTGAGGGGCATGACATGGACTGGAAGTCTGTAAGGACTTCCCAACAGTTCCTTGGGGTCACCGGGTGCCTCGGGCAGTCAAATTGCTGGCTGGATTGGCCTCTGCTTTTGGTCAACCTTGTCTCCATCCCCCTGGGACCGGCTTTGTCCCCCCATAAAGCCCCACAGAGCCAGGCTGGGGCCGTGTGGGAGGGGAAGGATCCTGGTGGAAACCCTCTTTTGCCTTCTGTCCTTGTGAGCTGAGCTTGCCTCGCTGCTCTGGCTGACACAGGGCACTAAAGGGCTCCAGGGCTCAGGGCAGAGTTGCATTTTCAGGGGTGTCCGCGTGAGAGAGTCTGGTGCTGACACTGCTGGGTTTTTTTAATATATCTGGGAAGAATAAGCCCCCATAACTTGGCCTATTCAGCTACCAAGGCTAGCTCCCCGTAGACTGGCTCTGATCAGACCCGGTGGAAGGCACCAGCTTTGTTCCTGCTATTCAAAGCTTGGCCTGGTGAGAAGTCATCCAGCTTTAAGACTAAAAGGACTTGCTCTCGTTCCAGCTGTCTGTGTGCACGGCCCCTACCCTGCAGGCGTGCTCCCTCTGGCGCTCTCATTCCTTTTGGGCTGCTACTTTAGGGCTGGCTGGTTGTCAGGACTGTGCGACAAACCATAGGTTGTAGGAGAGCTCGTCCTTCACCTCCTGTGGACAGAAGCGACAGACAGCTATTTATGCACAGAGCAAGCTGCTAAGTGATTTCTGCCACAGGAAAGTTAACGCACTGCTGGATTTGTCTGGAAATGTTGGTGCGAGAGCAGCAAAGGTTGGGGCTTTACTGCCAATTGGCTCTTGATTGTTTGACGGTGTTGCCGAATAACTACATAAGGCTCAAACGTTGCAACCTGGTGGGCTGGGAGAACAGAGCAGAGCCACCCAAGAGGCTACAAGGAGTGAAATAGGGAGACTTGCAGTGGCTCAAATGCAAGTCCAGTCAGTAGCTAGTGACTAAGAGTTGATGCTCTCCGACTGCCTGATGGCCAGTTATCTACATAATAATGGCTGCATCTCTTCTCTTCTTGCTGTTTTGTGTTTCTTTTTGGTCCATCCTCCTAACACGCATAGTCACGCTTGCTCTGCAACAGTGGGACTTTTCCTGGAGGACTTGGTACAAAGCCAGTATTAATAAAAGTGTGTGGGAGACAAAGCAATTCATAGCTCAGAATGAAAAGTGCCCGCAAGAGTCATCAGTCTCTTCCATCATCTCCACCAAAATGTGTGTGTGTGTGTGTGAGAGTGTGTGTCCGATTTTACTGGGAATTGAGACAAGCGAGTGTGCTAGACCCCATCAAATGAGGTGAGCTGGGGCTTCCATAAACTCTGAGGATTATATCTGGGTAGTGATTTTATTCCGCTGAAGAAGAGGCATATGCCAGATTGCCCTTTTAGTCAATAGCTTGTCATCGGAAATGGTTTACTATGCATTAACCTGTCAGCGCCTCAATCTGTCTTCCCTGCCTTACATTTCCATCACTGTATCCCTACACTCGGTCTGTTCTACTGAAGGGGGAGTCTTGGTTCACACCCTCCTTCTAAGCCTAGCTTTTGCTTTATTCTGCTGCTAACATTACAAATCTTCTGGAGGTTTTTTTTTTTTTTATCTTGACAAGTCCTTCCAACAGACAGCACTACTGGTAAACCTCCTGTGTTTCCCATTCATTTCAAAGTTTGAGCTAAGGCAACCAGTTGAAGTATAAGGCCAACATGCTGGGAGAGACTTACTGGATTCAGAGTCCTTCCACTGACTTCAGAGGGCTTGAATCTGGCCCTTAACTGCAAAAGAAAATGTTCACTGGAAGGCTGTAGAGTTATGTCCTTCATTAATGTAATTCTCCATTTCCCTGCTGCTTTTAATTAGGAAGCAAATAATGGGCACCAAGCTTCACTGTGAACTCTGGTTTACAACAAAATACTGAGGTTAAAAAAAAAGCGGGGGGGGAGGTAATAAAAGTCTGCTAGGAGTTAATGATAGTAAGGTAATATTTCCACTAAAAGGCTGCTCCTCGGCACAACTCTCTTCCATCTGCACAGCCGAGAAGATGCACCTACAATGCAGATAATTTTGATTCGAGCCATCTTGGAGTCCAGTGCCTCATGCATAAGTTAGGTGGGCAGTGCTGGAAAAGGGAGGAGTTACGGTGTAGCGGACTGGCCCGGACTGGTGACCTGGGCTCTGTCGCTTGGTTTGGTGGGGGATGCTGGGCAAGTCACTTCACCACTCTTTTGTGCCTTTTCTATAAAATGGGCATAACAGTACTAACCTCCTTGGTTAGTAGCTCTGAGACCTGCAGGTGAGAAGGGCTGTCTGAGACCAAGGGATTAGCATTAGTAATATCAATCCCAGTTGTGTTCAGATGGAGACCTTAGGTGAGATCTTGGCCCTAGGGCAAAACTCCTATTAACCTCAGCATGGCCAGCATTTTCAAAGATTTCATAGACATTTGGGCTGGAAGGGACCCTGGAGGATCATTGAGTCCAGCCCCCTGCCCCAGCGGCAGGAAGTCAGCAGGGATCATAGGATCCCAGCAAGATAAACATCCAAATGTGTTTTGAAGGCATTCAAAGTGGGCGCTTGAATTGCCTCCAGCGGCAGTCTTTCCAAACCTTGGGGGCTTGGACAGTGAAGTTCTTCCTTATGTCCAGCCTGAATTGCTCACAGTGGAGTTTGCGACCATTCGATCTTGTCATCCCTTGGGGAGCTCTGGTGAACAGTTGTTTCCCCCAGATCCTGGTGGTCACCCCTGATAAACTTATAGGTGGCCATCAGATCACCCCTGAGCCTGCACTTTTCCAGGCTAAAGAGTCCCATGGCTCTCAGCCTGTCATCGTAAGATCTGTTTTCCTGACCTCTGATCATGCGCGTGGCTCTCCTCTGGACTCTCTCAAGCTTCTCCACATCCTTTTTGAATTGTGGAGCCCAAAACTGGACGCACTACTCCAGCTGCGGCCTCACCAAGGCCGAGTACAAGGGGAGAATGACGTCCCGGGATTTGCTCGAGAAGCATCTATGGATGCAAGCCATCGCTTTACTAGCCGCAGCATCGCATTGCAGGCTCATGTTCATCTTGTGGTCAACCGTGACCCCCAAGTCCCTTTCATCTGTTGTGCTAGCCAGCGTAGCACTGCCGAGTCGATGCTGCAGGTTTTTCTTCCCAAGGTGGAGAACCTGGCATTTTTTGGTGTTGAACACCATCAGGTTCTCGTCCGCCCATTTGCTGAGCCTGTCCAGGTCAGCCTGGATCACCCGCCTATCTTCTGGCGTGGATGCTTTGCCCCAGAGTTTGGTGTCATCGGTGAACTTGGCCAGTCCACTTTGGACTCCAGTGTCCACTTCATTGATGTAGATGTTAAACAGTGTAGGCCCTAGGACAGAGCCTTGTGGGACCCCACTGGTCACAGCGCACCAAGACGATTGACTCCCGTCAACCACCACCCTCCCGGTCCTACCGCAGAGCCAGTTCCCCAGCCAAAAAGCAGAGCCGATTGCTGCCCAGGAATAATTATTCCCCACTATTCACATCCAGCCCTTCAATCATGGCTCAGCTTCTATTGTGCCCTGTTATTCCAATACAGCAAAACAAGTCAGCAACACCACCAATATCCTGCCTCCATTTACTGCATGATTTAAATAACCTGCCAGTGTCCTGTTGTCATAAAGTTTATCATCCTTGATTGCAGGCCACTTTTGTCTGCTTGCCTTTGCCATTTGCTTACTAAAATAGTTTCCTTTCATTGCATGGCCATGATGGCTTGGGTGCCTAAAGAATTACTGTAGGATCCTACTCTTGTTCTCTTTTCAGAGACCTGAAATATTACCAAATCTGATGAGAACTGGGCTGCTTTTTCTTGAAGAAATGTTGACGGCGCTTTTAGTGGAAAAGCTCCATCCTTTGGTGACAAAACTCACTGTTTTCTCACTGAGGAATGAAACCTTTCCCTTAAGAAAGGGTGCTGTAGTGGTTTGTCTCGGCAGCCCGGGCTCCCTGGCGGGCACACCATGGTCTCTCCTTGGAGCGAGAGGAGGTGGCCAGATCTGTGCTGGATTTTGGGAAAGGAAGCCTGGTTTGAATCTCTGCTGGATCATGTACAAGGAGGATGTGAGGAAACCCAACAAGTCTCATGAAGCCACAGGACTGGATATCCCAACAGAAATATTCTGGTTTCTGGATTTGCAATGGAAAATTTGAAATTTTTCATGGAGAAAAAAATTTAAAACAATCTCTTTGACAATCCAGTTGTGACAGAAAAATTTCAAGCAGCCTCTAATACTAGGGAGATGGGCGCACAGGCGGTCTTCTCTTCCATCCTGCCAGTGAGCGGTCGAGGCAGACGCCACGAGATGGGCATAGCGGAGACCAACGGGAGGCTACAGGAATGGTGCTTCGAGGCGGGCTTTGGCTTCCTCAGCCATGACCGGCACATCGTGATGAGAGACATGCTGGGATGGGATGGGCTCCACCTTTCCCCTAAAGGTAAGCGTGTGTTCTCTTCCAGGTTGGTGAACCTCCTTCGGCGGGCTTTAAACTAGGCGCGTCGGGGGAGGGGGAAGATGAGGGCGGAGGAGACGATGAACTACCAGGCCCAGCAACAGCCAGCGAGCCCAGACCAATGGTCAAAAGGGAGAAACAGGTAAGTGATGGGGGACGGGGCATTGCTGAGACTAGGGGGTCAGTGGGCACAACCGTTGGAGGCCTCAAATGCCTCTACACGAATGCTCGAAGTATGGGGAAGAAGCAGGAGGAACTTGCCCTCCTCCTAGCTGTCACCAGCCCTGACATAGTGGGGATCACAGAAACGTGGTGGGACTCATCGCATGACTGGGCGGTGAGTGTCAAGGGCTATAGGCTATACAGGAGGGACAGGATAGGAAGGAAAGGCGGAGGAGTAGCACTCTACATCAAGGAGGAATATACTTCCTCGTCAATTAGCAAGGGGGTAGAGGGGGGGCACTCTGAGGTGCTCTGGGTTAGAGTAAAAGGCAGTCCAGGGGAGAGAGACTTAACGGTGGGAGTCTACTATAGACCTCCCAACCAGGGAGAAGAGCTCGACCAGGAATTCTTAGGTCAGCTCACAGAGGCAGTGAGGGCTAAGGATGTGGTCATCATGGGGCACCTGAACTTCCCAGACATCTGCTGGGAGGAGCAGTCAGCCAAGTCTGATTGCTCACGTCGGTTCTTAGCCAGAGTGCAGGACCTCCATCTAACCCAGGAGGTGCACAGCCCCACCAGGGGAGACGCCTTGTTGGACCTGGTGCTGGCCACGGGTGACGACCTGGTGAGGGGGCTGCGGGTGATGGGCCACCTGGGAGACAGTGATCATCGCTTGCTGGAATTCACCATCCAGCGTAAGGTGGCAAAGGGCTGCAGCAAGGCAACAGCCCTAGACTTTAGGAGGGCTGACTTCAACAAGCTAAGGAGGATCGTTGGGGAAGCGCTGAGGACCCAGAGGGGAAGGGAGCCAGATGTCGAAGGTGAGTGGTTGCTCCTTAAGGAGACGATCCTCCATGCCCAAAGGGAGGTAATCCCAACAAGGGTCAAAGGGAGCAGGAGGGCACATAAACCCCCATGGCTCACTAGGAGCATCTGGGAATGTCTCCTTGCTAAAAGGGAGGCATACACCCAATGGAGGGATGGAGTCATCACCAAGAAGGACTATGTTACAGTCGCCCGAGGATGTAGGGGGGCAGTCAGGAAGGCCAAGGCAGAGATGGAGATAGGACTAGCTTCCCGGATTAAGGACAATAAGAAGTCCTTCTTCAAATACATAGGGGGTAAAAAGAGGGTCCCGGGTAATGTGGGGCCCCTGCAGGACACGATGGGCAACTTAGTCATCACGCCAGATGACAAAGCTAACATATTTAACGATTTCTTTGCCTCTGTCTTCCTAAGTAGGGACCAGTTCAGCCACCTCCCTGCCGGGCCCCCCTCGGGCCCCGGGAGAGACACGCCTGGGCCAGGGGTTAGCGAGGAGTTAGTTAGGGTACTTCTGGAGAGGCTGGACGTGTTCAAGTCCGCTGGTCCGGACGATCTTCACCCTAGGGTTCTACAGAAACTGGCCGAGGTCATTGCGGGACCCCTGGCGCGGCTCTATGAGCACTCGTGGTGCTCTGGTGAGGTGCCGGAGGACTGGAAGAGGGCCAATGTGGTCCCTATCTTCAAAAAGGGAAAAAAAGAGGACCCGGGAAATTACAGGTCAGTTAGTCTTACCTCAATCCCGGGTAAGCTCTTTGAAAACATTATCCTGGCACACATCCAGGAGGGCCTTGCGGGGGAATGCATGCTCAGGGGCAACCAACAGGGGTTCATCAGTGGCAGGTCTTGTCAGACCAACCTGGTGGCCTTTTACGATCAGGTCACCAAATCATTAGACGCAGGGGTTGCTGTGGATGTAGTCTTTCTGGACTTCCAGAAGGCTTTCGACACTGTCTCTCACCCTGTCCTCATCAAAAAGCTGGGAGACTGTGGTGTCGATGCCCACACGGTCAAATGGGTCGCCAACTGGTTGGAGGGCCGCACCCAGAGGGTGGTAGTGGATGGGTTCTTCTCGACCTGGAAGGACGTGGGCAGTGGGGTCCCCCAGGGCTCGGTCCTCGGGCCCGCACTGTTCAACATCTTCATCAGTGACTTGGATGACGGGGTAGAAAGCACCCTGTTCAAGTTTGCTGATGACACTAAGATGTGGGGGGATGTGGGTGCACTAGAAGGGTGCAATAGGCTACAAGCTGACCTTGACAGGTTGCAACGGTGGGCGGATGAGAATAGGATGGGGTTTAACACTGATAAGTGCAAGGTGTTGCACATGGGGAGGAAGAACCGGCACCACACTTACAGGTTGGGGAACTCCCCTCTTGCCAGCACGGAGACGGAAAAGGATCTTGGAGTCGTCATTGACTCCACGATGAACATGGGCCGGCAGTGTGGGGAGGCAGTCAAGAAGGCCAACCGTACCCTGTCATGCATCCACAGATGCATCTCGAGCAGGTCCAGGGAGGTGATCCTCCCCCTCTATGCGGCACTGGTCAGGCCGCAGCTGGAGGACTGCGTCCAGTTCTGGGCACCGCACTTCAAGAGGGACGTGGACGATATGGAAAGAGTCCAGAGGAGGCCACTCGTATGATCAGGGGTCAGCAGGGCAGGCCTTATGAGGAGAGGCTATGGGACCTGAACCTGTTTAGCCTCCACAAGAGAAGGTTAAGGGGGGACCTTGTGGCCTGCTACAAACTGGTCAGGGGGGATCAGCAGGTATTGGGGGAGTCCCTGTTCCCCCGTGTGCTGCCAGGAGTGACCAGGAATAACAGTCACAAGCTGGCGGAGGGTAGGTTTAGATTAGATATTAGGAGGCGCTACTTCACAGTCAGGGCGGCTAGGGCCTGGAACCGGCTTCCAGGGGAAGTGGTGCAGGCTCCTAGCCTGGGGATTTTTAAAAGGAAGTTAGATGAGCACCTTGCCGGGGTCATCTGACCCCGGTGCTCTTTCCTGCCAAGGCAGGGGGTCGGACTAGATGATCTACCTAGGTCCCTTCCGACTCTAGCTACTATGAAACTATGAAACTATATTTAATCAAATCTGAGATGAGGATCCCCCTCCACCCCCTCCAACCAGCAATGGGGGAAATGCCCCTCATCTTAGATTTGCGTGCAAAGTGGAGCGGGGTGAGGGCAGGCAGTTGCTGCAGCTCTTACTATGGTCCTGAGCAAGAGTTGGAGCCAAAGTCAGACTGACCTGCAACAGCCGCTTGCCCCTGCTTGGCTTGTCTTCTGCAGCTTCTGCCCCCCCACCCCGCCCCACCCCACCCCTCCCCTCCCCTACTGTCAGGGGCAGCTTGGCTCTGGCTGGGCTGGATTCTCTCCAGGCGTGGAGCACATGGGACAAGAGGCGGAGACAGGAATGGGGGAGAAGAGGCAGCGACTGGGGGAGTGAGGGGTGGGAGAGATGCAGATGGCAAGGGAGGAAGAAAGGCTGGAGGATGAAGACGTGTGGAGGGGCAGAGGGCAAGGGGGGGGCACCTGGCCCCAATTTTCCTCCCTGCCACTGCTTTCCCTGCTATAACAGCGGCTACACATACACAAGACAACCCTCTGATACTTGGATCCTAGACCTGGAAAACTATAACCAATCTATACATTTTCTATATACAGGCAGTCCTCAGACTTACGACACAACTGGTTCCTGAAAACGGGGTCTTAAGTCAAAACGTTGCAACTTGGAGCCAATCTTCTCATAAGAAACAATGTTATAAATGGGGGATTGGTTCCTGAACCAAAGCCCGATACCTTATTTTCACCAAAAATAGCCCAGAATTTTGTACTCAATCAATTATGGATGTGTAATAAAACTACATTAATATATCTATATTTTAAATGGCAATTGTATTGATTTGGAGGGACTTCTTTGAAGTGACTCTACTGGACTCTTTGAAGGGCTCTTGGCTGCAGGTTTTTTCTGGAGTTTTGTCCACTTTCTTAAAGAAAGTGTCCAAGGAAGTTTGGATAGATGTTCTCCAGGGAGACGGGCGACACAGCGAACTTGTTCGCTGGCATGGCGTTGCATTGGATCAAGCGTTGTAAAGTCGAAGCTGATGTCAGAAAGCTGAAACAGGGTGTCAATTTATAAACACTAAGTGCAAAATGTTGCAACTCGAAACATTTGTTAAGTCGAGGACTGCCTGTATAGAACCTAATTACTAGGGGGTTATCTTAAATTCAGGGTCTTCTTCAATTTGTGTAAATACGGGAGGTTCATTTCCCTACTCTCCAACATCCACAGGTGGCTTCAAAAAAATGTCAGTGCGGACACCCACCCCTCCAGTAATTTATTGCTAGAAATCTGGAACCAATCAATACCTTGCCTCTTCCTTGCCTAATATGTTAATATAGAAAAATATTGGTAATTTTTTTTTTTATTTGCTCCTGTTGTTTACAGTGATCTTAGAAAGAGAAATGAGAAGAAGCAATGCAGTCGAATACTGCTGTTCTATTCTTTTATAAAGACGTGTGAAATGTATGTAAAGCCAAACAAAAGAGAAGTCAAACAACAAACCTTTCCTTTTGTTTAGAAAATGAGGGAGCTTTTTCAATGCAATCTTCAGAAAAGAGGCCTAGAGCAGCTGCTGTCTTTATAGGTAGATATACTGCAGTAAAAGAAAATGTTGAGGCAGTTACAGCAGATTTTTTTTTTACACAGTGTATGAAAGCAACTGAAGGGAAAAATGAAAAGATGTCCATTCGAGCAGTGAGCGAAACTTGGACATGACTGGGGTAGCAGAACGGTGGTATTTCAGCGCAGCAAAACTACGCGACATTGCCAACAAAATGCAGGTTTCGTGGCATGATGCTGGATTTCCAGGTTGGAGAGAGGAGGTCGAGAACTTCACGGAGAAGACCTGATGTGCCTGTGAAATACAGGCTGCTTGCCTTTCGGGAAACGTCTCTTCTAGTTACCAGGCTTGTTCTAGTGTTTCTGCACCAGCCCAATGTGTTAAAAGGGCTGGAAGAGGCCTGGAAAAGTCTCGCGGGGATTTGGGGCTGTTGGGTTTGCCTCCCTGCAGAAACGGGAAGGACTGTGGCTCCAACATCCCGTCGGATGTGGCAGATGTCAGAGGGGCAGGGTGAGCTCGGCTCCATCCATCCCTGCAAACTGCCTGTACGACCATCCGCTCCCCAGCTGCGACGGGGGATAAAAGCAGCTCCCTGTCTTGCAGGTGTGTGCTTTGGAAAATGGGGGCATGCCAGTGGCACAAAGTAGCACCACGTACAGATAGCTCTAAATGAGCCAAGTTGGGTACCGGGAGCAGTAGAGCATTGTTAGCATGATGCTCCACCCCGGGGCGCAGAGTCCGGACGTCTGGGCCAGACCAGCTTCTCGCCAGAGCAGCGCAAAAACATTTGTCTGGGACACCAAGACATGCAAGGGACCCTTTGGATGTGGCAGCCTGTCTGAAGGGATATCCCTCCTTGCCAGCCAGCCCGCCTGCGTGCCTGTCCTAGGACTATCGGGGCCTGCTTCAGCCTTCCCTGGGTCTCTTCTTGCCCTTCTTTGGGGAATGCCTTCCGTGTCTGCAGAGGCGAGTCCCTGCTTTGCCCCCTTCCTCTCCCATCTCATCACGGTAGTCTTGTTTTTCCTCCTTGAGCAGAAGTCAAGTTAAGTTGAAAGGACCCCTTCATCCTTCCCTTCCTTTCCTCCAGACGTGGGGAGGGGACGACTGACTCTGCATTCAAGCAGCTTGTGCTTCTCTACCGCCCCTGCCGAGGCTTTACGAGAGGGTGACCCTTTTTTACCTGCGTTTGCTTTTCATGCTAAAGTAACACTTTGCGCTGCTGTGACCGGTGGGTCAGCAACCAGCGGGCACTGCGACAGCCCACACAACCTCCTGCCGAAACAGTGAGAACTCCCCGCAATTTTCCCTTCCTCGGTCGCTGCAAAGCGGAGTCTAAAATTGAGTGTGAAGCGCAGCCAGCTGCTCCCCACAGGTGGTGCTGGCAGCTTTCTGGTTCATCTATACAACTCTATTTTTAGAAGATGCATCTGCCGTCTCCACTGCCGCTGCTCAAGTAATTGGGGCCTAGAATCACAGAAAGGTGCTTGAGTCAGGTAGAAGTGCTCCGGCAGGTTGCAGAGCTCGCAATTCAGTGGGGCTGAGCTGCATTTCAGTGCTTTAAATTGCTCCCTCTTAAAACAATAGTGACTGCGAGTCTCTCTACAGGTTCAACTCTGCTGCTGGAAAGCACTTTCATCTTTTCTGCTAGATCTGACTTCAAGATTCACTGAAGTCCAGGGCTCCTGGATCCGTGGCTCTGGTTCATGAGGGCACCGCTCGTCGGCAGGCAGTGATGGCTCCTTCCTTCTGTCGGTGGTTTCTCTCTTGTTCCCTGTATCATCTCTGGGCTTTTTTTACGCTCCTCCTTGTTGTTTTCTCTTGGGCTCCAGTCTGACATTTATGCGTTGCAGGAAGGCTGGGGTGTAGGCAGGGAGCCTGAAGAGACAGCTTTCACGATGGGAAGTAAATGGCACCAAAATAACGCGTTGCCAAATGGCCCCCACACCTGGCACAGTGTAGAAATGGAGCAGAGCCCGAAAGATGGTGACTTTCCAGGGACTATCTGCGTCTGCATCCAGCTTGGATAACGCGTTGCTCTAGAAGATGGGGAAAGGCCAGGCCTGGCTCGGGTTTTGCAGTGGTGTTGGATTTCTTCTGGGGTCTGACCCTGGGTCTGGGTTGCTTTTGCGAGCCCAGGCCTAGGTCCTGCCACTGAGAACTGCCCCCAAGATCTTGGCGCCATTGAATGTGCCCCTAAACCCACACATCTCAAGCCTGCTTTGACCTCCTAGTCTCTCCCCTAGCCTAACCTGCATCCAGTTGAGAGCGGCACTTCCTTCTGCCGTCGCTTTTGAAGACCTGGTCCTGACACGTCTCAGTTGTGAGAGATCACATCTGCTGTCCCGCTGAAGGAACTGAAGTACATGGTGGGGTGCTGAGGACTGCAAAATCCTACGGCCACCCGGGAACATGGTAGCTTTGCTGAGACTCATGAACATGTGTGCGGCACCCGGGCTGTGAGTTATTCCATGGATCCCTGTTGGGATCTCGCTTGGATCTCGGCGTTCCTACCAGATTTACATAAAAACGTAAAATAATAGGAAGTAGCAGTGCCTGTGTCTTGTCCCGGAGTTGGGACGTTTTCCCTCAATTTTAAAAAACTAACCTATTTAACAACTTCTTTACCTCCATTTTCCTGAGCAGGGACTGCATCAGCCCCCCCACCGGGCCCCCCTCAGGCCCCAGGGGAGGCGCACCCAGGCGCAGGGTCAGGCAGGATCTAGTCAGGGAGCGTCTGGGGGGGCTGGATGTGTTCAAATCAGCGGGTCCGGACGGTCTCCACCCCCGAGCGCTGAGGGAATTGGCTGCGGTCATTGCGGGACCCCTGGCCCGGCTGTATGAGCACTCGTGGGGCTCTGGTGTGGTGCCAGAGGACTGGAAGAGGCCAACGTGGTTCCCATCTTCAAAAAGGGGAGGAAGGAGGACCCGGGGAACTATAGGCTGGGTAGTCTTACCTCGATCCTGGGCAAGCTTTTTGAGAGAATTGTCCTGGCACACATCCACGAGGGGCCAGCAGGGGAGATCATGCTTAGGGGCAACCAACACGGGTTCATCAGTGGCAGGTCCTGTCAGACCAACCTGGTGGCCTTCTGTGACCAGGTCACCAAATCCTTGGATGCAGGGGTAGCAGTGGACGTCGTCTTCCTGGACTTTCAGAGGGCCTTCGACACTGTCTCTCACCCCGTTCTCATTAAGAAACTGGGGGCTGTGGTGTCGACACCCACACAGTCAGATGTGTCGCCAACTGGCGTGAGGGCCGCACCCAGAGAGCGGTGGTGGACGGCCTGGAGGGAGGTGGGCAGTGGGGTCCCCCAGGGCTCGGTCCTCGGGCCCGCACTGTTCAACATCTTCATCAGCGACTTGGACAAGGGGGTAACAAGCACCTGTTCAAATTCACAGATGACACTAAGATGTGGGGGGATGTGGGCACACTGTAAGGGAGGAACAGGCTGCAATCGGACCTAGACAGGTTACAGGGCCGGGCGGATGAGAACAGGATGGGATTCAACACTGACAAGTGCAAGGTGCTGCACCTGGGGAGGAACAACCAGCACCATACCTACAGGCTGGGGACCTCCCTTCTCGGCAGGGCAGAGGCAGAAAAGGATCTTGGAGTTGTCATTGATGCCAAGATGAACGTGGGCCGGCAGCATGGGGACGCGGTCAGGAAGGCCAACCGCACCTTGTCACGCATCCACAGATGCATCTCGTGCAGGTCCAGGGAGGTGATCCTCCCCCTCTATGCGGCACTGGTCAGGCCGCAGCTGGAGGACTGCGTCCAGGTCTGGGCGCCGCACTACAGGAGGGACGTGGGCGGCCTGGAGAGGGTCCAGAGGAGGCCACTCGCATGATTGGGGGCAGCAGGGCAGGCCCGACGAGGAGAGGCGACGGGACCTGAACCTGTCCAGCCTCCACAAGAGAAGGCTGAGGGGGATCTAGTGGCCTGTTACAAACTAGTCAGGGGGGACCAGCAGGCACTGGGGGGGTCCCTGTTCCCCCGAGCACCGCCGGGAGTGACCAGGAATAGCGGTCACAAGCTGGCAGAGGGGAGATTCAGGCTAGACATCAGGAGGCGCGACTTCACGGTCAGGGCGGCTAGGGTCTGGAACCAACTTCCGAGAGAAGTGGTGCAGGCTCCTACCCTGGGGGTCTTTAAAACAAGGCTAGACAATCACCTTGCTGGGGTCGTTTGACCCCAGTACTCTTTCCTGCCATGGCGGGGGGTCGGACTCGATGATCTGCTCAGGTCCCTTCCGACCCTAGAAACTATGAAACTGAAACTATATGTGTCGGTCATCTGGAACGGGAAAATGGGTTTTGTTGTATGTTGTGCTCCATTGGTAAACTGCCTATAAGGTATCAGCTCTGTTTTTTGAAGACTGTTCTTTTTAAAGCAACTAAGTGGCGTCAAACATATCTATTCCAGATGTATATTTGATTAATATCCTTAAGTAGTTCCTTGACCCAAAGTCATTCTGTGTCCCAGTAAAATCTCTCAGTTCAGAGCACAAACCGTTCTCAGCTTTGCCTTGCTAGAACATGTTTTGGCTGGGGGGGTTCTTTTTTTCTGTCTTTTTGTTTGATTTGTTTTTTGTCCTCAAAAAGCATCTGACAAATCTCTAGGCCAATAAGAAGTCACAAACTTAATCCACAGATTCACTGAAGTTTAGGGCTGGAAGGGACCTCGTGAGATCATCAGGTCCAGCCCCCGTGCTCTGGGCCACCCTCACTTGAAGTTTCTCTCCCTCTTTTCAGGGGAAATCTTGGAATGGGACGTGAGGTCTAAGTCTAAATTCTTAGAAACCAGAAAGGAAATAAAATAACTCAGTTGTTTTTAAGGCAGTCACATGGCTTTTTTTTTTTTTGCAGGATCCAATTCAATAGATTTTTAACTCGGTGCTGAAATTTGGGCCTGCTAAACGATTACCTTGCACATGCATCCTGTTAAACACTCACTATCTTTTTTCTTTTTTTTTTTTCTTTTGGTGAATTACTAGGTTACTTTTGCAGCCTTTGGACTGACAGTTTCTAGTATCACAGTGTCCTCCAAAGGTAATGGCTCCGGTGTCTAGAAAAATGTAACAAAGGCTGCTGCAAGGTCACTGGCATCAGGATTTCCCATTTAATATTCTTAATGCTGCGATACCTGTCTTTATTCAGATTAAAAAAAAAATTACTGCGCCTTCAAGGAACCTTTAAAAGAGTAAATTGGATGCTTATCTTGCTGGGATCCTATGACCCCAGCTGACTTCCTGCCCTTTGGGCAGGGGGCTGGACTCGATGATCTCCCGAGGTCCCTTCCAGCCCTAATGTCTATGAAATCTATGAAAGATGCTGGGTTAAAAATACCTGGATTTTTTTTTTTTTAAATTCCTCCAGACCTAAATTTGCTGAAATCTAGTTTTAAAAATAACCTTTCTTCTTTTTGATAGCATCTGTTTGCATTTAGCTTAGCATGGGAAAGGAAGGGAGAGCAGTTTTGTTTCAGGTTTGCTTCTAGGTGGTCTCTAGAAGGCTGCTGCAGGCTCTTTCATTTTAGAGAAAGTCCAGGAGAATTTTATTAAGAGCAAGGATGTCATTGCTATTTTTTTTAAAGATGCTCATTTTACAAAAATGAATTCTGATGTCACCAGGCAACATCCCAGGTGCTTTGTTATAATAAAACAAAGTAAGCCACTGACTGTAGACTTAAGTTTTAAAACTTTTTTTTAACTGGGGGGAAAAAAAAAAGGAATTAAAAAAAAAAAAATTATATTAGGAAAAGGCATCTAATGGATGGTCTGTGTCTTGGCAATACATTCTTAATTTGTCTCATTAATGTACTGACTATTTTGATAGATAAATACGTAGCTACATCTCCTATAGTCACCAAGCTGCCTCTTTCCTGTTTTTCCCAGGCCAGAATTTCGGAGCTGATACGCCATAGTCAAATCAGCATGGACCGTAGGGGTTTCTGCCTTCCTCTGGAGCTGGGGGCATGGCCTTCTTCCTTGGATCTCGCATGGGTATTTTAACAACCCTTGCAGTGGTGGGATGTTGGCAGTGCGCTCGTCTTCCTGCTTCATCTGTGGTAGCTCAGAGCATTGCTGGCGGTTTGGAGCATTGTGTCTTGTTCACTGGGTGATAGGTTTGACTGTAGTTTTAGGAACAGGTTTAGACAAGTACTTGTTTGGGATGGCTTGGATGAGATGTTCCTGCCTTGAGCAGGGCGTTGGACTAGATGACCTCCGGACAGCACTTCCAGCCCTACGCTTTCTGATTCTGTGATAGCCCTGGGTGACTTCGCCATTGTTCAGCTAGCTCGTGTCCTGTTATAAACCCTTCATCGGTTTACCCTTCAAGAAGCCAACTGTTATTATGCCTATAGGAACCCAAGGTTCAATAATAATTGGGATCCTATGACCCCAGTTGACTTCCTGCCCTTTGGGTAGGGGGCTGGACTTGATGATCTTCTGAGGTCCTTTCCAGCCCTGATGTCTATGAAATCTATGAATAACAGTAGTATTGTGTGGCTGTAATAGCACCTCTTATACCACTGAAATCAATGGAGAGAACTGTGGGCAACAGTGCCATGAAGGCCCTTGAGTACAGATACTTATTTATCCATCCCCCATGATGTAGGTGCTTAGACCCTACCATCTTTCATAGATTTCATAGACATTAGGGCTGGAAGGGACCTCGGGAGATCATCGAGTCCAGCCCCCTGCCCAAAGGGCAGGAAGTCAGCTGGGGTCATAGGATCCCAGCAAGATAAGCATCCAGTTTACTCTTGAAGGTGTTCAATGTAGGTGCTTGAACCACCTCCGATGGCAGGCTGCTCCAGACCTTGGGGGCTTGGACAGTAAAGAAATTTCTTCCTTATGTCCAGCCTGAAATGGTCTTGCAGGAGTTTATAACTGTTCAACCTTGTCATCCCTTGGGGCGCTCTGGTGAAGAAATGTCCCCCCAGATCCTGGTGAACACCCCTGATAGTCTTATCCTAGAAGTGGGGTCGGAAGGGACCTTGTAGATCTTCAAGTCCGACCTGCCCCACCCCCGCCTGGGCGGGAGAAAAGACTGGGCTCAAATGAGTCCAGCCAGGTAGTCATCAAGCCTCTTCTTAAAGCCCCCCAGGGTAGGAGCCAGCACGACTTCCCTAGGAAGTTGGTTCCAGCTCCTAGCCGCCCTGACTGTGAAGTAGTTCTTGCGGATGTCTAATCTAAATCTACTCTTTAATAATTTGTGTCCATTGTTCCTTCTCATGCCGGGGGGCGCTGGGGGAAACAGAGTCTCCCCAAAACCCTTCTGGTCCCCCCTAGTGAGTTTATAGACAGTCACCAGGTCCCCCCTTAACCTTCTCTTGTGAAGGCTGAACAGGTTCAGGTCCCACAGTCTTTCACTGTAGGGTCTGCCCTGTAGTCCCCGGATCATGCGGGCGGCCTCCTCTGGACCCTCTCCATGTTGTCCACATCCCTCCTGAAATGCGGCGCCCAGAACTGGACGCAGTACTCCAGCTGTGGCCTGACCAGCGCCGCATAGAGGGGGAGGATCACCTCCCTGGCTGTACTTGAGATGCATCTGTGGATGCACGACAAGGTGCGGTTAGCCCTGCCAACCGTGACCTCGCATTGTCGGCCCATGTTCATCTTGGAGTCAATAATGACTCCAAGATCCCTCTCTGCCTCCGTGCTCTCAAGAAGGGAGTTTCCCATATTACAAGTGTGCTGCTGGTTACTACTGCCCACGTGCAGCACCCTGCACTTGTCAGTATTGAAACGCAACCTGTTTATGTCAGCCCACTCCTGTAACCTATCCAGGTCTTGTTGCAGTCTTTCCCTCCCTACTAGCGTGCTCACCTTGCCCCAAATTTTGGTATCATCAGTGAATTTAAACAGGTTGCATTTCACCCCGTCATCCAAATCGCTGATAAAGAGATTGAACAGCGCAGGCCCCAGGACCGAGCCCTGGGGGACTCCGCTGCCCACTTCCCCCCAGGTCAAATATGACCCGTCTACCACCCCCCTCTGAGTACGACCCTTCAGCCAATCTGCAATCCATCTGACTGTGTAGGCATCAGTGCCACAGTCACCTAGTTTTTTAATGAGGATGGGGTGGGAGATGGTGTCAAAGGCCTTGCTGAAGTCTAGAAAGACGACGTCCACGGCGACACCTGCATCCATTGCCTTTGTGACCTGATCATAAAAGGCAATCAGGTTGGTCTGACATGACCTGCCCCTAAAGTGCTGGTTGCCCTTGAGCATCATCCCTGAAGCCAGCCCATCACAGATGTGCTCCTTGAGGATCTTCTCAAAGAGTTTCCCAAGGATAGAGGTAAGCCTGACAGGCCTATAGTTGCCCGGGTCCTCTCTCTTCCCTTTTTTTGAAGATGGGGACCACATTGCTATCTTCCAGTCATCCGGCACCTGGCCCGAGCACCACAAGCACCCGTAAAGCTGTGCCAAGGGCCCTGCAATAACCCCAGCTAGCTCCCTCAACACCCTGGGGTGGAGAGCATCTGGACCCGCTGACTTGAACACGTCCAGCCCCTCCAGAAGCTCTCTAACCTGGTGCTCCCCAACCTGAGGTCTAGAGGCGTTGCCCTCGAGTCCGTCTGGCCACTTATAGGTGGCCACCTCACCCTGATCCTGTGCTTTTCTAGGCTAAAGAGCCCCATGGCTCTCAGTCTGTCATCACAAGGTCTCTTTTCCTGACCTCTGATCATGCACGTGGCTCTTCTCTGCACCCTCTCAAGCTTCTCCACATCCTTTTTGAATTGTGGGGCCCAACACTGGACGCAGTACTCCAGCTGCGGCCTCACCAAGGCCGAGTACAAAGGGAGAATGACGTCCCGGGATTTGCTCGAGAAGCATCTATGGATGCAAGCCGGCGTTTTGGTCGCTTTACTAGCCACAGCATCGCATTGCAGGCTCATGTTCATTCATCCTGTGGTCAATGATGACCCCCAAGTCTCTTTCTTCCGTAGCACTAGCCAGCGTAGCACTGCCGAGCCTATAAGGATGCTGCAGGTTTTTCCTCCCAAGGTGGAGAACTTGCACTTTTCAGTGTTAAACACCATCAGGTTCTCATCTGCCCATTTGCCGAGCCTGTCCAGGTCAGCCTGGATCACCCGCTTATCTTCTGGCGTGGATGCTTTGCCCCAAATTTTGGTGCCATCGGTGAACTTGGCCAGTCCGCTTCTGACTCCAGTGTCCACATCATTAATGAAGATGTTGAACAGAATAGGTCCAAGGACAGAGCCTTGGGGGACCCCACTGGTCACGGGGCACCGTGACAATTGATTTCCATCAACCACCACCCTCTGGGTCCGACCACGGAGCCAATTTCCCAGCCAGCGGATCGTGGTGGAGCCAAGGCCACAATTGGCCAGTTTCGCCAAGAGGTGATCATGGGATACCAGATCACCGTAGCCTCTCTTCACCTCTGTGAGGGATGGCAGCCTTGTTAGCCCTATTTTATAGATGATAAGTGAGATCCTCCATGGAAGTAAAGCACCTGAACTGCTTTGTGGACTCTCCATCACTGGACATTTTAAGTGCAGGTTAGACCACACTTCGTTGCACTGGTTCAGACGGGGATGTTCTCTGCCTGAGAGGGGTTGGAGTAGACGAACGCTCAGGCACTTTTTCTAACCCTGTTTTTTTTCTTTTGATTGTGTCTGGGCCCAGCTGGCCACTGTCACAGAGACAGTCTGAGTAGTGAAGTGAGCCCTGCTCTCCTAACGCAAGGCCCCGCCTGACGGGGAAAATGAGACCTTTGCTTCCTTCTGGGACACAGCTCCCATTCAACTGGTTTCATTGGCACTTCTAGGTCATCGCCTAACCCGTAGAGAACCAGACATTTGAAGAAGTTGTCTCCATGGGGAAATAGCCTAGACTGCCTATTCTGTATTCCCTCTCTGCATGGACACACTTCTTCCTACCTCCAGGTAGATTAACTGTACTGCAAAAATGCGTTCTTTATGCTAAATAAGTGTCTGCAGGGGCAGTCGGTGTGGAATAGCTGTTGCATGTTAAATGACCACCATTGCACGCTGCAATAACTTCCCCATGTGGCCCTAGTCAGTGAGGCCTCAAAATCTCGCTGCGTTTCTTCCCAGCTTGTCTCTGCATCTTAATTGCTAACTCCCATTTTTTTGTGCCAGTTCTTTACACTGGAACAAGCTCACGGTTAATATCACTTAACTTCCCTCTCCTTTCAACAACACCCATCTGGTCCACAAGATGTTCTAGCTCTTGTGATTATTGGCGACAAAACTGTGTGTGTTGAATCAACTCAGGCCTTTTAGCCTGTAACAAACTCCTGTGAGCAGGGACAGAGCTCTCTGGAGCACAATCTGTCTGTGAATCACTAGATACAGCTATGGCACTGCATGCCTAAATCATAGGGATACATGCCAGAGAACTGGACAAGTGCACGAGATCTAAAAAGCTAATTTCTGTAGGGCAGAAATGAGTAAGCTGCTCTTCAAAGAGCAAATAAGAGGCTTCAGTTTTCCAATCTGTGGAACAGCACATTGTGAATTTATATATGCTTTTAATTTCAAATTGACTCTATAACTAGCACGTTTCATGAGCTCAGGAATGGCTGCACGCTTCAATGCTGAACACTTTTTTTAATGGCCTGCAATAGGCAATGTTGAATTAGATTATAACGTTGCTTTGCAATCTGTATGGTGCATAAATGTGTTCTGACAGAGAAATTAACCTGAATAAACGTTTCTAGTTTTTTCCACCAAGAAAAGAGGCTGTTGCAAATGAACTAATTGTGAGACTAGAGTTAGGCTGAACTGATCATGAGCTTTTCTTTCTCGCAGTTCAGTAACAGAGTATTATCTGGGGAGCAGGTGTTTAATCAATGAGGTAGTCATCGGTTTTATCTGCTTGGAACATGTGATGAGATCTTTCCGTAGGCTTTACCATCCAATGAAAAGCTGCATATATCATGCCTAGTACTCAAGGACAGAATCTATCTCGTGCCATGCATCTTTTTACCTTAATGCATCTCTTGTTCAGCATGCCCATAAGTTACGACGTGTGGCTGCAGGTTTCTGGTGTGGTCCAGGAGTTGCAACAGAAGATTCTCGTCAAGTCTCTACTTTTACCCCCACTGATATTGCTGACTGACTTAATCAAGTCCCTTCTTGGGGCTGAAATGTTACCCTCGGTAAAATGGAGTGGATATTCACCTTTTTTTGTGAAGCTTTTTCAAATGAAGATGCTGTAGAAGCGCAAAAGATCATTGTGGTCTTTGGGCGTGTGTAGACGAAATGAGGGGTATGTGTGCATGACACTTACACGGGTTAAGTGCTTCTACACTGCTTTAATGGTGTTGGTGTTTGTATGCGTCAGTGGCATATTGTGCATTAATTCCAGCCGCTGTTGCACGTTTGGCAGTGCAACATGCCTAAAATGACTTTGGGGCACAGCAAACTAAAACACCTCCGAGGAATTTGTTTGCTGCCCTACAACCATGGAGCGAAGCACTGGGCTCTGTGCAGATCAGGGGCTGTGCAGACAGCTCGCGCAGGCAGCCTGGCAGCAGCCCGGGAAGGCAGGCTCCACCAAAGAGAAAAGGAAAAAAAAAAAAAAAAGCAGCAAGCATGATTTTTTTCCCCCTGGAGCCTGCCTGCCTGCATGAGTTGCGCTAGGACCCAGTCCTTTCCTCCTACGGCTGCGGTGCCCTCCTGGGTTGCCCGAGTGGGGTGCCTGCAGGTGGGTGCCACCTGGGGGGGGCAGACCACCGCTGCCATGGAGGGAAGTGCCCCCCCAGCATCTCGGAGACCGCTGTGCCCGCCAGCAGCGTGCCCTCCTCTCCCTGCCACTGGAGAGGCAGGTAAGACGGGTATACATGCCACGGTTACTTCGCCTTAAATTGAAGTGGTGTTTTTAAAAACCCACCATTTGAGTTTAGGACCCGTTTCATCTACACACGCCCTTTGTGTCATCTTCCCAAGGTGGTTTCCTTTTCTGTTTTAAATCATTGACTGTGACTTGGTGTTTGCTATTTCCTCTGCGTGCCTCATCCCGCACCTTCCTACATTGTGTGTGTTACAAAGTTATGGTGTGGATTAAGGCCTAACCAACAAGTTTGTAATCCAAATCAACACCCTACCAGTTTTCCAGCGAAGGGGCTCATGGTCCTCCTGCTTCCTAGTCCTGTTGGCAGCCAGAGTACCACTGGCAGGGTTTCCCTACCAAGTCTCTGGATCTGTGGGTGCACTCCAAGCCCAGATGGCAGATCTTTGAATCTAGGCATTTTATTAGGCTTGATTGCATGCCCTCTGCAACATTTCCATGCTCCATAATTTGTGTATTAAAAATCAAAAAGTTTGCGGTGTGTGTTTTGAGGATAGGACCTAGTTGTAGTCTAAAATCCATTACCCTGTTATAGTCCTCACAGGTTCTGACTGCTGTTTGTGAATTGTTTAGCAGTGGGCATCCTTCTGACTGGTACTTGTAAGCTCATGTATATGCTCACACATGGTGAAAGATCCACACATGCCTAGAAGCCCATTGAACTAGCATAGCTAAGGCACAATCGCCTGTAGCTTGTGATTAGTGATATAGCCAGCATTGCATCTTTGGCACCCCAGTCAAAATGACCATATATCCACTTCACAGCTGATAGGTCAACTGAGGAGCAGTCTTTCACAGAAGTTCACAGCAAAGTTTGAATGTATGGATCTTGCAGGGGTTTAAGCCGCTCTCTACCCCAGCCCTTCACGTGATCTCCCTTGAAGCTATGAGCTCAAATTCTATTGGTAAACTGCAGGCCATAAACGCCTTGAAGTGCATGAAAAAGTAACATCCCTAGTTCAAAATGGGGATCATGACTAGCATTGTTATCCTGTGTAAAAGTTACCAGTTCATCTAATGTGGAAAGCTGCACACAAGTGTTGGCTTATGCAAGCGACTGGGCAGAATTTCATGCTGTACATGTTGTAGAGACCATAAAAACCACTGAGGGGATGAGACGTTCTGTTCCTTTCTCCAGCTGATTTAATATTCTTGTCCCACTGAGCACTTGGGTTCAATCACACTGAGAATTAGTCACTTAAATTGGCCTCAGCTTGTAGCATGCTACCAAGTACTGTTGACATAAGATTTATATGAGCAACTCCTTTTAGGATGAATGAAGTGTTACTACACAGGCTTTGTGGCATGTACATTGCAAAGCAGTTACACGCATCCACCTTACTGTTTATATCCAACACACAGGAACAGCACAAGCACTGGAAAGGCACGTGGGATAGAGTGGGTACGTGACTAACGTGTTCCTGAGTTGAGACCTGGATTGTACTCCCAAAGACCTTTGGTGTGGAACTTCAGGCTAGTGACTTAATTGTATTAAATGGTGAGGCTGCTTTTCTATGTAATGTTCCTGTGAGGCTCCATCCTAAGCACCAAATTCTTTCAGATCCTAGGTCCTATTAAAGAAGTCTTATGGAATGCAAATTGTCTCCTGAAAAGTAAGGACATACCACGGTAAACAGTTGATAGCAAATGCCACTAATATCATCAGGATTAAGCTGGGTAGGCTGCAGGCCAGGTTACCCCTCTCCTGACTCCCTAGCAACCTGTGTCCCCTGTCTAGGTTGGTGCCAAAGCTGTTTCATAGCCATTTGTGGAGTGTAGGTGGGAAGATGGATGGGTTTTGAAATGACTAGACTTGTTAGGCACAAAGCTAACAGGCAATCTGTTACATTGGAACAGAGGAGCTGTGGGTCTCCTCTGTGCACCACCTCACTGTACTTTAATCTGCAGTTAAAAGCAGGGTTGTATCTGCCACCTACATTACGCTTCACCAAATGTTGTTGTGCTCACACCTGGAGATCAAAGAACCCCCTAACACAGCAGTTCCCAAACTCCAAGAGAGTGTGCACCACCAATTTAAAATGTGATACAAACTTAAGTATCATCAGCAAATTTTTGTCATATAATTATAATAAATCTGTTAATGCATACCACTGACAGGTTGTCTGTATACCACTGGTGGTACCTGTATCACAGATTGGGAACTGCTGCCCTAGCATTTATGAAACAGACTGTCAATTTGACTTGTGTGAATCCAACTAATTGAAAAAGTTCTCTGGCTTCTGACGGGGCAATCTTTTAAAATAATGTTTCCTGCAACACTTAGCTATATTAAGACTACATTATATGGGTTTTCCAGGTCCCCTGTCTGCCCTTTTAAAAGGATCTCTTCAGCAGGAAAGAAACCGTGACCTTGAGTGTACTCAAAGTGTTATTACATGCACAACAGAAGAGGATTTCTTTTTTTTTGTTACTGTTTTCAGTGTCTGTCATCTTTACACATCCCTAGCTTTACACACAGTTCAGATAGGGACGGATCCCTCTGTTGATGTCTCTTGCAGCTTGTTCTAAACAACTTCCACAAACTTATACACTTTGTTTTCAAATACACCCTAGCAGTAAATTGGGATGCCCTAACTGTAACTTCAGTTTAAAGCAAAATCTGAATTGCTGTTTTCTGTATTTGCACAAAGCCCAAAACTCTGTCCTGGGTAAAAGAACTGCCGTAATTCTGAAAGAGGAAAACCAATCTTTCTAGTGAATTATGTAGACTGGAAAATACATTAGAGATGTGCATGTGGTGAGTTAAAGAGAACCCAAAGGCAGATATTGCTTTGTCCTCGCACAATTGGCAGGATTAACTTGGTTGTGTCATGTTTTAGTATTTTACAATATTGTGTTAAAAAATGTTGGGTACGTTCCCACTGCAGGTACTGCCATATCATAAACAGATGCAGAACAGGACTGAATGCATGTACGTATGCGGAGAAGATCCCAGAGCATCATGCAACTACCTTAGGCCACAGTACATATATATGTGCCATGACTCTAGTGCCTCTGGGAGATCTGCCAGCAGTGTGAATCTGGCACAGATCTGCCCCTTCTCAGGTCAGACCTTGTTTCCTATGCCAGCGAGAGAGATGTAGCAGATGACCCAATTCTGTGCTAATCCTAAACTTTAATTTTAACCTGCTGGACATACAGAGCAGCCCTTCAAATAACAGGCTGGTTGGGGTGTGCAGAAGTGAACAGTGATCTCATGCATTCAGTATCCATTATCCACTTACTGTAAAGAATCTAGAACAACTTTTCAGGTCATTTGACTTGGGTGGCTACTTTATTTCATAGTGTTTTTGTTACAATCATTGTGCCCAAATATAACCCTCCCCACCCCCTAATTTTAAAAGTGATCCATCCTGCATCATCACGTGAGAAACTGTACTTTCCCTTCAGGAAATGCAGAGGGGGACTTCTCAATCAAACCGGTAAAACCTACTGCAAGTTACCTTTTTATGTGAGGTAAAGAGAGTTCTTCCTTCCCAATGGACACACACACCTGCTACTCATCTGTTTCTCTGGCAGACTTAGACATGTCTGAGAGCTCCCACACTGAAGTTTTCATCAATTTTAAATACGGGTTTCTTGGAGTCCATAACTAAAATGTATTTTAAGAACAGTTCACCTACTTCACCACCCACAGGATGAGACTGGCAGTTCCCCTTTTTCTTACAGAACTCACTGGTTACTTGCAGAAACAAAACTACTTGAGAATAAATAGGGTGTCATGAAGGCAATGCAGTTGGAATACAACCGAAAAGCTCTAGGAATTCACATTTTCCAGAGCTCTGGTAGATGCTATAGGCTGCGTCTCCCCATCAGTAAGGCACATGGTGAACATAACAGCATGTGATTCAGCTAGTTCATTCTTTGGAGTCAAACATTCTGTGCCAGTAGTAGAGGAACGCTGGTGAGTTGGTGGCACCTATCACAACTAGCAGCAGTAGATACAGCGTCATCAGTACAGCAAAGCGATGGTTGGAAAACCAAGACTGACTAGAAGACCTGTAAAGTAGGTGGGGGGAAGAAAAACGCAAGAATTAGATCAGATATCAGCCTGCCAATAAGATCTGCACATCTTATGTTAAAATCTTGCAAACTATTTATATCAAGTATTACTTTTTTCCCTTATTTGCTTTTCATGTGCGAAAGCATATCTTCATTTTGTACAGTTCTTGCATAAACAAGATCTGTGCATCTGGCTGCTCCCATATGCTCATGGCTTCGTAAGCAGGGTACTTACCTCCTGTGTTTCTGGGAATAGACTAATAAGTATTTAACTCGTAAAAGCTGATTGTTTGTGACGACAAAGTATTTCTGCGGCACATCGCCCCCTTCGCTGTTCTTGACTCTTGCTCGTTTCCTGTCTATTTCTTCTGAGTCTGCATGGGAAGAGAAGGTTTGCTTGGGAGTGAAAAAGAAAGCCAAAGTGTGCATCCAAAATAATAGACTATTCGCAGCATAGGACTGGGATTTGAGTTCTGTTCCTGGCTCTACCTCGCAGGTGTCAAACTTCGTAGTCAGCAAGCTGCACTTCAACCTACTGAGTGGTTGTGGGGCCTGTATGGCCCATGGAGGAAACATGAATTTGAGGGTGTGGTGAACAGGGGCATGGTCCAATGCCAAAATCGGAGGCAGATCACTGCTGGTGACATGTGAACACCTAGGATGGGGAGGCATGAGTGACTGCTGCATTAATACCTGTAGCAGCTCTACTTTCTCTATTGCTGCTGCATCTGGGTTCATGCTGGGGGAAGGTGGTTTGACACCCCTAATCAACTCCAAACTTTCTTAGCATATTTTAGCATTCCCATGGGCTCTTCAAGTTGCGTTAGGGGTATGGCTGCCCCTACCGATCATCCCTGCCATGGAGGGTATTTTGGATTAGACTGGGTTGGGGGAAGAGGCATTTTAGAATAGCAGGAAGCAAACCTGGACTCCAATGCTGAGGAGTTGCAAACACCAAGAGGGACAGAGAAACCATACTAAAGGACCTAGAACTGCAGACAGAAAGCAACCAAAGGAGATCCCGCTATAAGGGCACAACCTTGCTGTGAGGTTTCATAGATTTCATAGAAGTTAGGGCTGGAAAGGACCTTGGAAGATCATTGAGTCCAGACCCCCGCCCAAAGGGCAGGAAGTCAGCTGGGGTCATAGGATCCCAGCAAGATAAGCATCCAATTTACTCTTGCAGGTGTTCAGTGTAGGTGCTTGAACCACCTCTGATGGCAGGCTGTTCCAGACCTTGGGAGCTCAGACAGTAAAGGATTTCTTCCTTATGTCCAGCCTGAAACAGTCTTGTAGTAGTTTATTACCATTCGACCTCGTCATCCCTTGGGGCGCTCTGGTGAACAAACGTTCCCCCAGATCCTGGTGGTCGCCCCAATAAACTTATAGGTGGCCATCAGATCACCCCTGAGCCTGCGCTTTTCCAGGCTAAAGAGCCCCATGGTAATATGTATAAATCCTGAATGTCTGTTCTCCTGCAGTGACCTTGGCATGGCTCCATCTCTGATCACGCATGAAATGAACCTGTGTCCTAGCACACGTGTTGCGACAGTACTGGAACTGCCTAAAAGGAAATGGGCTGCTGTTTTGGGGTGCTTGCTAAAGTCAGCAGGGTCTATTCCTAGAATTATATCACTTGTTCTGTTTTGTGGAAAGCTTCCCACTCAAACTCTCGCCGATTTTTTGGACAAGTCATCCAGAGAAGGCACCCCGATGCCTGGATTTTGCAGGAGTTCATCTGGGACATGTTTTACAATGTTAAACAACCACATGTTCGCAAAACCTAAGGGCCAAGCACTGCTAATGAAATCCTAAACACAGACTCACCCTTCTTCTTCACCTGGCATTTTACATCTGGATGATCAATGATTTCACAGACAGCTACACAGCTCAGGATAGGGCCCAGCACACTTTTTTGCCACCCAAAGCCATGAGGACTATATAGAAGTGCCAGGCTTAGATCACTGGTGAGGTAAGTACCTTCACCAAACAAAGATGTCTGAAAAGAGGAGTGAAGAGAGTACATTCCATTAAAAACATGAACATCCGAACTGAACAAAACTACAGGACACAGGTTCTTTCTTTCTAAATGTGTGCCTGTTGCTTGCAAATAGGAGTAGAAACACAGAAATGAAAATGAAAATCTCCCTCGGACACCTGAATTCTCTTGGTCCGATGTGGTATAGGTAAAACTATTTCAGTTAGGGATGCGATCTCCCTCTCTCCTTCATGGATGAAGTTAGACCAATATAGCATACTCCCCTTATACAGGATCCTAATATAATAAAAAGCTTAGTCTGTGTGTGTGTCTGTCTGTCTGTAACGCTTTTGGGCAACTGTGCATGCGCCACTGAGAACGTGGGCAGTGATTTTGGCTGCATGGCCTGGGCCGTGTAGGCCCAAGTTTGCCTCACTGCCACCGAAGTTTGTGTCAGTGGCAAACACCCCAGTTGCCCAAGCAGCAGGTCTTGTCCCCCCGCCTCCCTGCCTGTGGGCAAAGGAGGGGGGATCATGGTGGTGGCACCCCCCTACTGCCTGGCCCTGATGCCCCCGCCCCCAGACCAGATGGCAGGGACGGGTCATTTGCTAGTAAGTTTTATAAGACTACAAGCACTCTTACGCCAGATCAGGGACACAGCTCTAAACGGCTCTAACTTTGCTGTTACAGTTAGAATGGTACAACTAGTTTATGTGGGTGAGGCCTTATTCATGAACAGAAACCTGCTTTCAAACAGAACAGCTTAAAAACACAAAATCAGCCACCTCAAATAAGACCTCATCCATAAAGTGAGTTTCCCGTCTCCCACAATAACTAACAGGCACTAACTTCATATTTGGTGTCCCAACAGCTTCCAATTCAAGAAAAAATGCATGCTCGCAAACCCAGTCTCCAACCAACGACATCCTTACTAGCAGTCTCAGCAGATGCGAAGGGCTCCAGGGTTGAGATCACAGAGGGACAGTCTGCACTGCTCTTGTTCAAATATCTCTTTGGTTAGAGGGCTCCCACCTCCAGGGCTTCAGATGGGCCACTTTTTTAAGAGGCATTAAATTCATTTGCTTTTCAGCACATGGGGGAAAAAGGGGCTGTGGGGCTGGACCGCACCATCTGCAGTTTTTAATCTGTCTGCATTACAAAATCTAACGCAACTGTATGCAAATACCACAAGTCAAGGAAAACAAATAGCAACAGGAAAACATGGAAAGAGTTTGCACACATTGTTAAAAAAGCCACCAGCATTTATAAATGAATGCAAAAATAAAGGTGTGTGTTAGTAACATAAAAGCTGGAAGCCTTACCCTATTTAAATGGCAGCATAAACCATTGTGCAGTATAGAATGGAAATTCTCCAGGCGGCTCCCATGGAATGCATAGATAAGGTCCCTTTCTCCCTTGGTCTCGTCAAACTTGGCATTCATCTGATCACAATAAACTACTTCAAACAGGAAGTCGGGCATAGGAACAGCTACACTTGATGTACCTGTCAGTTCCTGGATCTTCTCGAACTGAAAGAAAGCAGAGTCCTGTTTTTGTGTTTATTTTTTTTTAGAGAGCTCTGCTCACTGGAAATTTTCGTAGTGACTTGGTCTTTTCTAATTTCTTCATATGCTCTGTGTACGCTGCGTGCACGTTCAATTCGGGTGCCAGTCTGGTAGGGCACTGCATGCAAGTGTGTGCTTTCTACTGGCTGCCTGTGCCACATGCAGCATGTGCTGGCTTTGGGGCTCACTCTATGCAGCACAGGAGGTCAGTCCAGGCAGGCACATGTTGCCTACAGCATCCTGCTGGCCTGGCCCTGCGTACTGGCTCTGGTACATTTGGGCAGCTTGGGGCCCAAGCCGGGCAGGCGCACAGGTGCTGCATGCAGTGTGCCCCAGACCAACCTCCTGTGCTGTGTACAGCGGCAGGTCCAGCCCACGTGCAGTGTGCAGAACGAGCTCTAGAACTGGCACACGCTGCATGAAGCACATGGACTGGACCCAGCACCACAAGTACTGCGTGCTTTGCAGGGGTTCAGTCCTGATCCAGCCTGCAGATAGGCCCAGCAACCCTCATCTAGCCTCGGGGGCAACAGGAGTTTGACAACCTGATCTAGAATATACTACGAACCTAAGAGTTTATGTACATAATAGATGCTGGTTGGAATGTAACTTTTATAGGCAAAAAACTGGGACTGTCTGCATTAAGTGCTTAGTTTGCTTAACTGAATATCTAGTATGCATATAGATATGGATTACATTGTAATCCCTATTACAGTAGGATCTGAGCACCTTGCAATCTTTATTCTTCCAATACTTAGTGTGTGTTTTGGAGATGGGGAAACTGAGACATCATGTCACACAAGGAGTCTGCAATACAGTACGGAAATGAACCCCAGTCTCCAGAGTCCCAGGCTGGATTCTGAATCATTAGACCAGCTGCTGTCCTCAGTGTGCTAGTATTTCTAGATAACAGACCTGGTATGGTACTATTCTAAGGATTTCATAATGCAAAGGCAGGGCAGAGTAACAGCAGAACATGTAAACAGCAGCTGAGTCATGAAACCACATATCAGCAAGAGAAGGTTTGTGCTACCAAAATCAAAATCCAAAATTTTTCTTTAAAGATCTTACCACAGCTCATTTTGACCCATTTTTGCTTCTGTTTCTTAGCTATAGTGAGATGCTGTCTGAGGCAGAGTTAACATTTTTTTTCTCACTATGTTTTCCTCTTTGGATACTATGATAGTAATGCCAACAGCTGCAAGACCTGTAGTATCCCAGCCAGATGGTAACTGGAAAAAAACTTTTCTACATGCACAGAATGTGTTCACTTTAACCATTTTTAAGGTCTTTACAACAATCAACCAATCCCAGGGGACACCAGAATTTCTTAAACCCAAGGGTGCCTTAAAAGAGCAAATTTGCATCATACCACCTCAGTAAGAACTTACCTCTTGTTTCCTAGTACTTTGTATACTTAAGAACTTAGATGATAAAATCCAGCTAAACAGCTCCGATGTCTCTTTTTCCGTGTCAGGAACAGACCTCAGAAGTTCTGCCAGGCTCGGCAAAGCATTCGTATCTGCAAGCTAAGGCAAGAAAAGTGTTTTTAGATTTGTCTTCTCTTCATTGTGGTTAAACAGAGACCTCTAGTGGAAATGAAATAATATTTCACCCTAATGGGGAACTTAGTGATGTAGAAATGGAAATTATTTTTCCACCTGAGATTCACCCCTGAAAATCCTGCACTGAGATTATGGATCAAAATTGGTCATTTATTCCAAGAGGCAACTGTAAGAAAACTGCGCAGACTATATTCATCATCTCTGGGGTATGCATAGGAACAACTGGCCATAAACCTTGGAAATGATCAACACATCACAGGAGAGGCAATATCTGCACTTGGATAAAACTTGGGCCTTGATTTGGGTTTTTAAATTGCCCAAGTAATTTTCCAGTCTGCACACAGTACAACAAATTTAACTGCTTATACCTTGGAAGCCTTCAAACCTATTTGTAATCCTAAAGTCCTTGGTGATGTGTCAAGCACTTGGAAAATTGTACTTGCTCACTCACAAAGTATCAACAGATATCCCCCGGCCCTACCCCTTCATTAACTTGTTAACTGATCAACTGGCAAATATTTGTACATAAGCCATTTAGTCAAGACTGTTTACCTGTTTAGTCCTAGGTAAAAATCACATTCTCTACATTTTGCCAACCCACTTGATAGGTGCAAACAGCTTACTGATGAGTTCAGGGAGAAGGAACCACATTTTTAAGATGCCCTCTGAGGTGTTATACAGGCCTTTGACCCTTTATAAACTGTAGTGCAATAAATCTAGTAGTAGGACTGAGTTGGGGGGGAAGAAGGGAGCTCCTCCTTTTTATGCATACACTTATGCACTACACAGCTACTCTGCATTTAATTGGAAGCATCACTATTAACATTTTTTCGAGCCTTGCTCCTTCATGCGGTGGGGATATGTGCTTCTGTGCACAAATAATCTCTTCATCTGTCTGTTCTACATCGCGGTATTTTTCCAGCTTTGCACAGTGACCCTCCAGGAGCAGCTGCGTGTTATAAAGGAGGGGAACGTCGCCCTTTAAAAGTAGCAGGATATCTGCAGCAGGGAAAAGCGTGTTTCCCAGTTCTCACACTTCATAAAAAGCCTGAAAAAGACGCGCTTTCCTCCAACCCTCCAGGGGAAACCCCCCCACCCGTGCATGGGCTGAGTCGGGAATGTTTCTGCCCCTAAGAGTTTTTTTCTTTTACAAAAAAAGGAAGTTGCATCTTGCTGAAACGGGAGCTGGTCTGTACCGAGGGTGGCCATCCTCGAGGATGTTCCTGCTCCTCTGTCCTCGCCCGACACGAAACCCTTCCTCTCTTTTTCTCTTGGAGAGAAAACGACTCTTCAAGAGCAGTCGAGGAGAAAAGCCAGGGCGGCAGGCCGCCGGGGGTCGCACCGAGCGGACAAGCCGAAGGTCCTCGAGGCAACGCCGAGGCCGCGCGGGGTCTGCAGCAACAAGTGCCCGCGCACGCACAGCGCCGTGTCAGGAAGGAACAGTATAAAAGGAAGGAAAGCGAGGGGAGGGCCGCGCTGGGCCCACCCGTCCTGAAGGAGCGGCGGCTTTCTCTGGCGGGCGCCCCACGCTGAGGGGGGACGTGGCGCTGCCCGGGGCCGGCCCTGGGGTCTCCTTCGGTCCCCGACACACCACACACACCCGCCCGGGCCCTCACCAGCGCGTCGAAGTCCTTGCTGCGGGCGCGGCCGCGGGCGTAGCGGGCCGGGAAGGGCCGGAGCAGCGAGTCGCGCTTGTAGCTGCGCAGCGCCGCCGCGAACAGGCTGCAGCGCAGGTCGGCGGCCGCCTCATCCGCGCCCGCCGCCGCCAGCCCGGGCCCCGCGGCCCGCATCGCTCCGCCACACGGCCCGGCCCGGCCCGGCCTCTCCGGGGGCGGGCCCTCGCCGCCCGGCCCGGCCCCTCAGGACAGCGCGGGGCCCCCCGGAAACGCGCAACGCGGGGCCGGGCCGTGGGACGCCGGGCGCAGCGCACGGCCGCGGCCGGGAGCGGCTTCAAGCGCTCGTTAGGCCGCGGGAGGGCTCGCTAGGCCGCCCAAAATTAGGCCGTTCGGGGCCTGAGGGGCTGACTAGGCTGCTCAGAGTTGGGCCACTTGTGGGCTGAGGCACTCGCTAGGCTGCTGAGGGGTTGAAGCGGTCACTAGGCCGCTCAAGGTTGGGCTGCTTGGGGGTGGCGGGGCTGACTAGGCCGCTCAAGGTTGGGCCGCTTGGGGTCTGGTGCCCTCACTAGGCCGCTCATAGTTGGGCCCCTTGGGGGCTGAGGCACTCACTAGGCCACTGCGGGGGGTGGGTAGAGGGGCTCACTAGGCTGCTCGAAGTTGGGCCACTTGGGGGCAGAAGCGCTTAGAGGCTCAAAGTTAGGCCTCTTGGGAAGTTAGGCCTCTTGGGAGTGTAAGGGCTCACTAGGTGGCTCAAAGTTAGGCCGCTTCCAGCTGGTCCCTCCGTGCGCACCCCTCCGCGCCTGGTCCCCGGTGACGGCAAAGGTGTCACTGCTCCCAGATCTGGATCAGCGGTCGGCACTTGTGCAGCTCAGCGCAAGGTGCAGCTGGGCCCTCGTCCCAGTCAGCTCGCGGCTACTGCTCCCTAGCACACTATCAAATTGAGATGCTTCTGGCGCCCTAGTACACGTGGCTGTGAAGCAAGTTGAGCCACGGGTCTCCTTCAGAGGCAGGGAGTGCCGTTTGTTAAGGACCCGTGCCGCTCGGGAGCAGGAGAAGGAATGGATGCTTGCGGTAGTGTGAGCCGCCGGGCGTGCTTCAGGCAGTGGATTTATAAACTGGATGTATAGAGATGTCACTGTTGTGTATGAGGATGGAGAGCTGTGTTTTAAACAGGTTTCAAAAGCCTCGACAGCAGTTACTTTAAGAACGAGCCTGTTTTCACCCTTTCTTCTCACTGCTCATTCCCACTTAACTTTGTCGGCAGTTGCATGGTAGCGCGGGTTTTCCATCCAGCGAAAACGGGGTAGGTGGCTCTCAGAATGAGGCAAGCTGCAAGTGCACGGCTTCTGCAGGCAGCAAGAGCACCAGCGGGACTCGGTGATTACTTTTGTGACCAACCAGAGCATGGAAGTTGTTGCCATAGATTCATAGATTGGAAGGGGCTGGAAGGGACCTCGCAAGATCATTGGGTCCAGGCCCCCTGCCCACCATCTTGGTCAGTATGGCCACTTTAACATTTACATTGAAAGAAAGCTGAAGACTTGTATCCTCCTGCTTCAGAAAGCATAATTTGTTATCTCTTAAACTAAAGGAAAATCTGACTGGTCCAAATGATACAGTGTATAGCCATGGACTGCAAATAGTTTGGACCAGCAGCCAACCCTCAAAACTCCTCATGGGCATCATTCCCCCTCATCACCAGACCTTTAACTGAAAAGAGGTGAAATCCAGTGGCCTGATTGTGGACCACTAGCCATGGCTTTGTAGACCGCGACTGTCCTATTGAACCATTGGACTATGCAGATATACAGCTAAGCAGTTCTAACTCCATTTGGCAGCTGGCAAAGGAACAGACACAAACAATATCATAGATTTCATAGGCATCAGGGCTGGAAGGGACCTTGCGAGGTCATTGGGTCCAGCCCCCTGCCCAAAGGACAGGAAGCCAGCTGGGGTCAGATCACCCCAGCAGGATAAGCATCCATCATTTCATTACAGTATCAAATAGTAAGCAACTTCATGGTACTCAGAGTTAGGTCATGATTTATTTTACAGTGGTTAGTCCTGTATAAATAATGGGAATAAGTAAAATATCCTTTGAATAAATATCCTGGCAGCCTTTACAGAGTTTCTTAACCATTCTCAAGTTAGCTATATTAAGTAACTACAGGCATACCTCGGAGATATTGCAGGTTCGGTTCCAGACCACCGCAATAAAGCGAATATCGCAATAAACCGAGTCACACGAATTTTTTGGTTTCCCAGTGCATATAAAAGTTATATTTACACTATACTGTAGTTTATTAAGTGTGCAATAGCATTATGTCTAAAAAAACAATGTACATACCTTAATTAAAAAATACTTTATTGCTAAAAAATGCTAACCATCATCTGAGCCTTCAGCGAGTTGTAATCTTTTTGCTGGTGGAGGGTCTTGCCTCGATGTTGATGGCTGCTGACTGATCAGGGTGATGGTTGCTGAAGGTTGGGGTGGCTGTGGCAATTTCTTAAAATAAGACAACAATGAAGTTTGCCACATCGATTGATTCTTCTTGAAAATCTGTTGTTTAGTTCTGGATAACTTGCTGCAGCTTCTACATCAGCACTTGCTGCTTCACCTTGCACTTTTATGTTATGGAGACGGCTTCTTTCCTTAAACCTCATGAACCAACCTCTGCTAGCTTCAAACTTTTCTTCTGCAGCTTTCTCACCTCTCTCAGCCTTCACAGAATTAAAGAGAGTTAGGGCCTTGCTCTGGATTGGGCTTTGGCTTAAGGGAATGTTGTGGCTGTTTTGATCTTCTATCCAGACCACTAAAATTTTCTCCATATCAGCAATAAGGCTGTTTCGCTTTCTTATCATTCGTGTGTTCAGTGGAGTAGCACTTTTAATTTCCTTCAAGAACTTTTCCTTTGCATTCACAACTTGGCTAACTGTTTGGTGCAAGAGGCCTAGCTTTTGGCCTGTCTCGGCTTTCAACATGCCTTCCTCACTAAGCTTAATCATTTCTAGCTTTTGATTTAAAGTGGGAGATGTGCGACTCTTCCTTTCACTTGAACACTTAGAGGCCATTGTAGGGTTATTAACTGGCCTAATTTCAATATTGTTGTGTCTCAGGGAATAGGAAGGCCGGAGGAGAGGGAGAGAGACGGGGGAACGGCCGGTCGGTGGAGCAGTCAGAACACACACAACATTTATCGATTAAGTTCGCCGTCATTTATGGGTGCGGTTTGTGGCGCCCCAAAACAATTACAATAATAACATCAAAGATCACAGATCACCATAACAAATATAATAATAATGAAAAAGTTTGAAATATTGCGAGAATTACCAAAATGTGACACAGAGACACGAAGTGAGCAAATGCTGTTGGAAAAATGGCGCCGATAGACTTGCTCAATGCAGGGTTGCCACAAACCTTCAATTTGTAAAAAACGCAATATCTGCGAAGCACAATAAAACGAGGTATGCCTGTATATGTGTTTTAGATTATTGAATTTTAAAGGCAGAAACAATTGCGTTGGAGTAAATAGATAGAGGGTCTTTATCTCCTTTCTATTTATGATTTCACAGAAAATGCATCTTTCATTATGTAAACAGGACTGCTCATCTGGCCCTGTAGGCTGGACAAATCGTGTGATGCTGGTTTATAGGCTGGATGAATGGTGTGTGGCTGGCTCTACATACTACTTACCCTAGATGCCAGATTCAACGGGTGCTGTGTGCAGCACGGGTCATGGGCTGGCTGGAGCAGGCCCTGTGTGTGGTGCGCGTCTGGGGCCTTGCATACACACTGTGTGCACACTGTGGGCAGGGCCAGACACAGGCAAACTGGGCGGCCATCAAGAGCCCAGACAGAAAGGGGGCTCGAAAATGGTAATTTTTTTTCCGTTGTCCAATTATTATTATCATCATCTCTGGTGAAGGGGGGCCCAATACAAAAAGTTCACCTGGGGCCGCCAGGAGTCTAGGTACAGTGCTGAGTGTGGGTCAGCTCTGGACTCGGGGGCAGCACCGCGGCTCTGCAGGCTGGATCCCTCCGTCAGGCTATATTTTGGACACTTCTGCAATAGAGCATTGTTGTTTCTAACATGACACACAGTTTCTGGGGTCTGGAGTATTTGACAAGATCTTGAAGATCAAATGACTTTAAAGATACCCAAGGTTTAAGCTCAATCATCTAGATATATTTTTCTTCTTCTCCAGAATGGTCCAGGCCATAAGGATCATATTGCCTTTTTTTCCTTGTCCTTGACACACTAGTAATTGATCATTACTGTGTGAAGTGTTTTGGATGAAGCCTTGACACAGGGGTTTTATGTACTCTCCATGGATATGACAAATCCCATGGCCTGTCTTGTAACTGTAGGAGCTTGCCTGAGTGTCACTTGCCAAGAAATGTCCCATCAAATGTTTTGTTGCCTATTGTGTTGCTGTCACCTTCGGCTCAGGGAGTTAGCTGAATTTAATTCAATGCAGTGCTTCCTGCTTGTTTTCTGTAAAGAGTTTCAGGGTGGAAGGGTAACATGAGCTGCTTTTAAGAGGAAGGTATAACTAAAGATTTCTCTCTAGGGCACTGATTCTCAACCAGGGTGCTGCAGCACCCTGGGGGGCCCTGAGGATGCCATGCAATGTTAGCACTGTTAGGTGAGCAAACATGATTCCCAAACTAAACCCAGAGATTTCAAGTAGGAATCCATAGTATTAAAAACATTTGGATCTGTTGTGGAGTTCTTTGCTACAAAAAAATTGCTCTATTATTTTTCTGAAGTCAAAGAACAAATGAAAACTAAGAACTGGCATTTTCTGAGCAGTGTCTTGTGTCTAAAGCCACTGCTGTACAGTTATGTAAATCATCCTGACCTGAGAATGAGGTTGCTGAGTTGCAGTTCCACATTTACAATGCCTTGAGAGGAAGCATTTTGCTTTATCTGATGCTGTGCCTTATTCCGCGTGTAAATATCTGATATCGCTGACAGGCTGTTAACTACATCATTCAGTGATTCAGTCTGGGACATGTTTATTATCTTGCATTATATTAAATTGTTCTGTGCGATCCCTTTGAAAATCAGTCATTGACTGTTTAAATTGGCTGATTTCATTCACTAATATTTCATTAGATGTAATCGTTTTCTTTTCAGCAGTTGCTGAACAATGTAAGACCATAGACCTGTCTCTTTCTGTTTTTTTCCTTTGGGTGGAATTTTACTTTGCTGTTTGGAGCTTGTGTATTAATATTACTTTTGGAGATATGTAACCCCCCCTTCTTGTTACATGTGTGTGATAATAATCCTATTTTCAGCCACTCTGTAGTCAGCAGATTTCTACTATGTACTATTTAAGAGAGAACTTAGATTTAGCACAATCAGTCAGATTGTAAATGTTAACTGAGTGCTTGCTAATGGGCTACATCTGAGATCTGCAAAAACAATCAACTTGAGAAGCAATCTCCTATCACCTGCCAGTTTCAGACAGTGAAGAAGCTTTTTGTTCCTTTGGCTTCTAACTACATCATCTCTCTAAGGAAAAATCAGTTGCCTTTTAAAATTGCTGGCTATAATGAAGGGATCCGAAATTGTATTGGTCCAATATTTGGGATTTTCTTTGTAGAAGTCCTGGATGTAAATGGCAAAATAGAACTGCTGAGCTGAAGGACAGGTGCCTGTTTTAAGGCCTGACATCTTATAAATCATCACGTGGCAGCAATGTTGGGCACTGACAATAGCTACTCGCTGTCTGTCTACAGCAGTAATCTGGGTTGCTTTAAATAGGGGGTGGATGGAGAATTCAGATGGGGAAGACAGGGAAATGCCCATTTAGGAAACCATGGAGGGTCCATCCTGGTGAACTGTAAAGGTAGGGCAAGGGAGGGGGAAAAAGTTTTTCTTGAAGGAAAAAATTATATGAATTCGCTTTAGTGAGGTCAGTCATGTGTTAATCTAGGCCCATCAACCCACCCGTTATTTCACATGATAGCAACAGGGCATTTCTTAAAGCAAAATTTGTTGACTTTTCCTTGTCCCTAGTGATTAACCTGAGAATAGACATTAAAATATCTCTAGCAGTGTAACAGTTAATGGAACGTCTGAGAACATTGACCCCAAAGTGATGCATCATCTTTGGGATGTAAAATGGATGGTGGACCCATTACAGCAAGTTCAGCTGAGTTAGACAGTGACAGATTTTGATGGGGTAATGTGTTTGCCATATAAGAACTGACTGAGAGATTTCTTGTCAAATTCATCTTAAGAATAAACTAAAATCCTATCCTACACACCAAGAGTGCTATAAGTTTCTGATGCCACAATAAAGGGAAATGCCTTTTACGTGCTAATGTTTCTGTTGCCGCACATGGACCATTAAAATCTGTGAACATGGCATCATCAGCCTTAGTAAAGGGCGTCCACTTTGCTGCAAGAGAATGGACTAGTGAACAATGTACTGTGGTAGCTACCTGTCTGCACTGTTTTAGCCTGTGGTGCATGGAAGCTAAACTCAGCTTAAGCTAAGTGGAAAAGAAGTTTACCTCTTTCTCGGGTGGCTACACTCTATGTTTTAGCTTCCATTTTCTGCAGGGTAAGTGCATACACATGCTTATGGAACAGCTGAGGCGCAGAAAGGCCCTGCTTTGACTTTATTAACCTGTATGTTTGCCTGTGTCCCCTCAGTGTTAAAGTTGCAGTGTTGAACTTAGTTCCATTCCTTTTTCAGTCTCATTTTTGGGAGCTTAATCTGTTGTGCAGGGTCTAGGAAAATGACACTTTCTTCTGCCTCTTGTTGCATCAATAAAAAATAACCGGCACCATGGCCTGTTCCACTGGGAGTACTTAGACCTGACTGTCCTGTTGCTTGGGACCAGATCTGTCCCTCTTGAAGTCTGCTGAAAGATTCCCATCAACTTGAATCAGAGCTGGCGGGCTCCCACTCCAGTGCAAATCAGGAGAAAATAACTCCCCCGAGGCCATGTTAACTTATGGCCAATATTTATTTTATTTTATTTATGGTCGGTATTTATTTATTTTGCTGTTTTTATGCCTCCTTCCATCACTGGATCTGGACATCTTCTACATAAAGTCAATAGCACTAGCAAAATCCCTAATGGACTTCATGGTATTTATGCCACTTCTCACCTTCCAGAGGCAAAAAGTCTGCTTAGAATAGAATTTTTGCTGTTGATTTTTGGTTAGACTGTGTACCTGTCCTCTCTGTTTAAAAGCCTGCCTGTCTAGCAAAAACCTTTTAGGTGTGACCAAGGCTTTGAAGTCTGGAGGAATAGTAGAAATGCTCTTTTAGTGAATTACTTCCTGCTTTTTAATTAAGAGTTAGTCATTTTAGATGGAAAATTTCTAAGAGCTGCCCTGGGTTCCATGCAGCTGTCTCCCTCCCCTCCTTCCCACCCCAGAAAAATTATTGCTGGGATCAATTAATTCAGCAAATAAATGCTTCTAGACATTTATTGCATGTGCACATTTATCAGTGCTACCTCTGGAAAAACACTCAGCACTTCCTGATTGTTGGCTGATGGGTTCAGGGTCAGATCCTTGGAACAGGAAGCAGCAGGCTATGAAGCCCTGAGCAGCATGGTGGGCAAACACTGACCCGCGCCACCCCGCTTTATCACTGCTTCCCTCATCTCCAAATATCATTTCACTTCCTGTCCAGGTTGCTTCCATCTGCAGTTACTGACATCTGTGCAAAGACCCTTCTTCATCTCTCTGCCCAGTGACCCAACTCCTCCATCCCTTTCCTCTTCTGTAGGTCAATGAAGTTACAGTAAGGTTGAGTTTTGCACCTCACATACCCAAAAGAGGCTTTGGGGTTATGTCTTCTTAAAGAAAGTTTCCCCTTCATGACTGTGTAGATCTAAATCCGGTCCTTGTTGGCTAGTTACGATTCTGTACAAAGACAGTTTTGTAGAAGGATCTTAAAAGATACCAACAAAGGAAGAGCTTGGAGAAAACATCTGCAAGACTTCTCGTGAAAATCAATCCAGTAATTTGATGTACATGGTTTTAATTGTGGAGAGTCAATGCCTTCTGGCATAGGAATGTGGCTTAAATATCTTCATTTACTTCCAATAAATTTAAAATTGATCTCCTGTACCGGAAAGGAATTTTTTTGTCTCCTTAACTAGGGTCTGTAAAGGAAATTAATGTGAGGAAGGGAAAATAGAAATACAATACTACACTCACTAAAACAAATGCTTATGACTAAAGGGTTTGTTCTTGGTGGCAACACCAGAAAGGTCAGCTGTATAAGGTATGTTTTATTATAGAATTAACCTTGACCTAAGGTTCAAAGTGAGAGGTGAGTTTGAAATAAATCAGGAGTATGGTAAGGTCACTTCAAAGGGTCTAAGGCTGAGCTTGAAGATTACATGCTGTTTATGCGTATCCAGTTGGAGTAGAGCATATGGTAAAGATAGCAGGAATAAACTGTTCATCTCTTCTTCTTTAGGACTGAATGCCTTTCTGTCCTTATCCCAGTGTTTTCAGGGACCATTTTCCCTTGATTGATTTGCTGAAAGCAGAAAAGTGGATCCAAAATCCTCTAAAATCAAATGGATGACATGTTTGGGGTTGTTTGGTTTGATTTGGTCTTGGCTTCAGTGACTTGCTTAGATGAACCTTATAACTGTTTTGGAAATAAAGTAGCATGGAAATGAGGGATCACGTATTTTGTCATTCACATCAGAGCCACCACAGGTCAGTGGAACTACAACTACAGCAAAAACAGGCCTGGTGTAAATTTGTATAGTTGTTCTCTTCTCAGCTAAAAAGTGACCCGGGATTAATCTTTGTTAGTTAAATGGCTCATAGTGCTTAAGAAATAGAAATGAATTCCTAGAATGCCATGATGATGAGGTAGGCATTAATATCTCCCATTAAAAGATAGGGAAAATGAGGTAAGTGACCTTCATGATGTCACACAAGAGTCTGTAGCAGAGCTTGGAGAAGAACCAAGGATGAAATGCGGGTTCTTCTTCCTGTTGATTTCTGAGTCCTACTTTAACCACAAGACCATCCTTCATCTTCTGGGCAGTAGTCTTCTTTTTTAGCCATGTTTGTGCTTGTTTTAGCTTCTTGTTCTGTCACCCCGCACCAACCCTTTCAACTTCCACGGTTCCTCCAAGAGGAAATCCTATCTCCTCTCACCATCTTGTGTCTCAATTTCTAAACAGTTCATTTAAGACCTGTTACTTGATTTAGGCTTCTTTCTGCAGTCGCCACATATGGAAAAGAGAGGAAGTTTCCATTTCACTCAGACACATCAGTGCCAACAGCTACATCGCTATTAGATGGTTAGAAATGCATGGATAATTGCCATCATAAAGATAGCGTATCCAGTAGAGGGGACATTATTTTCAACAGATTTATTCTTCTTTTCTTACTCAGGCATAATTCAGGAAGTCCTCTGCTGAAGCTAATTGTGTCGTATCAAGGAACTGAATGGAGTTTGAGAAGAGAATACATCCTAGAATAGGTAATGGGAAATACTTTTTGGCCTAGAACAGTCATGCTGGCAGATGCAGTTCTGGACTTGAATTAATGACGACAAATAGCAGCGAAATAACAAAAGCTGGGGAAGCTCCAGTATTTAAAGTGAAAGAAAAACCACAGAGAGCCTCTTTTTGTACTGTTCTAGCATATGGCACCTCTGTAATGTCCAAGGCTCTGCAGCCATTTCAGGGTGTTTGTGGGCAGAACTGAGCTTGGGAAACAAGGTTGGGTTTCCTTATTTTGCTAAAACTAAAAACAGGTGCTGATCATAGACTTGGTCGTTGTGCAACACCTTTGCTCAGCAGACCTTTTTGTCCCATGATATCTCATGCAGCATGTAGATAATAGTATGTTTTGGTATGTGCCTGATTTTTGTTACTCAAGACCTTGGGTAACTAGCCATTTTAAAACAATTGGTGAATAATGGGAAAGGGGATAGTTGTCCTCAGCAAAAAATAAAAGTAAATAAGGTCTATCTGGAGTGCTGGCCTTTTCATCGATTTGTTCCTGATAGCTGTCTTTGATCTGACACATTAGAAAATAAACTCAGTGGGAGACTGGATATGGAATATAGAGTATTTCACCTCTAGGTCAGGGGTTCAAACCCAGCTCCTCAGTCAGGAGTGACCCTTTAGGTCAGGTTTGATAAAGCGGAGGGAAGCCTGTGCAGCTGCTGCCTGCGTTACACCTGTTCTATAAGTGAAGAGAGGATTTGGGTCTGCAGTGCTGTCAGTCTGTCATCCTTCAGCAACCATCAATTCTCTCTGAGAAGGGAAGAATGTTGTTTCCCCATCTTGATCCTCTCTTTAGCAAGCAGAAGGTTGTGAGCTTTTCTGGAGAGAGAAATGATGCTACCCCCTTCTGCAGGCTCCTTGTTTCCCTCCTCCTTGTCCTTTATCTAATCAGAGAAAATAGGCAGGAACTGCGGTAGGCTTGTGATGTCCCAAGGGAGAACAATTTCCACGTGGAAATTGAGCAGCTACCATTACCCCCACTGATCACATCAATTCTGTAATAACAGTATGCAAGTCCTGACTGGGCCTCAGAGCACAATCTCTCAAACCTTCAAGGCTGATCTAGTATGAACCATACCTGGCAAGCCCCATGAAACAAGAAATCAGTCAAGTACTTACGTGAAGTAAGTACCGATCAATAAATACCACTGTATTCTGTAGCAGTGACCCAAGGTCTCAGCTGGTAAAAAACAGTATTTGAATTGTAATCCTAAAATATTGCATTTCCCTCCCTATGAAGCTCATTGCCGTATTATAGGATCTCTGTCAGGGTTAGAGTTGGATTTTGGGGTTATGACCCCAGGTTCTCTGGTCTGATAAAGTTGCTTCAGGGCCCAAGACAGCCTCAAAGCAAGCTTCATTGATCCATGAGGTCTGTGCTAAGTAGCATAGAGTAGCCCTTGAAGTTGATCTTTTACCCAAACTCTGGGCCTGTTGCACAGGTTAAGCCTCCGGGGAAAGGGGCATGGCTGGGACATCACCATGTCTGACTGCCCTGGATCTTGGAACAGCCTCTTAGCGTTGCAGAGAGCAGTGTCTAACGTGCAGTGTTGAAGCATTTTACTTTGTAGTAGGGACTAGCCTGGAAGCAGATGAGCCCCTGAATGGGTGGGCTGGGAAGTTGGCTTGAAGGCTAAGTACAAAAGCAGCTTCAAGCAGTTTCCAGACTGGAGAATCTCACCCTCCCCATTTTTCCGAAGTCCACTACAGCTTCTCTTTTCATTAGGTACTGTGACACTGTAAAATGAGAGCATTCCTGGCTCCCACCCACATCTCCAGAAATAGCATCTTACCTGTGGTTTCACAGATGCTGGCATACATGCCCTGCTCTCAGTAACAACCCTCTGTAGAGGATATCAGCACCAATTATGTGCGGTTCTGGTCTTCCATGATTCTAAAGTAAGACCCACTACATCAGGCTCAGTGACTGGAATTAATTCAGCAAAAATCAGCCTCAAGCCCTTTTGCCCCTGCCTTTGACTTTTTTCTTGCTCTGAAATAGTTGCTACAAAATCATGACCCTACCGTCAGAGAAATAAGAACAGCATTCTCTGTTTCCACAAAAAGGTAGAAAGCATTTGGCCGATGACTGAAGTCACAAAAGTACCTTCCGCTAGATAAAAAAAAAAACAAAAAACACAACCCTTGAGAGTAAGATCTGCATGGATAAACAGAGACTCTGATTTCAAACAAGAAACTCATTCCAGCACTCTCTATTTTGTACATACAACCTCAGGATAACTGCTGAAGTACAGCTTTTGTCAATGACTCTGACACTAACAAATTAATGTGATTAATTCATAGGTATTTAAGACTCCACTTCTCTCCTCATTAGGAGGACAAATTTCAAAGAAGAAAGTTTTGCAAGTGTTTGTTTTTGGGGGGGGGGGTTTAGTAATTGCTACATGCACAAAGCACAGCACTGTGGTCAGTCAAACTTTTAATTGCAGTTTGCACTAGATTCATATAAGCTCTCTCAGGAAGATAGTGACAGAAACTTTAATCCAAGCAGAGATTTGAGAACTAAATAAGAGAATGAAAACATTAAGGGATTTTCGCCATGAGGACTGCCACTTGAGTGGCTAGTGATTCCCAATAGAGTAGTACCCAGGCATTCAGAATCTGTGTTGAGCTCAGGATGGGACAGTCGTGGGGTATCCAGTTATCCCCCAGACTGTTTCGAGGAAAAGGGGGAGAGAGGGATGGCATGCAAAAGATTTGGAGACTTGGTTTGTGTAGGCTTTGACATATTTGAAGGGTTAGCCAAACTATGTGAAGTCTTCCTTCTTGTTCCATCCAAATCCTCCTCCTAGAGCTGAGGGAGATGATGAAGACACTATGTGATTAAGTTTGACATTTGTTTTCTCACATCCCTTTTAGGCCCTTGCGTTGTGTTTGAAGTGCTCATTTAATCAGGAGGGAGAAGGGGAGTGAGTCCTATTAGGGCCTAGGAAGGAGGACTTGGGAGATGGAGGGAGAAGCAAGCATGCTTGAAAGGGCCAACATTTGGTTTGGGAAACGGAGCAAGGGTCCATCTGAAGTGTTTTCTTAGTTTTCCCTTCCCTCCTAAACACACAACCACCTCCTTCTGCATATTTGTACACATTGCCTTCCAGAACAAAAGCCACTGCCAAGGAGGAATGTCCCTTTGGGGAAACCACTTAGAAGATCTCACAAATCTGGAGGGAGAGAGAGTACAGTCCATATCTCCTCTTGCACAGCACAAAACACCCAAGCACAGGGACAGATCCAGATCCCTGCTCCACCCAAACTTTTAAACCAACTGCCTGGGAGGGGCAGTGGCCTTTCTATTCAGGCAGTAGTGAGGGCAGTTACTCCATGGCTTATTGTCAGCTCCCAGATTCCTGTTAATCTCTCTACTCCACAGGTGTTAATGACCATCCCTCCTTTTTAAGCATCTTGATGCTTCATTGTTCCTTTCTTCTGCAATTGTACTGTCTGTTAACCATTCCTGGTAATGTCTCTCTCCTCTTTCACAGCCCTGCAGACTGTTTAGCTCTAGCTAAAAACCTTAAGTCAGAGATGGCAATATTAATTCAGATGTAGACGTGAGTGACAGAGAAGTATTAGAGGCACTGCCAAGACACTTGATCTAAAAGAGATGTACATTTTAATTGTAACGACTATAGGAGTAATGACCCCATATCCTTCGACTATTTTTGCCTAGTTTATTGTGGGTTTTTTTAATTTAATAGATAATTCAGCAAAGTAGCGCACACTCCAGTAGCTATACTTGTTTTTGCTTTTATTTTAAACTGAAAAATATAGCAGTAGCCCAACAGAATATTAGTAAAGTTTCTAGTTTTTCTTTAACTGGAGAAAGTGTTGTATGAGAAGATTCACTACATTGTTTGCACCCCCTTTCCAAAATCCTAGACTTCTCTATGCCCACATGGCTCTAGCACTGACAAATCCTAATGGCACTCATGGGCCTGGACCCTCTCTGGCTAGTTATACTGGTCTCTGTTGCAAAAGAGGGGAAAGGAGTGGTGGCATTAAATAGCGCAGGACCTAGGAAATCTCTATAGGAAGACCTATGCTTTATGACATGGAAAAAGACTGAGTGTTTCCCAGGGCTGGGTCTTGGGTATATGTAGATGCAGTGGACACCTCTAGCACTGCCTAAGTAATATTTCAGCAGTATGTGAATGCATTGCTTTAGTGACTAGCCTTTGGTGCCCTACTGAACTCATAAGGCCTGATTCACATTGCATCACTTTGTATTTTAAATATATGTATAGTGTGTCCAGCTTTCTACTTCAAAATAGCTCATTTGTTATACTTCTATTGTGGTTATTCTGCACCATGAAGATGGCAGAACAATGGCACCATATGCAGATCAGGCTGCAGCATGCTTCCAGCATATCCTCTCGCTACTCTTCTGTGCACTAGAGAAAGGTAATTCCTCCCATTCATGTTTGCCTTTTACCAGCTGATGGCAGCAGTGCATCTGTACACCAGAACCAGCCTGCTCCCTCATTACAGTTAATACAATTAAACATGACAATTGTGCCACTGCAGGGTAGAACTTATGCCTCACTCAGCTCAGCAGGCAGGTTTTTCTAACTAGCTGACTTGTCATTTCCTCTTGGTGTTCTGACTGGATTCCTTCAAATATTGTAATACATGATTATCATGCAGCCTGATGCTGCTGGTGTGAGCGCTAACAAATTTCAGCTGCTATGTTTCTACAGATCAGGTAGCTTGCCAAGAGAAGAGAAACTCTCAGAGAAAGACACCTAGTGAGCTTTGTGCATGTGGATGGACAGAAGAGACCACTTTTTCACATCTGTCTTTTCTACGCTCTCCTTTACTTGGTGCCTTGGGAAAAAAGGGCAAAAACTATTGCAGTTTAAACCAAGCCATCCATCAGCTCTGCCTAGTCTCCCACCACACATAAGGGAAGAATAAAGCCCTTCTTGAAACAAGGAGACAACTTAACTCTCCCTCCAGATGGTCTAACTGTGTGTAACAAAAATCTCAACATGAGTTTCTGTAACACATTAGGAGAGATCCAGTATATGGAGTGAGGCTACCCTGCTTTTGCCCTCTCAAAGCACAAATATACATGTTAAGGGATGGAGCAAAGATAATAAATCAGAATATTTTTCTTCTTCTCACTGAAATATTTAAGCTTCTCTATGAATAATGCATCTTCAGGCCTTATTCTTTTTGCGCCGATTGGCCTTATGAAACAATAGGATTCTTCTCAACATACATAGCAGTGGGAAGTGTCCTACAGTGTAGGAAGCTTTGCCTTCATAGCCATGAAGGTTGTTATGGTTTCTTCACATGTCTCCCAAGTGGGGCAACTGGCATGAAATGCATCTTGCTAGCAATCTCGGCTAGGATTTTTAAAAAAAATAGGTACTGCAGTTTAACTTAGAGGTCCCCTCAGCAAGAACACTATATGTGCTACCTATGGCTGATCTCCCTGGGTTTATTCCACCAGGAAACTAGTAGCTTGCTGTAAGCCAGTCCTATGTACTAGCTTAAAAAAAAAATGCATCAGTGAAGGCAAGCACTAGGAAAACTCTTTCAGTTGCAATACATAGGGAAGATGAAGTAAGTGAGGTCTCTTTAGGTTCTTTCTTTTTTCTCCAGTCAAACACTGGATGTGCATTCATCTGTAGTGTGTGTGAGAAAGAGGGAGGGGAGGGCAGAGTCTCCTCTGCTACTATTTACATTGCCCTCATCCATGTCTGCAGGGGATTTTGTGCCAAGTCACAATAGGCCTATGGGTGCAGGCTCACTACTCTTTAGTTCATAAGAAAAAATAGTGGCTAGTAATAGTCATTGAAGCATTACGGTTATGGTACTGAAAGATTCTGATTCTTAAAGTGGGAACCTTTCTTTTTACCTAGTTCTGTCAGATCAAAAGTATTACAGTATCAAGGTAAGAGTACTAGAAACAGCACATAAAAGTTGACTAGTTGCTGGATTAAAAGCCTGACATTTTTCACCCATGAAAGATCAATACAAGCAGCTTAGAAAGCTGCAGGGATACTAGCAATACTGTGACTTCCATTCAGCTGGAATTCTCTATGCTATGGAAGAAGTTTAACATCGCTTTGAAAGCCAGACAGACATCTATGTCTACACAGACAGATTTTTTGCTTCTCGATGTGGAGGTGGAAAACAACCTGAACATAAAGGGTTGTAAAGCCAACTGGGGCAGAAGCGATGCAGCAATAGGCTGTACTTCACACTAGTGAGCACATCCTGCCATTGCTACAGGTGTGTAGTGTCCCTTTTTACTATTAGTAGCCAAAAATCAGAGTACCCAGGATAGCAGAGAGGGGATAATGCTATGTAGTCCAGAGTCATAAGTGGCTTTAAATCAGTTGTCATGTTACTAGAAAGAAGGCAGAATTTCTTTGGGTAGGATTAATAGATTACTAGGCAAAATTTGTTCCTTTCCTTCCCCACACCACCTTCACAAAGATTTTTTTAAAACCACACACACACTTACCAAGTGAAAGTCTTTGCTCTGCTGGATTCAACAGGGCTGCCTGCCTCTCCAAACATCATGCTGTTGTCACTAGGACAAGTCAAGGCCAGATGCTTTTTAGAGCTAAGAGAGAAGTGAAACGACAGGAAGCACCAAGCTGCCTGTCTGGATGAGGTCTCAGGACACACTTCTCATCCATTCAGTTTTGTGACTGCATCCAGTCTCCATCAGTAAACTTACTCCAAGTAAGCAGGTGAAGTGCCTTTGCACAGGGAAGTTATTGAATGCAAGAGGTTTCTAGGGGACTGTTACTTAGTTGTGCACGCAGCCAAGTTACAAGAGAGTCAAGGCCAAGTTTTAGTCAAGAGCTGCTGAGGTCTGCCTCCTGTTCCCAAACAGAGTACTGTCCAGAGAGTACTCAGCATTGCACCAATATACATGTTATTGGTTACAAGGATAGTGGCCCTGGCCCTATTCATTGAAGTCTAGGTTGGGTCTGGGATTAGGAGCTTCCTAGACTACAGTCCTAAACATGAAAGCCACCCTATTCAGAGAGGTTATGTTGTGATGCAGTTCCCCACCCTCATCATGCTATTTGGCTCCTTCTAGGGAGACCACTGCAAGTTGTGTGCTCAGGCTTTAGTAGCCAGCAGAATTTTTATTCCAGAAAGTGGTTCCAATACAGGGTTTGACAGGACTGCTGAATTTGAAAGGGATCACTGTGGATCCATCAGTTTTCCCCTGAAAGAGGTAGGGGGCATGGTTAATAGCAAGCAGGTTAATTCTGTAATCCTAGAGGGACTGAAGACTTTTAGACCAACCACATGGGAAGTGTGAAGAAAGGAGTTAAACAATGTTTAGTGGCTTAGCAGCAAGAATTTCATTCCAACCAGCAGGCATTTACAGGATGATTACATGATTAAATACACAAGTAGAGATGGGCTTCTCATCTGTGGATATTCTTAACGGTCCTCAAATTAGAGCCCGACAAAAATTGAGATTAAATGGTAGTCTTCTGTTCAGATGCATGCAGTGACCTCACCGGCTGATCCCAATCAGTAGGAGGAGAGAGGGCCTAAAAACTGGTATTAAAACTACTGAGGCAGCTCTGCCACTTAGAGTTACAGTAGTAGGCATGGGGGTAACAGGGTTGTTTAGGACCAAGAAGAGGGTAGCTACAAGTTGGCTACAATACTCCTCCCCTTGGAGAAGTTAACGGAAGAATAAGGGGCTCAGCTATGCAAGAGCTATTTCCTTGTTGCCCGAATCATCCCAGCATAGCATACAGTGCCCAGGGGCATGACATGGGAACTCAGGCCACAGCCAAAGTCACTCCATAGGTTTTCCCTCCACATCCCACTCAGCATCCTGGATGCTTACCTCTTCAGTTCCATGGAACTTCACCGAGACAAGCCAGTGCTTCTCTGTGCAAGCTATAAACCCTCTCCAGACACCTGAAACCCAGCTCAAGACTTGGGAGCCTTTCATAGTTTGAAGAGGAACTAGTTAGAACATCTACCTCCCACCCCCACAGCTGCTTTTTGATACCCAAAAAGCCACCAGACTGTAGCCCCTTCCCCTTACTTGGGGTACATAAGTTGTCCCAGGTAGTAGACATTACAAGCAGGACCCTGAGCTGGGTTCTATGAAGCCAGCATCCAGATAGCTCCACTACCAGTCTCAGCAGCTGAGGACAAAGGATTGTCTTTAGACGACTTGTGTTGTAGATATATTCTTAGGCAGCTCATTTAGAAGCATTTACGGTGGACAATAGCAGGGCCAGCTTCATCATACTCCTCCTTGCTGATCCACATCTGCTGGAAGGTGGACAGAGAAGCCAGGATCGATCCTCCAATCCAGACTGAATATTTACGCTCTGGTGGGGCAACTATCTTGATTTTCATGGTGGCGGGTGCCAAGGCGCAGATCTCCTTCCTCATGCGGTCAGCAATGCCTGGGTACATGGTGGTGCCCCCAGACAGCACCGTGTTGGCATACAGGTCTTTTCGGATGTCCACGTCGCACTTCATGATGGAGTTGAAAGTGGTCTCGTGGATGCCGCAGGACTCCATGCCCAGAAAGGAGGGCTGGAACATGGCCTCCGGGCACCTGAACCGCTCATTCCCAATAGTGATGACTTGGCCATCAGGCAGCTCATAGCTCCTCTCCAGGGAGCAAGAGGATGCAGCTGTGGTCATCTCCACATCAAAGTCCATAGCCACATAGCACAGCTTTTCCTTGATGTCCCTCACAATCTCCCTCTCGGCTGTGGTGGTGAAGCTATAGCCTCTCTCCGTCAGGATCTTCATGAGGTAGTCAGTCAGGTCACGGCCTGCCAAGTCCAGACGCAGGATGGCATGTGGCAAGGCATAGCCCTCGTAGATAGGCACAGTGTGGGTGACACCATCCCCAGAGTCCATGACAATGCCAGTGGTACGGCCAGAGGCATACAGGGACAACACAGCCTGGATAGCCACATACATAGCTGGGGCATTGAAGGTCTCGAACATAATCTGAGTCATCTTCTCCCTATTAGCCTTTGGGTTCAGGGGAGCCTCTGTAAGCAGGATTGGGTGCTCCTCAGGGGCCACCCTAAGCTCATTGTAGAAGGTATGATGCCAGATCTTCTCCATGTCATCCCAGTTGGTGACAATCCCATGCTCAATGGGATACTTCAGGGTCAGAATGCCTCGCTTGCTCTGGGCTTCATCTCCCACATAGCTGTCTTTGTGGCCCATCCCCACCATGACCCCCTGGTGCCTGGGCCGCCCCACGATGGAAGGGAACACAGCGCGGGGAGCATCATCCCCTGCAAAGCCAGCTTTACACATACCAGAGCCATTGTCAACCACCAGCGCTGCAATCTCTTCTTCAACCATTGTGGGTTACCTGGGAGGGTAGAAACAAAAACTGAACCACTCAGATGCCCTGCCAGCTGGATAGCATGCCCTAGCCTGCCACACAGCCTATTTAAGGGGGTTCTAGCTCCACCCCCTATCCTGTCTCTGCACCTGATTGGAGTATCCAAGGGCATCTTCTGGGATCCTATTGGGTCACTGATGTCTTGCCCAGGGCAGCAGCTGGTTTGCATTAGAGAGATGCACAGAGGCAATGCAGTCTGCAACTCTGGCTTCCACCAGGGCATTTCCCCCTCTGCAGGGATCCTCTCAGAGGGATGGTGCAAACTAGTGCAAGACCATTGCACTAGCTGGCAATATAAGGAAAGAGCGGTAGTGGGAGTGGGCATTTCCCCTCTTCTAGGTTGCACACATTAAGCCCTTAAATCAAGGTAGATTAGACCTTCCCAACCCCACTGTTTCCTTTCATTGAAAATGGCTGTGGGGAATCTCCAGAGGTCTTTCTGCTGTGACTTTCCAGAGGCCATAAACCTGCTGACTATGATGGGCTTTTTGTTTCTGGAAGGTGCTATTATTTGCTTGCTTCCCTGAAGCAAGCTGCATGAGGGAGACAGAGGTTATCTCAAGCTACTGTTATAAAAGAAGAGCAAGAGATCAAAATATGGAGCAAGGTTTTCTATGGTCCATGTTAATACTTAGTGTTTACAGAGCACTTTCCACTAAATGAACTTTACAGGTGAGTCTTAGAGGGGGGCACTGTGCAAAAATCCTTCCTCATTAGAGCACCAGACACTGATAATTAATCCAATACCAGGGCTGTTCTTTGCAAATGAGCAACAGTTGGAAAGACTGGGTGTATCCCTGCTGCATCTCCCCGCTGGAGTGAAAGCAAGCAAGGCATAGTACAAGCTGCTATGACCAACAGCAGTAAAGATGAAAAGCTTTGGGGAGGGTTGGTGGTGTTATTTTCCACACAGTTTGTTTTTAGTTATACATTTTTATCATAGAAATGGCAGATTAATCTAATTGCTAGACCTTGTACCCTTTACTGAAACAGGTAAATCCTCGCCAAGTATTTTTCCCATCAGTTCCAATTAGTTTCTGTGTATGGTTGACTGCATAGTCAAGTGGCTGTACTAATAAGCATCCATGAGTTGCTCCACAGGACTTTATTTTTATTATGAGAGAATTCATATCACTCCACCCCAAATTAAATGCTTTGAGCAGGACTGTTTTGATTCATTATTTGGAAGATGGTGTTTGGGAGCCTGAAAGGTTGCAGGGATCTGGTAGCTGGCTGAGCTGCTTGGGTAGAGCTGGGGGGAAAGCAGATCACCTGTTTATAAACCTCAGACAAGATTTGAGGTGATGCAGAGAGCAGTGGCCAACTGAAAGCAGCTTGTGGCAGTTTCCTGGATCTAGAGGAGAATAGCTCTTGGGTGAAGGGGGAAATGTATCCAGGCCTGTAGGAGAAGTACTTGTGGGGTGCCTGTTGCTTGGGGGAGAACTGTGCACTAACCTACTCCTAACAGTGCTTGTACTAGATCACCCTTACCTTTACTACTAGGAGTAGCTCCCAGGGGATCCCTGGCAGGAGTAGAATTAGGGATGTATTTCTGGACAGCAGTGGACTGAATTGTGTTTCTGTACAAAGGCACGTATAAAAAGCTTCCCCATTCGGCAGCTCACAATGCTGATTCTGCCCGACGTGCTCCTAGCCGTGGGGAGAGGAAGGCTTGATTCGCCTCCTCCAGCTAGCAGGCAGGACTAGCCAGCTGACAAGGAAGCAGAGATGCTTAGTGGTTAGTGAATTAGCCTGGAGACCTGGCTCTGCTGTGGGTCTGCAGGGTGAACCCAGGAAGTCACTTGTCCTCCGTTTGCCCGCTCTGAAATGGACACTGATATTCTGTGCTTCTCTGCAAAGCCTTTGAGATGCACAGGGGCAAACTCTATAGGAGAGCAAAATCATTCCTGTGTTGGTGCGTTTTAATGAAGTCTTGCCAAATCCAGGATGAGGAGCATTGCAAAGGGCTGCAGCAAGAGCCGCTGCTACTATCCCACAATCTCTGGGGGGATCTCAAAAACGCGGAATTGCAGAAGCAGTTCTCTCATCAAAGCATAGCGGGCATATGGAAAACCAGGCATGAAGGTAAACCATTTTACAGTGTTGTTTGATACAATCGGCTAATGTTTCCCTCTGGAAACCTTCTGTTATTCCTAATTTGTGAACGTCCCATACCCTGCAGATGAGTGAGATCTGGGATTGCAGTTAGGTTCTCCCAGAAAGCCTGCCCTGTACTGCAAGAAAATAAAGGCTCCAATCCTGCAGTTGAATGATAGAAAGTCATGGTTGGAAGGGGCCTCAGGAGGTCACATCTAGTCCAGCTCCTGCTCAAAGCAGGACCAGCCCCAACTAGATCATCCCAGCCAAGGCTTTGTCTATCTGGGTCCTGAAAACTTCCAAGGATGGAGAGTCCACCACCTCTCTGGGTAGCCTGTCTTGGTGTTTTACTACCTTCCTAGTGAGAATCCTAGGATTCCTAATATCTAACCTAAACCTCCCTTGCTGCAGCTTGAGTCCGTTGCTCCTTGTTCTGTCATCTGCCCCCACTGGGAACCGTCCGGCTCCGTCCTCTTTCAGCCCCCCCTTTCAGGTACTTGAAGGCTGCTATTAAATCCCCCCTCAGTTTTTCTCTTCTGCAGACTAAGTAAGCCCAGCTTCCTCAGCCTCTCCTTATAAGTCTCATGCCCCAGCCCTTGAACCATTTTTGTTGCCTTCTGCTGGACTCTGTCCAATTTGTCCACATCTTTTCTATAGTGGGGGGCCCAAAACTGGACACGGGACTGCAGATGTGGCCTTACCAGTGGTGAATAGAAGGGGAAGAATCACTTCCCTTAACCTACTGGCAACGCTCCTACCAGTGCAGCCCAGGATGCCATTTGCCTTCTTGGCAACAAGGCCACACTGCTGGCTCCTATTCAGCTTATTGTCCACTGTCACCCCCAGGTCCTTCTTTGCAGAGCTGCTGCCCAGCCAGCACCGATGCATGGGATTGTAGGGCATTGCACTTGTCCTTGTTGACCCTCATGAGATTTCTTTTGGCCCGATCCTCCACTTTGTCCAGGCCACTCTGAATCTGAGCCCTACCCTCCAGCATCTCTACTATTCCCCCAGCTTGCTGTGGGGAGCTACTCAACACGCCACAGCCGTCAGTGGGTTCTGTTCAAGTCCATCCACAAATTAGCTGCTCTCCATCACATGGTAGAAAAACAGGTGCCAGAGATGCCTTGGGTACTGAGTTCCATTAATAAAGCCCTCAAGTCCATTTCCCCTTATTAATACAGTCCCACAGTTTGAATACAAATCAATGTCCATGGTGTCGTGTTTTGCCTACTGCTAAAATCCCAGATCGTTCCACCTCCCTGACCTCTTTCAAATGAAAAGGAGCTCTGCAATGATCTCATTTACATCTCTTGCATGAAAGTGGCTCTGACTATGGGATAACTGGAGTATTAATAGTCTGTTTCTACATGCTAGACTAATCCTGAAGACACTGATGTCATGAGGACCCCCTATAACAGTGTTGCTGAACTTCTTCCATACCATTCCCCCACTTTCCACACCAGGGCCCCTCTCTTACTTTGGAGGGTGTTTGCAGCCACAGGCTCATACCCTTGTTCTGTAGAAAATTCTCAGAGATCAGAATAATTCTGTACAGCTATTGAATGCACCAGGGAAACCAGAGGGCTTTTTAATTCACGGGCTTGGTCGTCACTGGTAAGCTAATGGAACTGCTTTCTCTCCCATCTGAAGATGTCCTTTATCTTGCTGCACTTCCTTCAAGGTCATGCTGATACCCTTTTAACTAGGAAAAATGGTGAAGAGACAATGTTCAAGCTGGTTTAGGTATGATGCTGGAAAGGCTTTGCTTTCTGTATGGGACCTCTACTATCTTGTCCTCAACTTGCATGTGCTTTAGCTTGTTAACAGACACTTTTGGTTTCGGATGAACCCAGAAGCAGGGTGTGGATCAGGGGTGGGCAGGGTGTGCCATTCTATCCAGCCCATGGGGCCGCTAAAAAATTTAGAAAATTAATATTTATCTGCCCCTGTCTGCCTCTCATGTGGCCATCAATGGCTTGCCAAAACTCACTAAGCAGCCCACTGCCCAAAATAATTGCCTGCCCCGGTGTGGATTCCAGGGTCCATATTTTGGCTCTCGGCTCTGATTGTTTTCTGTTTTCCAGTTCTTTGTCTTACTTTCCCTTCTCTCTTCCTCTTTCCTTTTCTCTCTTTAAGATATAAAACCGAAACCCCTTCTTCGCTGAAGTAAGATATTGGCAAGCAACGCCACCAGTGACCAGGCCTGGTTTCACTACAAGTTTCCATTTAGCTGCTGTTTGCCTCCTAAGTCCCAGCTTCCCTCTACTGGACAATGGCATGAGAACACTAATAAAGCTTTCAAATTTAAAACTGGTCAAGAAACTGTTTTATAAATCTGCAACCTTCAGCTTGATCCTTTCCAGAAGCTGCTCTCTCAAACCAAAGCAGCCAAGGATGCCTCAGATAATTTCATTTACATAATTTATATACAAAGCTGATTCTGCTTGCTAAAGGGATTGCATGTTAGGATGAAGCTTGCCCCTTTCCTCAGACATTCATCATTCTCTCTCCACAAATTAATCTCATGGGAGGATCATCCTGCAATCTCCTTCAGGAGCGATTGCTTCATCACAAAATCATCTCTCTGTGGGCTTCCATCCTCAGCAGATGAACTATTCCTACAAAATCCTTGTAGGGCTGCTCTGATCTGCGCTGCGGGGAGTTGAGCTGGCAGAGATTCTCCAGCTTTGCAGGCTGGTGCAGAGATGGAGCTAGCATTCAGCACCTGTTTCCACTAGCCTCAGTTGTGCAAAGCAGTGGCAGTGCTAGTGTAGCACCTGTCAACATCTTTTCAGTGCTCTTTCAGTGAGACTGGAAAGGACTGACTGGATTATCCACCTCGGTCATAGAAGCATAGAAGATGAGGGTTGGAAGGGACCCCAGGAGATCACTTGGTCCAACCCCCTGCTGAAAGCAGGATCAGCCCCAACTAGATCGTCCTAGCCAGGGCTTTTCTACCCAGGTCCTAAAAACCTCCAAGGTTGGAGACTCCACCACCGCTCTGGGGAGCCTCTTCCAGTGCTTTATTATCCTCCTAGTGAGAGAGGTTTTTCCTGATATTTAACCTCAACTTCCCTTGCTGCAACTTGAACCCATTGCTCCTGTTCTGTCCTGTCCTGTCCTGTAGTAGACAGAGCTGCAGGCAGCGATCCCTTTCATACACTGAAAGCCTGTACAGACCTGATGGACACTGGGCATGCAGTCTGATGGCTTATTTGGGATGAGGGTGCATTGGCAGTGTGGCTCCAACTCCCTCCCTGACTTTGAGCAAGCCACATAAATTCTCCAGGCCAGAGAGATGCCCCTTGAGCCACTTTAGGGGCTACGCAGAGAGACAGTCTTCTACCTTCTTCCAAAGATTTTGCTATCTTCCCGCTAGCGTCGCAAGCTTCTGACTGCAGTGATGCCATAGCGGGGCGGCTGCGTTGTCACCCCACGGTGGGCATCTCTGGCACTTTTGCAGTAGTAGCTCTTGGGTTAAGCTTAATCCTTCTGCTCTTGGGTGAGAAACCTTCCCGAGATGCGCATCAATACCAACAGAATCAAGTCCTGGGGCAAGACGCCTGCCTGTCGTCTGGCAAATGACTGACAAAATGCGGCAGGAGCGCCGTGCAGCGAAGCGCTGTGGGGCGTAGGAGGGGGGCGGCTGTGCTGAAGCAGCACGGAGGGAGGGTTGTGAATGCCAGGGCCAGGTTTCTGTCTGCGCTGCTCCTGCTCTAGCATAGCTCTGTGCAGACGGGCTGGAGCCGTTTGCTTTACTGGGCTGCGACCAATTCTGTGTCATGCGAGGCCTGCGTGTGCCCCAGTCGGCCCCATCGCCCTGGATGCCCTCCATGTGCAGTTCCCCCGGAGAGCACCTTGATTGCTCCCAGGCTGCAGAGCAATAGGGCACCCAGCGTGTCGGGCTCTCTGGGGAGCTCCCCGCTGCCAAGGCACCGGAGAGGGACTCTCTGTAGACGCCCTCCGGCTGCTGCCAGCTGAGGGTTGTGCAGGGAGGAGGGCTGCCACCATGGCCCCTGGGGATTGCACCGCAGGCCTCCAGGGTCCTCTTCCCTGTGAACAAGAGGCAGCCCCAGCAACCAGGGCCTGGGGCAGGCTTTCCTCCACGTGCAACACCCCCTGACCAGCAGATGAGACCAGGAGGCAGCCAGTTCATGCAGGACTCGGACCGCTGCCTGCCGCAAGAAGGGTTGCTAGCAGCACTCCTGTCAGCTGCGCTCTCTTTCTCCCCACCTCTGCCTGTTCTGTTCTCTCCGTCCCCTTCAATCCCTCCTCTTCCTTTCTGGGGTCGAACCCAGGGCCTGGTAGTCCTAGTCCCCTAGTTGCTGCAGATTTGCACTGAAACCCTGGATCGGTCTCTTCCCCTCTCTAGGTCTCGGTGTCTCCATCTGTGAAGGGGGCACAGTGGCATCTTCTGGTTGTGCAGGGGTGCTTGATATTGCAAAAGGCCTGATGATACAGTGCCTGCCAAGTATTTTGTCCAGTCTCCTCAAACGTCCCCTCCCTCCCCCTGGTTCCATTACTCCTGATCGGATGACTGAGCTTGCTGGGTGAAACTTGGAGGGGCAAGGCGGCGAGTCAGGGCAGCTTGGCTGGGAGGAATAGACCCTCTTGGGCCAACAGGAGGGTTCCCGGCTGTGCGGGGACCCCACTGCATGGGTGAGGGGTATCCCTGGCAGGTCGGTGCCCTCCACCGGGCTGCAGATGCAATCGCTTGGCGGCCTTTGGCAGGGTTTCAGTGGGAAGCGAGTGAGCCAGTCACTGTGGTGGGGATGTCCCCAGAAGCAGGCGGTGCCCAGGCTGTTGCCTGGGGCTGGGAATGCATGCCGCTGTGGTCTCCCACCGAGGCTGGCCTCGGCGGCCCCAGGCATCTCGCTAGGCACAGAGAAGCTCGAAAGCCTCGTGTCAACCCTGGATGGTTCGCGATCATTCCCAGAGAAGGCCGAGCACCCGGTGTCCCCATCCCACCTGGGCAGAAATGGGGACGGGAGGTGAGGGGGCTTTGTCTCCTGAAACACTGAGGGGGTTGCGGATGGCATGGTAGCAGCATCCTGCAGCGCTGGGCTCCTGTTTGTTAGCACAGAGGCAGTCAGCCGTGTTTGCCTGCAGTCAGGCAGAAGGCGCAGCGTCTGATGCTTGCCAAAGCTCATGCAATACAGCCCTGATTTAATTAGCCTGTAAGGTGCAGAGCTACCCTTCTTTCTGCTAAATTTGGTTCAGGCTGTGGACACGCTGCTGGAAGGGGGGTTCCCAGCACTTGTGAAAGTCAGGCCGGGCTCCCCAGAAACAGAGGTGCCTGAGATTAGAAGGCCCTGCCCAAGCACTGCTGTGGCCTTGGCTTATTGTGGATGTGACTTGCCTTCCTGCTCTCTCTCTGAGGCCGGGCAGTGTTTTTCTTTCATAGCAATAGGTGGTTTTGTAGAAGTTACTGCCCCTCTGTGAATAAATAAGATCAATAAGACATTTCCTCCCCCAGACAGCACTCCCCAGCCTTTGAAGACACCCTGCTCTTCACAGCACCTGGGATTAAAATTGAGCCTTGCAGAAGGGAAGCTTAATAAAATACAGTCGATCTGATGCTCCTGGGACCCTGGCGGTGTTATTAAAATCCACTTTTCCTTGATGCTCTGCTTTGAGCAGGGTTTAACCAGGATACACAGGAGTTTATTGCTGGGATCTACAGGGCTGTCAGTGTCAACCCACTGAGCTTAAACTGGTCCCCGTCTGTCTAATAGCTTTGTGGCACCTCCCAAGGCAGGAGATTACTGAAGGCATGGTTTTTATCCCAGACTTTGCCACGGACTTGCTACGTGCCTTTCCTTTGCCTTGCTTTAACCTCTCTGTACCTCAGTGTCTTTATCTGTGAAATGGGAGTGCTGCACCCAGGCTGGTCAGGGATGCCGCTCGTGTAGTGCCCTGGGAGCCTTGGAGAGAAGCTGCTTTGGCAAAACGCAAAGGTTTATTAATAACATAGGGCAAACCGAAGCATAACTTTTCTACAGAACAGGGCCGCGAGTGAAAGCACGTTCAACCTCCTCCCGTTCCTGGGGATTAATGTGTTCTGCTGCCAGCACCGGAGGGAAAGGTACCAGGGAAAGAGTGAAATAGGGATGGAAGAAATGAAAAAGCAAAAGTGGCCAAACCCTGCCCGCACTGCTCAGCATGGCTACGGCTGCTTTTCTGCACTCGTTCCAAAACTACAGGCTCGGGCCCCGCTGGTAGCAGTCATTATACACAGAGGAAGCACGACTCAGTGGTTAGTGTCAGCCTGGGAACCAGATGCCATTCCCTGTTCTCCCACAAAGGCCCTGGGTGCCCTTGAGAAACCACTTTACTTGTTGGTGTCTCGGGTCCTCATCTGTAAAATGGGAATATTGGATCATCCTTACCCTCCAGCGGTAGCGTAAGGTTAAAAGTCAGGTGGGCACTCGGATACGGTGGCAAGGGCGGTGGAAGAAACAACGTTACATAATTCAACTCCGTACAGGGGAGTTGCAAAGAAGATGGGGCTGAACTGTTCTCAGTGGGGGCAGATGATGGGAGCAATGGGCTCAAGCTGCAGCAAGGGAAGTTGAGGTTGGATATTAGGAAAAACTTTCTCATGAGAAGGGTGGTGAAGCACTGGAATGGGTTACCCAGAGTCCCCATCCTTGGAGGTGTTTAAGACCCAGCTGGACAAAGCCTTGGCTGAGATGATGTAGTTGGGGCTGGTCCTGCTTTGGGCAGGGGGTTGGACTAGATGTGACCTCCTGAGGTCCCTTCCAGCCCTCGTTGTCCTAAGACAAGGGGAAGTTCATTTGCTTGTTACTTAACGGGCACTAATCGGACCATCACGGCATCCAGTCGCTGATGTTTTCCAGAGTAGGGTTATGCGCTTCTCAGTTGCGTAGACTGAACACTATCAGCTAGACCTGGGACCTCCCAGATACCAGTGTAATAAATAAAAGCTTTATGTGGTTAAAAATCCCTGCTTATTCTTAAACAGCAGGGTCTTTGTGTCATTGGTGAAACAACGACAGTAAGAGGAAAAACGAATCTGTCAGCAGCTGAGCGCGGTCATGTGTGAGGGGACTTCAAGGGCGTCTTTTAACATTTAGTGAGATTTGATAAGGGAATATTCACTGGTGAATCTGATGAGACTTGAAAATGAAGTGCAATTAGTTTATAAGTCCCTCAATCACAAGCTGCCCTTTGACCTATCCGATAGCAGAGTGAGCTTATCGGGAGTTTTGTCTGTTGAAGCTTGAGTGTTCGTGACACGTGAGAAAGCAGGGATCTAATGAGAACGGCCTCACAATTGACATCATGCCCTTCATCCAGAAAGATCTCAAAGCCCTCTTGTAAACGTAGGGACAGTTTTATTCAATACCTTCATGCATCCATCCCTGCGGTAAAAAATAGATCTTCTTTACCTGTCCCCTAGAGGTTGGTCATTGGAGTGGGAGTCTGTGCCCGCTTTTGTCCCCCAGGTCCTTGCTGTGGGAGCCTGGAGAGTGAACTGGAAGTCCTCTTCCTCCTGTTCCCTGCAATGGGTGCCCGTGCGGAGAAGCACAAGAGCTGTTCCTTCCGCTCCTGGGAGCTTCTGCAGGTCCCGGGGGCTGTGAGGCTGCTGCAGAAGGTGGTGGGCAGTCACACGTACCAGGCAAGGAGAGGCAGGCCCTGCCACCTCCGCAGCGGTGGTGTTGTGACCATCCTCCGAGCCTAATGGCGCATTGAACCAAGGTGGCACCGGCTTCTCTAGCTAATGGCACACTGGGGAGTGATGTATCATCACTTCCATCCACCTTTGACTCCCCAGTCTGAATGACCAGGTGTGCCCATTGACAACTGGGATCAGTCTTCTTTGGGTCAGGAGCGAGGCTTGAACTCCCAGCATTAGAGCTGGACCAGATGTCTAAGCAATGCTGCCGTTTCACTGAGAAGATCCTTTGGCATCCCAGCAGAGAATCTGTTTGGTGTTTGTTTTTTTACTTAAGATAGCTATTTAAATATTTAATAACCCGTACTAAAATATTTAAATCAGCATTTTATTTAAATACACATTTCCTTTTATTGTATGCAATATGCCACTTTCAAATACCACATGCCGTTTTCAAGGGGGTTTATCAGAGGCTGCAACCTTTAAAATGGGCAGTCGGCTCAAAGAAACCACGAGCCCTCAGGGTGACATCTCGTATCTCATTCCTAAGGCAGACTGCTTCTCTTCACAGAAATAATGGCGACGCAATGATGTTTATCATTTAAAATCTTTATGGATGATATTAAGAACCTCTTCAATCAGTTGGCTCCTACAACTTTCCTTTGTAGATGAGACAATGCAGCAAACGACCCACGTTTCCCTCTTTGATTGCTCTTCTGAGCTGTCCGGGGAACTCTTTTGTACGTTCAGGAGCTGGTGGCGCGGCAGACGCCAAGAAGCAGCCCCGTGTGCGTGTCCCAACCGATCTGCGTCACAGCAAAGGAGCGTAGCTGGTGATCGACATGTAATTGCACAGGATCTTCCTCCAGCTGGAGGATTATTTTCATAGCTGCCGTTACCGTTATGCCTGCTTCTCCGTGTGCGTGCAGGGGTGTTTTCACCCCTCGATTCCATCGCTCCAAGGACTGCTAACAGCATCAAAATATCCATGTCATTTTGGGGAGGTCTGTACTGTTACCCAGAGCACCCACTCTGCATATACCCAACCCTGAAGGCATCCCCCCCCCGCCCCATTGCTCTTCTTGAGATCTTTCTCCTTGGCATACTTGAGAAATGGGGGTGGGGGTAGCCTGCAGGAGCTGGGTTTGGTCTCTATTGGGTGGGAGTAGGTGGCTGGGGCACGTTTGGGAGCAGTGTGCTAGGGAGTGGGGCAGAAATGGTATGAATGTACCCTTTGGGTTGTGCCCTCCGAGGCAGAAGAGGCAGATGAAAGTAAGAAAGGCAGAGCAGGCACAGTATTCAATGTTCGCCCCCAGGCCTTTCCCTTCCTTGGCTTTTCCCTTGGTCCTGCTCGGAGGTCTGCAAGGCAGAAAAGGCGCTGCAGGGCTCTCCCGCCTGGCTTCTCCTGCTCCTCTGCAGAAGGGGCGTAAAGGGGTACCTTTCACGGTTCTCCAATTTCTAAGTGAAAAGAGAGTGAATAAGAATATGGAAGAGGTAGTTTGCTTCAAAGAGCATGCAGGTCTGCAGCGCCAGGCCCAACAGCCGCCTGAAAGGAGTATGTTGCTGCTTTGATCGTATCGCACCTGGGGAGATGTCATGTAACCACAAGGCCTGCTTTTAGATCCTGCTCTGGGCCTGCAGCTGGTCCCTTGTCTCCATCACTGGTTTGTGACTGGGAGACCAATAGCCCTCACCCCCCTTCCTCTGTGGGCAGGGACATACTGGGCAGAGCCGGTTACAAAAACTCTGCTGAAACTTTTCTCACTCCAAAATGCATCTCGTGGAAATGGAAACTGTTCCCAAAATGGGGTCTGGTTGGACACCGCAGTCCTGGAGCAGCTCAGTGTCATGCTGGGAATTCGATTTTTGTCTGTAGCATTTTGTTCCCCATTTCCCTTCATGCTGCACCCTCTTGCAGTCTCTGGAGACACTTCACCTCCCCCTCTGCCTTCTTCCTTGCCCCAACTGATGCAATGAAAATTGAGTCAAAAAGATTGAACTGTTTGGCTCTGATATCCTAGGCATGAAGGTTTTTCAGAATTCCCAACCTGGAGTTCATCCCCGTCTGGGATGAAACCACATCCTAAACTCATGACGCTTTGTGGAAACTGAGCTCCTGTTTCTCCACCTACACCAGGGAGCAGCTCCTCTGAGCGCCTGTCCTGGCTGTCTGGGATCAAGCCAACACGCGGTGCCTCTGCCTGCCCGCTAGCACGGGCGTACCCTCGTGGGGTTCGCCGTGTGTTCGTGCTGTGAAGACCTCGGTGCTGGTGATTTGTGGCGTGGCTCAGCAGGGAGACGCCCAGATCCGCAGGGCACATCCATCACTGCTCAAGTGCTCTGTGTTGCAGAGGTGCTTCAGAGGGAGACAGTGCCATCTCTCTACCACGAGTCACACAGTCATAGAAAACAGGGCTGGAAGGGAGCTCCAGAGGCCATCTGGTCCAGCCCTGCCTGGGGCAGAATCATCCCTGTCCAAACCCGTTGTTTAACCTCCTGGCAAAGCCACACAGTCAACTTGATACAACACAAGGCATAACACCCTCACCTGCAACAGGGAAAACAGAGGGATCACAGTGGCCAATATTTTGCCGTTGCAAAGGTTGTTAAAATATGCCCAAGAAATCTGAGGAAGAGGGCCATGTTCCTGCTGGAGGAAGGCAACCCCTCCCTTCCCCCTCCCAACCCATACCAGTCTGACCAGGGGTTAAAATTCCTTCCTGACCCCAAGTATGATGATCGGCGTGACCCCAAGGGAAGGGCAACATCCTGTAGTCAGGATTATATCCCCACTGAAGTCCCGGCTTGGGCATTGGCACACCCCAGTCAAAATCCCCAGTCTTGGGTGCAGACAACACCCAGTTCTTCTGAGGAAGGTGACCTCCCCGCTGCTGACAGATCTAGCAGTAGGAGGGGGGAAAAATTCCTTCCCAGCCCCATGTGGCAATCAGCAAAGCCCAGAAGCCATAATGCAGGAAGACTGTAGTGCAGGTGGCCCACGGGCCGGGGTGAGGAAGGAAAGGCTTCCCATGCCCAGGTTTACCCAGTGCCCTGATTCACGAGCTTTTGCATGTCCAGCTGCAAATGTAATTAGTCCTAAAATTATCCATCCTTCACGCTCCTCTGTCAAGACCTCTTCAGATTTAGCCTTGTACATGAGATCATTGGAATTGCAGCCCCTTATGCAAGATCTTTACGACTGAAAATACGCTATAAAAGTTTGCTGGGACTCTCTTCTCCTCCCCTTGTACATGTAATTTTCCATTGAAGGAATAATGACATGTCTCGTTTCTGGCATCATAGCCCCAGGCCTAGCAAGCATATGTCCAATCTTTAAAAATAAATCCATTGAAGGAACACAGAGCAAATAGAGCCATGGCAGCTATTAAAGGTCAAATAAGAAAGGCCACCTTAAAATATGCTCATAGGAAATGACAGGTTATGGTACCCTGTTATCTAATTACCTGTGTCAGGCAGGGAAAGCTGAATAGCAATGATTTTCAACCTAAATCATGCCAAGAGACCTCAGCACAGCTTAGCCATCTCTCCCCGTCTCTTGCAAATTCTAATCTGGGGGCAGCTGGACTGGTGGGAGATGCAGTCAAAGTGACAGTATTTGCCTGGCCATTTTGGACTTGGCGGGGGTTTGCTTCATCTGGGGGCCCCTTCTTGCTAGCGTGTACACCCTGAGTATGTGCTGCCAGGGCTTGTTTGCATTGCTGATTTGTATGAACACGGATAGCAGGCTGGGTTTCCTTTGCATGTCATGCGATCCCCTGTAGGAATAGGGGAAGGGGATGCAGCTGGGTCTGAAGACTCAAGTTCTTTAGGTGCAGAACACGGGCAGCGCAGGCACTGGTGGCGGCTGCTGCTGCCCCTTGTACTGGGGCAGCACCTAGGTGAAGGATACCCTAGAGGTTGGTGTGTCAGTCTGGGCTGGGAGAGGTGTGGGGTGGACAGGGGCAGTTCTTTGCTCTGTATTACCGTGGGCAAGTCTCTTAGCCTTTCTGTGCCTCACTTCCCCCTCTGTAAAACGGGGTGGTGGAACTTCCTTCCCACAGAGGGGCATTACGAGGTGCCTTGTTTCATAGTTTCTAGGGTCGGAAGGGACCTGAGCAGATCATCATGTCTGGCCCCCTGCCATGGTAGGAAAGGGTACTGGGGTCAAACGACCCCAGCAAGATGTGCATCTAACCTCCTCTTAAAGCCCCCCAGGGTAGGAGCCCACACTACGTCTCTTGGAAGTTGGTTCCAGACCCTAGCCGCCCTGACCGTGAAGTCGCGCCTCCTGATGTCTAGCCTAAATCTCCCCTCTGCCAGCTTGTGACCGTTATTCCTGGTCACTCCTGGCGGTGCTCGGGGGAACAGGGACTCCCCCAGTGCCTGCTGGTCCCCCCGACTAGCTTGTAACAGGCCACTAGATCCCCCTCAGCCTTCTCTTTTGGAGGCTGAACAGGTTCAGGTCCCGTCGCCTCTCCTCATAGGGCCTGCCCTGCTGCCCCCGATCATGCGAGTGGCCTCCTCTGGACCCTCTCCATGCTGCCCACATCCCTCCTGAAGTGCAGCGCCCAGACCTGGACGCAGTACTCCATCTGCGGCCTGACCAGTGCCGCACAGAGGGGGAGGATCACCTCCCTGGACCTGCTCGAGATGCATCTGTGGATGCACGACAAGGTGCGGTTGGCCTTCCTGACCGCATCCCCACACTGCCGGCCCATGTTCATCTTGGCATCAATGACGACCCCAGGATCCTTTTCTGCCTCTGCACTGCCGAGAAGGGAGTCCCCCAGCCTGTAGGTATAGTGCCAGTTGTTCCTCCCCAGGTGGACACTTTGCACTTGTCAGTGTTGAATCCCATCCTATTCTCGTCCGCCCACCCTTGTAACCTGTCTAGGTCCGATTGCAGCCTGTTCCTCCCTTCTAGCGTGCCCACATCCTCCCACATCTTAGTGTCATCAGCAGATTTGAACAGGTGCTTTTTACCCCCTCGTCCAAGTCACTGATGAAGATGTTGAACAGTGCGGGCCCGAGGACCGAGCCCTGGGGGACCCCACTGGCCACGTCCCTCCAGGTCGTCCACCACCGCTCTCTGGGTGCGGCCCTCCGGCCAGTTGGCAACACGCCTGACTGTGTGGGTGTCGACACCACAGCCCCCAGTTTCTTAATGAGAACGGGGTGTGATTTTTATTGGCATCTGTGGCGAGTTAAAGGGAAGATTATAAAGGAGTTTGGAGTGCTTTGGAGTCTGTTTATGGGCGCTCCACCTAGGTATTAGGTCAGCAGGAGAAACATTTATGGGAAGGTTTGACTAACGGGCATGGAAGGTGGGAAGCACTGGCTGAGTGGTGGCAGTGAACGTGTCCTTCCTCTGTCCGGACTATAAACCTTCTCCCAAGGTTTGGCTTCATTGTTGATTCACCAGCCTTGTGGTAGCAATTATAGCGGCGCAGGTACTCTGTGGCCTGAAATCAGCCACTGAACTGTTGCTTGATGTCTTCATAAAGAGTTGGCAAGGTGCCTTCCAATTTCATTTGATTTAACCAGAGATTTTTGGTGGCATATGAAGTATGAAACCCTGGGCTTCTCCAGCCAAAGGCAGTTATTAAAATTAAATACAGATGTTGGGCTTAAAGTCTGTCTTCTGTCTTGAAAGTTTACCAATTCCCTGTTTTCAAAGTAAGGACTACCTCATATTATCTGACCCTGTATCTATCTACACGGGCCTTAATGATCCTTCACCCAGCACACCACTAAGTTGGAGCTGAACAAGAGTATGTCTCTTAGAAGGAAACCTAGTCTCGACTTAAACATTTCCAGTGATCAAGAGTATGCTATAGCCCTTAACAGTCTGTTGCATAGTTGTTAGGAGCTGGAAGGGACCTGACAGATCATCGGGTCCAGCCACCCTGCACTTGGGCAAGAAAGCCTACTGGGATCGGGTGACCCCAGCAAGATGGGCGTTGAGATGTTTGCGGAAGATTGCCAGGGTGGATCAGGCTCCAATGGTTAGTTACTCCCGCCAACAGAAAATGGATTTAAGATGCAAATTTGTATTTGTCTAGCTTCAACTTCCAGCCCAGCGATATCTATGCCTGTTCGATGAAAGAGCCCTCTAGCCTCCAAAGTCCTCCTGCGATCCTGGCACCCTGCAGCTAACAGGGAGATCTTGGGAGTGACATTGAAGCTTTTGAAACACCTTCAGGCCAGGCTGTTTGACCTGAGCTCAGATGAGCTGCCCTTCTCCACTCAAGGTCGTCTTAAAGTATGCACACAGGCACTCATCCTCCTTAGGCGTAAGGGAAGGTATTGATTGTGTGTGGTGAATCGGTGCGTGCATCCTGCAGGAGCAACGTGGCATAAATGGGAGAAAGATGCAAGCGCTCGCTATCTCCGAACGCACGGCTGTTCATTTCCTTTTGTGGAGGAGACTGTGGTGAGGCGGCATGTCGGAGCGCTCTTCCTGCGGCATCTTTGTTCAAACTGAAAGCAAGAACAAGGAAAGGTTTTAACTAAGCTGGGCGTTAAAATTCAAGAGGTGAATAATGTAGACCTCCCTCCTCCGCCTCCGAAAGCTGATTAACAAATCGTGCGGCGCAGTTATGCTGCTTTATTTCTGTCACCACCGCCCAAGGGGTATGCAGCTGTCAGCCATTTGGATTCAGGCCCTGGCTGTTCAAGAGACTCCCAGCAAGTCATTTTATTTCCGTCTCTCCGTCACCTGTAAAATGATGTCTGCAGGAGTGAAAATGCTAAAGGTGGGATGCGATATACTGGAAAGGCTCCATAAAAGGAGAGGGAGAGAAACTGTTCTCCCTTGCTGCGGAGCGTGGGAGGTGAAGCAATGGGTTTCAACTGTGGCAGAGCAGATTTAGATTAAATACCAGGAAAAACTTCCTGGGACTGACAGAAGAGGAGGACAGTGGAACAAGGTGCCCAGGGAAGTTGTGGCATCTCCTTCCTTAAAGGTTTCCAAGAGGAGGCAGACTGGGCCTCTATCTGGGACACTGTAGGGTACTAGGGTAGCCCATCCTGCATTGATGCCAAGGGTTGGACATGGTGATCTTCGAGGTCCCTTCCCACCTTGTGTTGTAACCTGGCTCACAGCGATGATAGGAGGCATCGTTGGTTTAACCTTTGTCAAATCCCAAGGTATCCTTTGATGGAAGGTGCCACAGAAATGCATAGGGTTGCAGATTTGTTTATTGGAGGGGTAAAATGTAATGCTGTCCTGGTGCTTCAGCTTATGGGAGATAGTGGGTAAAGCACATCCCACTTTCCTTCAGTGGAGATCTTCCCCCACCCCTATTCAATCCTGGGCCTTGTTTGCCATGGCACCGCTGTGGATTTATGCTGATATATGGTGTCACATGGGTGCAAACAAGGCGTAAAGGGGCAGTGAATTGGGCCTGTGCAGATCTGTCATTTTCTGCATCCATGAATCCATAGGCCAGTCCACAGACAGACGAGACTTCCAACCGGTAAGTGAAGACCTTTGCTAGGAAGGGCGCGTCTCTTTAATCATAGGATCATAAGAAAGCAGGGCTGGAAGGAACCTCATGAAGTCATCTGGTCCATCCCCCTGCTCACGGCAAGACTGTCCCTGATTAAACCATCCCAGCCAGGTGTCTGTCTAACCAGCTCTTGAAAATTTCCAGGGATGGAAATTCTGCAGCTTCTCCAGGCAGCCTGTTCCAGTCCTTCACCGCTTTCCTAGTCAGGAAGTTCCCCCTGTTCTCCAGCCTAAATTTGCCCTGCTACAACTTGAGGCCATTGTTGCTAGTCCTGTCCCCTGCAACCACAAAGAAGTGTCTATCTCTACCCCCCTGTAATCACACTTTAGGTGTTTGATGAGTGTTATCCAATCCCCCTCAGTCTTCTCTTCTCCAAACTAAATAACCCTAGCTCTTTTTTTTCCTTGTAAGTTTTGCTTGCCAGGCCTCTAAACATTTTTGTTGCTCTGCTCTGGACTCTTTCCAAACTGTGTACATCCTTCTTGAAGTAAGTGTAAGGCCCAAAACTGTCCATAGGACTCCAGGTGAAGCTTCACCAATGCCGAACATAGAAGAAGAGTCACTTCTTTTGAATTGCAAGAGATGCTTCTGTTAATGCAACCCAGTACACTGTTGGGTTTTGATTGGGTTTTTGGTTTTTTGCAATAAAGGCACACTGTTGGTTCATATTCAGCTTATGGTCTGCTGTAAGCCCCAGGACCTTCTCTGCAGTACTGCAGCCTACCAATCATTCCCCAGTGTATGAGAGACAATAACTGCATGCACAAGTGCAGAACTTTGCACTTGTCCTTGGCAAATATCATCGGGGTGGTTGTGGACCATTTCTCCAGTGTATCTAGATCATTCTGGATCCTAGCGGTACCCTTCTGAGCATCTGCAGCTCCACCCAACTTGGTGTCACGTGCAGATTTGCTAAGCGTGCCCTCAACCCCACTCTCCAAATCATTAAGGAATATGTTAAACAATACTAGACCCAGGGCAAATCCTTGGGGAAGCCCACTTGAGCCCCATCTCCCACAGAGCAAGGTACTGAGGGCAAAAGACCAAGGGGGGAGGCTGGAGGCTTGGTACTTCCCCTGGACGTCAGCAGATCCAGATCCGAGCTTCAAAGGAAAGAGACAGTCACAGTCCCTGGTCACTGGGGACCCAAATGTGCCTGTTACCAAGAGCTTTTAACTTCTGTCAAATTTTGGCCTTGTAAGTAACCAGGATCCTCAGTGATGGTGGATGAGGAGAAACTGGTTCGCTGATCTGTGCCCTCCAAGTGAAAATGATACCTAGGCTGAAGGTTGAAGAACATGGTGAGCTGAACTTCTCGAATGCGTTAGTCCCACACCCACCTCCATTTGTCCAAGCTCCAGAAAGGGAGCTTATGGGGACGGGGGGTGGATCTTCTCACCAGGTTCAATGGGTCATCTAGGATTGGAGGGGAGGCTAAAAGAATAATTCATATTGTAGTAATAGACCTTGGAGAGGATGGAGCCAGAAAATTAGGAGCAAGAGAGCTTGTTCCTTGGACAGAATGGAGATTTCTATGGGCTTAATTCCCATTTTGCACTATTCTCACACCCATGTGACTGTTGAGTTCAGTGATGGTGCTACTGGCTTCTCTCAGTGAAAGATGAGTGGAGAAACAGACCCCTCAGATAGCAAGCTAATGCCCGATTTACCCCAGTGTAAACGTGGTGTTTGTCCGTGTTGTGTGTCTATACAGCTCCTAATGCAATGGGGAGTTGATCTCACTTACAACCCCAAAGCTTTCCTATAAAATAAACAGTAAAAATGAATTGAATCCTTTCAGCTCTGTTACTGATATGTGCTAATTCATAGTCATCTTCACAGTTACTTCTAGCAACCAGAACTGTCATGTCTTTAAAGCTGACTTCTTGAGGAAGTCTGATTTGTGTTTGCTCCAGTGATATACTGACTGGGCGTATCTACATGTGCATTTACGCCAGCTTAAATTTACTGCACAGTGGGAATAGGCCAGCATCTACATGTGCAGGTGACCTGGGATGGAATTTAGTCCCAGGTCAGAGCAGCCTGCCATGTGTCCCTGTGGCCACCGGGGGGAGCTCCAGTCTCTGGCCATATGGCTGCCAGCCCTTGGCACTAACTTTAGTCCCAAACTGAAGCCAGGAGCCCTGGGGCAGGGCTCAGGCTGGCCCCCTGGTGGCTGGGCAGGCCCAGCAGGGAGACCCCCTGGGTTACTGCACAGTAACGTGTCTACACGTGTGTTACTGCGCAGTAACTAATCGGGCATAAATTTGATACCTGCATGATGCAGGTATCAAATTTACACTCAAGTCGGTGTAAATCACCGTATTTACTGTGCGGTACAGGTGTGCACGTGTAGACATGCTCCCACACTGTGCAGTGCAGTAAGTTGGGTTACTACACAGTAAATGCGCACAGGTAGACGCACCCACTGGTGACCTAACACATGTCCTGCTGCCACAGCTTAGCAGGTTCTGAGGACAACCTTTGTCCACTCACTGTTCCCTGGTCCTGAGTGGGACTAGAGCCTGGCCCTGTTGACTGCCTTGCAATCATATGGTTTTGGGGCAGAGAACGTACTCGGCGTGTATTAATAAAGAGCGGTATGAATTGATGGTGTTTAAGCAGCAATTAATTGTACTGTGAAGTGAAGAAATAAGATCTCTTCTCACCGGGAAGCTATTCAGAGCACAATTTGTCTTTGAATGCAGTTTTAATTAAGATTTGCCTTCATGACAAAAAGAATAGCGCTGTCAGGATTTGGGAGGGGAGGGAGATATTCTATAAATACAAAGCAGATAAAAAAGACAGGAGCAGATGACAGGTTAACATCTCCAGCGCTAGTAACTGCTGCATATTTGTGACAGAAAGCAAAGTATAGGAAGCTGAACTACTCAGCCCTAGTTTCATGGGTCCCTCGGGAGCGTACGTGTAGTGTGATAGACTTTCTATTGTCACTTCGTATCCGGAGTATGGCAGAAGATGTGTTGCACCAATATTGTCATCCCCTAATCTCTTAATTTAGCTGTTCCCCTTGATATTTAGTATTTAACCAATTGGAGAATTCTTTGTCGGTTCTTTTCTTAATGTATTCAGCCACCGTGGTGCAGTCACTGCACCTTTGGTATAATAAAACAAGGTGCTCTGGTACCTTTCCCTTTATATCTTGAAGCAGACGGAGCGGTGGGCAGCTGGAGGACTTGGATATCACATATATGTTTTGATGACTTGTTGGAGTTTTACTGCCATACCTTTGCTTCCTCCAGTAATAATTTTAAAGCTGCGAATAATTATTGTACTTCACTCTTTTGTCTCAGCCTCAAACCCAAAATGCATTTCACACTGATGGGAGTTCAATATTTTTTTAAAAACCCATTTTATGGGAAAAGCATGGCAGTGCACTTACCATCAATCAGAGTCTTTTCCAGGCATAATTCAATCAAGCTGAGGAATATGAGCTGAAAAGGGTGCCTGTGTCTCCTCCCCCGTGAAGTGATTGAAACCCGATGGCAACAATGGAACATCCTCGGTTTTTTGCCCCATTGGTAATTAATAAATTTTAAGATGCCATGTGGTTTCCTTCTTAAGAGCAAGGAGGACATAAGCAAAGAAACAAGCTCGTTTTCCAAAAGCAGCGCTGGAGAAGCCGAATACTTTGTCACGCCTAAATGACAGCAGTAAAAAATAATTGGCAATAATGTCATTTAACAACTGAAATGAATTGGAGGTTTTTCCCTCGGTGCAATAGAGGCTGTGGTGGAAGGGTATTGTGGGAGCTTATATTTAATCCTGGTGGCTGGGCAACTGGGCTCTTGCTGAGATGAGAGGCCCATGGCGAGAAAGGGAAGGTGATAATCTTTGTGCTCTGTGTCTTGAAAAGAGGCGCTGTGCTGGATTTTTAAGGCCAGAAAAGAGCACTGCAGGTCTGGGATGTCTTGTGTAACCCAGGCCGGAGAGCAAGGAGGCTTGCTTTTAGATTTGCTTATGTTGTTAAGATGTTCTTCCTTCAAGATGCAGACAAGGGGTGAGATCCTCTTCTGGCCCTTGGGTCGGGTAGAAGGGCCGGAGTGGTGCCACGCTGACCCCAAAGCCCCTTGCCTGGCTTGGGGAGGATTCCCCAGGAGTAGGCATGGGAGAGAGAGGCTCCATAGCTGGCTTTGGGCATGCCAGGGCCAGAGAGCAGCAGAGCCCCAGCACAGCGCTGCTGCTGAGACCAAGCTGGACCCCACAGGGAAGCCCTCTAGTTTCCAGCCACCAGAACAGCCCAGGATACAGCCAGTTAAAGACATTTTAGCCCCATCTCTCCCCAGTCGTGCATGTCTTGCATCTTTTAAAGTCAAAGCACATCCTCTCACCCAGGAACTTTTAATAGCTTGGCTGTAGGTTCATGCTCTGCCACATCGTAGGCAGTGGTTTGATCTGCAGCTCGCTCTCTCACAGGCGTTCGATGCCGTGTTTCTCCCCTTTCAGATGGAGGGGCTGGCAAAGGGTGCAAAATTTTTCCTCTGCCCTGAGAAGAGCAGTGTGGCTAGGGCGGGGTGGCTGGGGCACCCACCCCAGCAATCAAGTGCAGGATGGGGTGGAAAAAGCCAGCTGTCACGGCAGTGGCCCCATCCTGCTGGTGGGGCGGCAGCATTTAGAGGTCGCCACCGCGAGCACGTGTCACAGCTGCCCCAGGTCTCCGGCTGCATCATCCCTCTCTGCTTGAGGAGAGCTAGATTGAAGTCAAAAGGCCACAAGTTTTGCAGATCAGAGGCTGCCGCCTGCATGCCAACTCACTCAGGCTGTGGCCTCCCATGGCGGATGTCATGCAGGAGCAAGCCCTAGGTCTCGCTTCTGCATAGACTCCTGCCCTATGGGAGTAGTCCCTCTGAGCTGAAGAGCTCGCAGAACTGGGCTGGTAGGAAACTCAACATTTAAGAGACCTGGGATCTATTCCCAACCCCATCACTGCCTCGATGTGTGCCTGCAGAAAAGCCACTGGCCTGTCTCGCACAGTGTGAATCGGGTATAAAACCAGGTGAGTTTCTGCTCAAGCCAGGGGAATGTTCACACGCACAGCTGAACCCCAAAACGGTGAAAATTAGTGCTGTTTTTAAATGCCTGAAAATATGCGTGTTGCTTGTTATGCTGCCGAAACAACATTTGGAAGGAGGAGGTGGGAATTTGCAGAACAGGAGAGCTTATTGGTGGTACCTGGGATTCCAGCTCGTGGCTCACGGATACGTTCAAAGAACTCTTGGGAGCTGGTAACTTAACATGGGGATCTTACACTAAAAAGACACCTACCCCCTGCTTCAAAGGCATATGGGCCAAATTCAGCTTTTGGTCCCTCTGCGTAAATCCAGATTAACTCTACTGATGTGAATTTTGCACTATGACTTTATAGGTAGGGGATCAAATCCAATAAGACTATTACTGCTGCAATTTAAACAATATGACGGATCAGAGAGAAGTGGGGCTGGAAGGGACCTTCAGGGGTCATCTAGTCCAACCCCCTGCCAGGGGTAGGGTCACCCCTACCCAAACCATCCCATAAAAATCCATCAATTAGTAAAACTAAATGTGACTCTCATTTGCATGTTTCCAAATGTCACTGCAGAGGGCCTCTTCCAAAATTAAATAATGTGACTTATTCGGCTGTGATATTTATTACATGCACAATATTAGTGTCCTTATGTCCATTCAGTGTTTTAACAAGTGGCTTTGCTTCTGACAATGCTCCTTTGTCTTGATAGCAAGCTCTTTCTCTCCCTCGAAATGGTATCGCTAACCCTGGAGAACACTAAGGACTCTGTTCAGCACAAATGTGCAGAGGAAAGTCAGCAGATCACTCACAAACCTTAGGTGAGCACCTGATTCAAGTGAGCTATTAGGTAAGATCAAGAAACAGTATCTATTTGATATTGGACTCATCCTCTCTTGGGAGGTAACTATAACTGGCCCTTGAATGGGGATTGATTTGCTAGTCTGACTGTATTCCTGCCGCATAGGATATTTAATTACCCTATAAAATGATGGCAGCTGTGCTTCCCCTTTCCTTCTATTCTTCCTCAAGCCTTTCTGCCCCACCCCTATGTCTCCTGTATTTGGGGCCGGGATTGAAGGCTTCCAGTTTCCCAGACGCTTGGGAACGTCAAGGGGTTCGCTTACATAGCAGTCATGGTGATCCCAGCGTTGGACAAATGCATCGAACACCTGCAGAAGGATGGGCAGAGAAAGCACAGCTCTCAAAGGAGGAGGAAGGTGGAAGAACAGGCTCACATGGGGACAAAACCCACCTCTTTTCTGTGCAAAACCTTCAGAAGAAAAGTTGCAACCTCCTGCTTAAGAGAATATGGCTTCCCCAGAGAGCTTGGATGTTAAACCAAGTTTAGATTGACCCTCTCCTTGCCTGGACTTGTGTTGAAAAGTGATGTAGTATCACTACTGCTTTTACAATGCCATTGAGTAATGGGCATTAGAGTGCCCATTTCTTTAAGCAGGCCATGACTGCCATTCCCCTGATGCTGTATTGTTGTGTTTCATTATCTTGCCTACGCTGGGGGGGTTGGTAAAGACTTTCTCCCCTCTGCCCCAGCCAATTGCTACCACTAGTGCAGCCCCACCAGTGGCAGCAGCCCTGGGAGTGCTGGTTCAGAGGGAGCTTGAGGCACCAGAGGTGATTTAACCACCGTGTTGTAGAACAATTATGACTCAAATTGGGCAAATGCTGGTGCAAAATATCAGCCCCTCGTATGTGCTGAAGTTCTGATTTGGCAAAGCAGTTTAACCCAGTATCTCCATCCAGCCCTGCTTGGTAAAGCCAAGTTATTTCTCACACTTAATCCTTTGCACTACGACTTTGAAACCTCCATGCATAGGAAGGAAGGCCCCAGACCCACCCTCTGCTATACTTGTGCTCCTGTAATCTGGCCGTGATCCCTACCTCCCTTTTTATCAATCCTCCAGACATGGGAGACTGTTGTCCCGGGGTCAGATTCTCCATCTTTCTGCAGTGGTGCAAAGAGGATGCAAATTTTCAGTTCTTCTCAACTTGGGGATCTTCTCCAGCAGGAAGAAATCTTCATTGGGCATAAAGCAAACCTAGGTGGTTCCTGTACTACCTGCCACAGCGCCTGGTGTATGGAGGGGTCAAGGTTGCAGGAAGAGGTTATGGCAGAGATGGATCTCTGGCTTTCTAGCTGGCGTATGGCAGGCTCCGGCTAGTAAACCACAACAGCCCCCAGGCCATGTTAGGGATACAGCTACAGCCCCGACTTCATAGAGCTATAACTGGTTCACTTGGATACCTGGATCACCTGCAGACAAGATTTTCTGGGTTGATGTGATTGATACCTTTTATCAAACCTACTAAATAGTTGGAAAAATTGTTCTTCACAAGTATGGGGGCACAAATGCCCTTTTTTAGGTATAGGGAAAGTCTGTTGGTGTTCGTGTGCTTTCCTGGGTAGCATAGAAACTAAAATGCAAAATGCAGGTCTGTGAAAATGCAAACGCAGGGCGGTAAGGTTCAAAGGGAATCGCGTGTACCCTGGAATGTGAATTGGAGGTAGCTGCAGAACGGGGCTGTACAAGCCCAAACGCATACAACCGCCCCCACACTGATGCATTCCCCCCACTCACACCTCCACCCCATGAAGACCCCTAAATCCCTTGGACGTCTTTGGAAGCTGAAAGCAGCTCAACTCCTCCCTATGGGAGCGCTGGATGGAAGGAAGTCCTGGGTAACTTCTACCCATTGTGCTGGGTATGGAGCCATGTAGACCATTCAGATGACTTTTTTCAGGGAGAGGATGGCCTGTGTTATCCTTTGTATTGCAGCACACACCAAGGAATTGAGGTTAGAAAGAGAGTAATGCACCCTCAGGCAATTGGAGCCCGTTCTTAAACTCTTTCCCATTCGTACCAGGAAATACCTATCTGTAGTGTATAAACTCTAGTTTTGATGAGGTCACGGAGTGATTAATAGCTCTGTGATCCCAGGACCTTAACTGAAAGCCTGGATTCCCCCAAAGAGAAATCTGACCATTGAAAGACTGCAGGTATTCGGTTTCAATTAGTGCAAAATAAATGAGTTGTATTTCCCAGCAGGCCCATGGCTAGAAATGAAAAGGGTGATCCTGGCAGGGTGCTAGAGATTTGCTGGGCAGAAAGTGATTCAAGGGACGTTGTGGGGAGGAGAGGCCATGGGCTGGAAATGTCTGGGTTGGGATCCAGAGTGAATCTGTGTACACTGCTATTAGTTAAGGATCTGTCCACAGTCTTGCTAACACCTGAGATAAGATTCCTGATTTTTGAGAGAGGACCTGGCTGCAGGCAGGGTATACGGACATCTCGGGCAATTGTGTAACAACACTGCAGGCATCGTAGTTTGCCATGGAGCATTGGGTAATGATGGTCCATCTGAGCACCGCGGGGAGACGATGTTCCCTAGGAAGCAACATTTTATTAAAAAATATAGACCTGGAGGGGTGTTCAGGGAATGGAGGGATGTTGCTCACCTCCCTAAGAGGCTGTCTGCAGGGAAATGATGTTAAAGTCAAGTTATGAGCAAATGTTCAGACCAGCCCAAAATCACCATCACCCAGTAGGGCATCTCCACATAGGGAGGCATTCCAGAAAACTGTTTCTCATCAGCTCCCTCCATGGGGTCTCTTATTCTGGATAAAACTGTTTTCTTCCAAAGCAGTTTACTACACCGCAAAAGTGAATTAAATGAGTTTGGAGGAAATCATATTCCAGAACAAGAGCATCCACAACAGGGAGTTCATTGAGCATTGCTATTCTCCTTCAGATCCACACATTGCCTTAGTCCAGCTGAACTCCCCCTAGAAAAGCTTTAAGCCTCTGAACTGGCGTGAGAGCCTTGAGACTCCAAAAGGAGCTTGTGCCGGGTGGAAGCAGATCGGGCCTTCTTGCGCACGCTCCTGGCAAGACGAAGACAGGGCTTTTCCCAGTTTTATTTCTCACCGAAAAGAAAAAAGAAATCTGGCAAAAGTGAAAGATTCTGCTTTCCAATGGAAAAAAATAAGAAACAAAAATCAATGAAAACAGATGCAAGGACATAATCCATCTCCCACTGACTTCAAAGGAGGTTGGAAGTCAATGAAGGTCTTTCAGTTGATTTTGATGGCAGCTGGATCAGATTTAGGGACTTGATCAAATGGGATCTGACGATGGTTACTTGCTACTTCTCAACAAACCAACCTATGCAGGATTTCTCATTTTTCTAATATTGTTGATTGTCATTAAATCCGCCTTAGCTTCGCTGTCGAAGTTGGGATCAAGCAAACAAGAGGGAATCTTGTCTCGGATGACACCGTACAAACGCGCAGCCCTCTTGGGCTGAATGCATTACTTCTGTTTCTACAACTTATTCTCTGCACAGACATCTCCTGGTTTGATTTGTGTAAGATTTATGCATGGGGAATTGCAAAGAAAATTCAGCAGTTACAGGCAAGCAAGAGAATTGCTGCAATTTTGTAATCCCACTAATTCCTGACGAGAAATCTTTTCCCCATTAACTTGATCAAGCCATCAATTTCTGAGCCTCAGCATTGTCTTGACAGTAAATCCCCAGCAAATGGGACATGCTTCTTGATACCTTTTTCATCAAGTCCCAGCTAATACTTCACAGCCATTAAGAATGAATACAGTCAAGTATACGGAGGTTTCTTGGCACTAATGTGACGTATACAGTCACTGTTTGTAAAACAAAGCCATCGTCTGATGAAGTGGACACGTTAAACACGTGCCTGAAAAGTTCAGGGCTCAGCACATCTCTGCTCATATTTTCTTTGAACAGTTTGGAGCCGGTTTTGGAACAAACTGATCCAAGAAGCTGCTGTTGGACCTCATCCTAACTTTGTCAAATGCAGCTTGTATTGAGGACAACTCACAGGGCTAACAGGAGTGCAAAGGAGACTTTTCCAATGGTCCTTCAGGCTCTTTCCACTCTAACTGAAGCCAGTTGAAATTTGGGGTGCTTGTCACCAGACAGGATCGAGCTGTTAATTAGCAACTCCTAATGTTTTGGATAAGAAGTTGCTCTTTCTCTGGGACTGGTAAAAGCCAGGGAAGTGGTATAGGAAAGCCATGTCTCACCCCATTGCTACAAGAAGACCTGCGGTTAACAGATTTCTCCTCCCAACATCCCGTGCGATGATGCAGTGCCATTTTCCCCATTTTACAGATGGGAAACTGAAGCCAGCATGGCTAAGTGACTTGCCCATGGTCACAGGGGAAGTCTGTGGCAGAGCAGGGAGCTTAGGTGGATGCCCCAGTCACTGGACCAGTCTGCCTGTCTGGAGCGCCCAAACATAGGAGATGGATAGGGGAGGGAGCTGGAAGATGGGAAGAAATGGAGAAAGTTTCTTGGAGGTCCTGGAAAAGGGCTTGTTGCTGTTTAGTACCACAGGACAGCTGGTGGGCAGCACTTGAGGGGGAGGTGATTTAGGCTCAGTCATGACCAGGAAAACATGTGCAGGGGACAGGCTGTGTGAGAAACAGCTGGTTTCCATTAGGGCAAGAATAGGTCGGGCGGAGCTACAATTGGGTAAACGGAGCAGGAAACATGGCAATATATTGCTCATCCAAGATATATGGTGCACAGCCGTGTGCACTAGCTGTATTTTGAGCAGGTTATTCTGGGATCCTCCAGTCATGTTTTAGGGTCCAGGCTTAAAATAAAGGGACTGCTTGTGTTTCATAAAATATCCAAGCTTTAGACCCAGTTTAAATGCTGCATGGCATGACTTTTTGGAAGTCTGGGGCCTTAATGAGTCAAGGCCTGTAACAGGCTTTTGAAGAGAGGAAGTGTCATAAATGCTGTGGAAGGATCCATATAATTTATGAATATTCATTTAAGGAGGTTACCAGCTTTCAATGCATTTCTGCTCTCGCAGGTTATAATTCTTCTGTGATCAGGGCAATGAGGACCCTTCCTATCCAAATAGAGGAGGGAGTTTCTCTCCCTTTCTCTCTCAATACTGCCAGTTTTTACACCAAATGGGTGATGTTCTGCCCTCCATTTCACTTGTGTAACTGTGGCAAGTTAAATTGGGTCGTATAGCCTGAGCAGATCCCATGCCTTGGCATCAAAGTTTTTTTGTTTTTTTTCAAAATCTCTCCCAGAGAATTGAAGAAGAAATGCTTTTCTTAATATAATTTTAAAAAATCGATATGCATAAAATGATAGCGTTTGGAGGTATCCGTACCGCCTGAAATGTGGTACTGTTTTGGCAGTTGTGTATTTAAAAAGACCTTAGCACTGTTTTAACATTGAATTTGATCTGGATTGACACGCACATGTAAAACGCAAAGCAAGAGGGATGTACGTGCAAGGCCAGTCGGCCATGTGCTGATATTAGTTTCCAGGAAAGGACTGCTCTTTTAGAAAGCACCTTCTTTTGCCTCACCACCGTTCTGCGCATCTTCTTGGGAGGGACCAGCAGAAACCACGAAATCTGGGATTGTCTGCAAAATCCTCAAAACCAATAGCAACAACAGCAAAACCCACTTAGTAACGAAAATGCTGCCTCCCCAGTGGGAGCCGGTGATTCTCGCTGCCAGCTGGTGGGGCGGCATGAAGCGCAGGAGACAAGATGGCAGCTTCCCCCTCGTCCCTCCGCCCCTGCCAGGCCTCTCGGCCAATCGGCACCGAGGGGCTGGGCCTCTTCACCAATCAACACCAAGGGGCGGAGCTGCTGCAAAGTGCCCATGAAATCGGTTCTGCTCACCACGACTGGGCCGCGAAAAGCTCTTTGCCTCACCACGATTTGAGTAGGTCCCTGCTTACCGATGCGGGATTGTAGGAATGCGGGTGGGAAGGGGTCGCATCCCCTCCGAGCCCCTGCTCAAGGCAGGGTCTCCCTGAGAAGTCACCAGTGGTTGTGGGTGCCTGGGCAACAGCGGTGGCAGCAGTGGCCGCCCTCCTGGTGCCCTGCTCGCCCGCCCCTCGTTATACGACTGTGTCCCCCCCTCGGGGAGAGGACACGAAGGCCTCCGGCTGGCTGTGCCGTTTGCGTGGTCCCCCTTACGGCAGCGTTTGAGCACCTCCTGATTCTTACTGCGTGTATCCCCGTAGCACCTCACAGGGACATGAGACTCTGGTGCTGCCCATTTCACAGATGGAGGACTGATGCGCAGAGAGAGTGAGGACAGGTCTATCGCACTTCTCTACCCATCCAACCCGGCCCCCAGGGTCAGCGTGAGGATGTCCCCTTCCATGGCCCACGAGCACCCCGCAGACGGAGATGGCAAGAGCTGCAGCGAGGGGCGTCCTCGGAGCAGTTTCCCCTCCTCCTTCCTAGGCTGGGTGCAGGTGGGCAGGGAGCGTGTCTCGGGGGTGAATGGAAGAGGCAGGCCCAAAGGGGCAGACGAAGGGTGGGATTGGAGGCTCTCAGGGGCCACGCTTGCACTCCCCATCTTCAGAGATGCTGGGCTGATTCCTGCGATACGGCGCAGGGCCGCATCACATTCGTTTCTGGAGCTCTGCAGCCGCTCGGGGTAACCGAAAATACAGTAGCTTGGGTTTCCAGATAGATGGAGGGTGAAAAAGTGGCTGCACGAGAAAACAACTTAAATTTCCTCCTAATGAAAGGGGCTTCCCCAGCTCAATTACTCTTTCAAAATGAACTTGGACCTTACTGATCCTTGAAGCTGACTCCCTGAGGCCCCGGCTCTGAAACGATGGCATTTGCAAACACCTGCCCGTCGCAGAGAGTAAATTATGAGCAAGCATTAGGAAGCAGCCCTAGCTTATTTCAGTCGTTGCCTCCTACAGAGCGTTATTGTTTCTGCTTTCCAGAGAGTGTGGAGTTACAGCCATATATCTGCACCCGTCCAAGCCCAGATCACAGATAGGTCAGGTCAGGGGTATGTCACCGCTGGGCAGCAGTTGTGTTTTTTAAAAAGCCAAGTTCTGCACCTTTAAACTCCTTTAAACTTTTCAAAATGTATTAGGTGAGCAGAGGCTCTGTGCTTCTTCATTAGTGGACCATGCATGTCTTATGCACAAAACTAAGAATCTAGGTGGGCATTATTTTAACACAATGAAGTGCTAATCTGTTTTAACAGCATAGGACTCCTTTATTTAAAGACAGACATCCCTGCATCCTCAGTATCCCCTAAATTATGATAGGCTGCTGGGGGATTTCTTTTGACTTCTTGGTAATGGAGCACTTTATTCATAAATCTTCCAGTGCCAGGGCACTCCTCTGCAAATCAATAGATTCATTAGCAAGCTGCTTTTCCCACAGAGCCGCCGACAGACGCACACCATTTCCCAAGCCGTGCTCTCTCCTGATAACGTGGTTGACAAGCCCAGTGCAAACCAAAAGCTGCCGTGTTGGGGTACGGCTGAGACCTGGTCGCAGTTCCACTGCTCCGCCACTGCCCGCTGGGGGACCTTGAGCAAGTCACCTCGCCGCTCGGCCTCAGTTTTTTGTCTGTGCAATAGGGATAATTGTCCCTCACAGTAGGAGGACAAATACAACCTCAGTCTTTCATATTCCTTCTTCAGGTGCTATTTTGCCTTGCTTGCTATTCCCTCATGCCATCATGTCCAAAGTGGCTGAATCTGGGGTTTTCCTTCTGACCTTGGAAAACCAGGACTAACAGCTTCTTTTCTGTTTTTTCCCCTTGCTGGGTGACCTCCTGTTCCTTCATGCAGACTCTTTGGTTTCTCTCTTCCCCTTCCATTCTCCATTTTTTCCAGATCTTTTAGGATAGGCTCTGTGAGCCCAGTTTACAGCTGGTGGAAACTGGGGTAGCCCCATTAGCATCCTCCACTGCTGGTCTGGTGTGTAATCCTACAGAAATACCGGAGCAAGGAGCAGGGGTAATGCACACCGAGCGCTGCATGCTTGCTCTGCTCCTGTTCCTCTTAGTGTCATAGGACCCCAGGGTTAGAAGAGACCTTGAGGGCCAAGTTAGGCCAGCCCTGTGTTCAGATGCAGCATGCACCGTTCTTAGACCATTTGCAAGAGATGTCCATCTAGACTTTTCTTGGAAACCCCCCAGGGAAGATTGCACAGCTTCCCTAGGAGGGTTGGTCTCTGGCTTTTAAAGCAAGGGAGTTTTTCCTGACACTTGATCTAAATCTCTTTGCTGTAAGTTAAACCTGTGTGTCCTCACCCTGTTCATGTTGTCTACCCACTTCAGTCTAGCTTGGAAATTGCTTGGACAGGAAGAGGGGTTTTTTGTGCAGTGCCTGGAATCAGGCAGGCACCAGGGTCTGACCAAAGTTGTGGGGAGGACTAGTTATGCTGGAGGGCAGGGCTAGGATTCAGAAATACTGTGACACATTGGAAGATTGGGCCAAAAGAAATCTCATGAGGTTCAACAAGGACACGTGCAAAGTCCTGCACTTAGGATGAAACAAACCCCTGCACCAGTACAGACTTGGGACCAACTGGCTAAGCAGCAGTTCTGCAGAAAAGGATCTGGGGGTTACAGTGGACAGTAAGATGGAGGGCAGTGATGCTTCCCCTCTCTTCAGCACTGGGGAGGCCACATCTGGAGACCTGTGTCCAGTTTTGGGCCCCTCACTACAGAAAAGATGCGGACACGTCGGAGAGAGTCCAGCTGAGGGCAGTGAAAAGTGTTGGGGGGCTGGGGCACACGACTTCTGAGGAGAGGCTGAGGGGACTGGAGAAGAGAAGACCAAGGGGGGGATTTGATAGCAGCCTTCACCTCCCTGCACGGGGGTTGCAAAGAGGATGGAGCTGGGCTGGTCTCGGTGGGGCCAGATGACAGGACGAGGAGCAACGGGCCCAAGCTTCAGCAAGGGAAGTTGAAGTTATATGTTAGGAAGAACTTTCTTACTAGGAGGGTAGTAAAACACTGGAACAGGTTACCCATACAGGTGGAGAAATCCCCATTCTTGGTGATTTTTAAGACCCAGCTAGACAAAGCCTTGGCTGGGATGATCTCGGTGGACCTGGTCCTGCTTTGAGCAGGGAGCTGGACTAGATGTGACCTCCTGAGGTCCCTCCCAGCCCTCGTATTTTATGACTCTACGATTCTGTGAACATCACTGGGTGCTACCCTTATGCAAAGAATAACGCACGACACATCTCCTTTTGTCTTTTTGGCCCCACTTGTGCTACGGGCCCTTTGGGTGTTCATACACGTGCTCTGAGAGGCAGGGAGAAGGGGGCACTTTAATTAAAGCGGCTGTGAGTGAGCTCTAATTAAAGCGCCCAGAGCAACACACGTGTCAGCATCCTGGCGCTGAAAAATGTTGGTGAGGGGCTTTAACTTAAGCTTGTTCAACAAGCTTTAGTTAAAAGTCCCCTACTGCCATTTTTTCAATGTGGGAATACTGATGCATGTGACACTGGAGTCTGCTGGAGCGCGGTATGTACCACGCTCCAGCAGACTCAATTAATCATTGTAATTATGTGTCAGAGCAGCCTCAATATACATGTATAGGTGCCCCTTGAGCCTGAAAATGTCTTCAAACCTTCCCAAACTGGCCACGCTGTCATGCAAATAGCCCTTTCTCTGCATGCATCTGCTTCTGACTAGTCTGTCAAGCTTTGCTAGCCACACAACAGGCTTAATTTTTCTGTGCAGTGGCCACGTTGGCACATTCACAGGATAGTGCACTCATTTGGGCAGCTCCGTGGCTTGCGTGTGCAAGCGTGTTGTCTGAATTTTCAGGAAATCTGCTAAATAAACTCATCTGAGACTTTGGTTTGAGCTGCGCCTGGATCAGGCTCGTGGGGAGGGGGCAGGGGGAGCTCTGCCTTCAGCACACCTGAGCCTGAAGAGCAAGGACAGGGTAAAGCTGTTCCGCCCCTGCAAGACTGTAACGGCTCCGTGGAAGCCATTGCTCATGTGCACAGTGCTGTGGCCTCGCCCCCCAGGAGCGCCCTCGAAGCGGCCCCTCCATATAGGGCCAAGGATGCTCTCGCAAAGACGCTGATGCCGCACGCGACTTGACCTCAACCTTTCCTCGAGTGACGGCTCTTTGCACCAAAGGACCCAAGCTGGGGTAAGAAGTCTCCCCCGGGGGCGTTGGACGTACGATGCCGTTCCAGCGCTGTGCATCTTGGAGCTAGGAGAAAGCCTACGGGCGAATTCAAAGACAGGATCCCTCCTCCGGGACCTGAGCTGGGCTCCAGCAAGACTTAGCATCCCCCCCAGTGCTGATTCTGATGGCCCATTCCCACGGCCCTCGCGCCTGCTTCCACGCGCTGATTCATGTCGTTTGTATTAGGCATAGGGACAATGCAGGATGGGAAAGGATGCCCTGATGATAACAGCAGATGGAAATATCTCCCCCCCCACACCTCCCTGTCCCAAGAATTTACTCATCAAAGCCAAAACCCAAGAACAAATGGCAGACTGAGAGCACTGAAAGCCTGGAGGGCAGGGCCCTTCAGGCTCAGGTTAAAGGGAAGGAGAAAAGCAGCCTCTGTAATGATTGCAAAGGGGTTTCTTGGAGATCTGAGGGCAACAGGCCGCGTTTTAAAATAAAACACTTTGAGGGAGGTGTTCTTGGCACAACCTAGGAAAAGATTGGTGTCATCTTTGCTGGGACTAGTGATGCCCGGGGGGGGGGGGGGGCGCTTTGCATTCTGGGAAATTGCTGCCCCTGGAAGTGCGGTGCCGCTGGTGGGAGCAGCCAGCGCTGTTTGCATCCTCGTTGCATTCGGCAGCAATTTTTTTTCATCAACTCTCCTTCTCCTTACAAAAAAAACCCCACCTCTTGATTAGCTGGGAGCAAACACCGTCAATCAGGGAGAGCTGCGCGTGTCTTGATGAGCCCTGGCCCCCTCGACGCCCGGAGGGAGCGGAGCCTGCTGGATCTGATACATTTGTTAAAATAAAATAACGTGGGCAGAAGGTGCTAGTTTTCGGGGAAGGATGTTGTTGCCCTGGGGAGATGTCACCGTGTCCTGTATGCATTAATGAAGCGCTTGCGTTCCGGTTAGGGCTTGAAAGATGCTCATTGAAAATCAGGCTGCCATGGAAACCAAAGGTGTTAGTCTTTTGGGAGCGCTGGTGGAGGGAGGTAGAGGAGGGAGGCAGCAGAGATGGTGTAGCAGAGCGCGAGGTTTGGCCATGGCTGGTACCCGTCTGAGGGGCATGGCTCGTGCTCTCGTGCCAAGAGGGGCGTGCGCCTGCCCTGCCTGGCCTGAGGCTTGTCCTGGGCCCTCGCCCGCTTCCCACCCACCTTGGGCAGGAAGGGCCCGACTCTCAGCAGAGCCAAGCAGCGCCTTTCCGTGCTTGCAGATGGCATCCAGGCTGGTCTAAGGTAGGGACGTCACCGGGGAGGCTGCGGAGCTGCCGGAGAGTCGTTGCGGCGATGGCTGGAGTAGACTCCTCTGTGTGACTTTCCTTGTGCACCAGTGGACCTTCCCCTGCTTCTTCACAGCCGGCTTTGCCCCCGTCCGCTCCCCACCTTCGCTGTCCTACTGCCCGTGCGTTGCTGCGCTGGGGTCCAAGTAGAGCAAAGCCCTGGGCATGCAGGAGGCACAAGAGGTCTGCACAGCCCCTGCCACCCTGAAAGCCTGGCCTTCTGTGACGAGGGCACTGCACCACTACCACTGCCAGGAGACCCGCTTTGTAAAGACATGGCACTGGCTGATGCCGTGGGGCTCCTTGGAGCAGACTCGGCCCTCGGCCACAGCTCATGGCAAGGCAGACTTCACTCATAATGTAGACAGGACTCCACACTAAGGGCTTCCTCCTCCCACCGTCCATGCTGGGCAGTCTCATGTTGTTCTTCGCTGCTCTCCAGCCCTTGCAAGCCTTCCCTCGCACACGGCGCTGACGCCCGTCTGCTTGCAAGCCTTCCCTCGCACACGGCGCTGATGCCCATCTGCTTGCAAGCCTTCCCTCGCACACGGCGCTGATGCCCGTCTGCTTGCAAGCCTTCCCTCGCACACGGCGCTGACGCCCGTCTGCTTGCAAGCCTTCTCTGCACACAGCGCTGATGTCCAGCTGCTTTCAAAACACAAAGCCCTTCCCCACCCTGGGAAGAAGATCCCACCATCTCCATTTCGCAGGTGGAGGAACCGAGAAGAGAAGGTTACACAGCAAGGGATCAAGGACCAGATCCCTCCTGTCCAGTTGTGTCCCTCTGGACCATCCAGTCTCTTTTAAGGTTGTGCCTTAACATGCGTCTATGTTATAATCATTCCCTTGACACCTGGCAGCTCAGCCACTGAAGGTGTCGGGTGCCATTTTGAAGGTGTAGACAGTTTCTTTAAAATGGCGAGGGGACGGGTGGGTTGGTGTCCCAGGGTCCAATCCTGCAGACAGGGTATTGCAAGTGAAAGGCCTTTGCAGCCCTCGCATCAGGCATGAGAATAAAGAGAATAAAATACCCGGGTTCTACCCCGCCCTACCTGTGACCTGCTGGGTCGTTCGAACCCTCTCTACAAACCGCAATTCCCCGACGGCAATAGCAGTCCTAATCAGCCTTTGTAAAGGGCTTGGAGATCAGTGGGCAAAAAACTGCCTCCTGAGAGCAAAGAGGAATTGCACCAAGCCAAACAAGTCTTGCCTCTGCTTCCGAATGGAGCTTCGGACAAAAACTTTCCCCCAGTCGCTGGCCGTAGATCGCTGGAGCAGCACCCAAGGAGAGGGAGAAAGCACCGTCGGTGGTGCACGGAGCGCGGGGTCTGCAGCCGGGGGCTGAAAAGACCTGCAGGCGCAAAGGGCGTGTTGATCTGCTGTCGGGGTAGCTGCAGGTTGGCACGGCCTTCTAGCATTCACTGCTATAGGATCCAGGGAGTTATTTCCCTCCTCCCCACAAGGACAAAGGACAGAAAGCTATGCTGCACAGGAAAATAATACAATTACTGCATCTGCTTTCACAGCTCTGTCATGTACTGTTCATTTTAATTAACATACAGCATATGCTGTGTGACAGAGTTATTAATGAAGGTTTGGGGGTCACTGAGAACCGGTGTCGCCTTCCTCCACCTTGTCATATCCCTGCTTTGACTCGATATCCGAACGCCCTCCTCCCCCTGCGTTTCCTTCTCGTTAACCTTCCTTTTTGTCTCCCCTGCCTCTGCAGTCTCATCCTGCGTGGCTCGGGGCAGTCGTTCCCTCTTTGCGCTGCATCCCGTACTGGAGCTAATTCTGATTGGGCTTGGGGGCATTCAGATGCACACCAGGAGAAGCACCGGCTGCTGCCCACACAAGTCTTTTAATTAGGCATCTAGAATAATTAATGAGCTTGAATAAAAAATATATATATCAGCTCTCCTCCAGAGGAAATCCTAGCTCCATATATCTACAGTGCATCCCATTCAGGTGCTTTGAGACGAGAATGCAAGTGTGAAGTGTACCCATGAGGAAGATGGGGGGAGTTTTATTACAGTCCAGCGCTGTTCTAGTGACTAGAAAATGTGTATATTTTGGGGGGGATCATGCACCAAGCCAACTGCTTACAAACAGATGTTGCACGTGAGTCAGCTCTGGAGATGGCCATTGGTGAATAGATGACATTGTGGAATCAAATTTAGGTGCATTATACAGGATTAAACCAGCAGTAATTAAATTGCATCACTAAAGCTGCAGCCCTTATCCATGAGGGGCTAGGGGAGACTCAGCCGGCGGATTTGGATGTTTTGCATTCATCATCGCTGACACGCGGCGGCCAAAATGCTGCGACTGAAATGAACCTGCAGCTGAGTCTGCATGTCCTGCGGTTGCCCTGGCGAGTGCAAAGCGGGTGGTGGAGCATGCCCGTGGCTGCGTGGGCACCTTTGCCCCTGCTTGCATACACGGTTACAACCAGCAAAGGAGCTCCTGGTGTGAAAGCTGCCACTGGTGCACGTGCATCCATTTTCTGCATGTTTGCCTTGGCTCCTGTTGCTGAAAGAAAGTCAGGTCTTGCCTACACTGCGTCTTGGGCAGGCAGGACTGCGCCAGCCCCACCCATCCAAGGCTGCAGAGCCGCTGTAGACTCATGCCTATGAGGCCACTCTAGACTTATTCCCACCACCTCCTCTCAGACCTGCAAGGATCAGGGGCTTGGGTACAATCAGCGGGGTCCGGTCCAGAGCCATCTCTTGGATAAGCTTCCATTTCTGGAGTATGTTAGCAGACTTGGGTGGGTCGGGTGTGCTCAGGCTCATCTCCCCCAAGACCTACTGTTGGTAGAACATAGACAAGCCCCAAGACAAACCTATCCCACATCTTGCAGGCCCATCTGCTGGTCTTGCAAGGAAGGGAAGGTTTCTGGCATCAGAGGCGAAGGGAAATCAATCAGTAGTTGACGGGGGATATAAAAGTGGATTGCCCTTTTTTTTTTGCTCCCCAAGGGAATGCCTGCTACCAGTTCTGAGTAAAGCCAAAGGGAGCAGAGATTCAAGCTGCACTGAGTTTTCATTCACTGTCTTCCTAAAGAGCTGAACTGCAGACGGACCTGCGTGGGGACCACTTGGGAAGGATCAAGCAAGTTAGCCAAAATTATGAAGTCAATATGCAGACATAAAAATGTGTTAATCCCCTCCCAGGCTGTCTGATATGGAAGCTCTGGAAGTTATTCAGAGGTAACATGATCAGAAGATCCTGGGAAGACAATCCTGCCCCATGCTATAGAGGAAGGCAAAAACCCCATGGCCTGTCCCAGACTGACACAGGGGAAGAATTCCTCCCTGACCCCACATTTGGAGATTGCCATGCTCCTAAGTGGAGCAAGACCTAGCCAGGAACCTCTGGGTAGGCCATTAAAACCATCAGCACACCTGTCCAAAACCCCTAGGCTTAGCTGTGGCCAATGTCCCAGGTCCTCGGAGGAAGGTAAGAAATACTGCAGAAGCCAGGAACATTCATGCGGAGAGGAAAAAAGGTCCTTCCTGGCCCCAACTGGCAAGCAGCAAAAGCTGCAGGGCATGTAGAGAGACTTTGCAAGGATCCAGCTGACTGCAGCCATGAAGTGGGTAATAACTTGGTTCTGCAGAGGCTGGGCTTCGTGACCTCAGATGCAGGTCGAAAGGTAGGTTTCTGGGGACCTCTTTTGTAGCTTTGATTTACTGGCTGGGTGAATTAATTTATTATCTAATTACAGTGATATCAGGCTGCTGACTGGCTGAGTTAATATGTTACCTGGATATAAGCATGTAATGCTGCTGGGGATCGTTATGAAATCTAATTAATTATGAGTGCCTAGAGCTTTCTGTAGGGGCACTTTTTATCGTTGCTTGAATTGCAGGAGTATAAATGCAGAGCAGTCAGACCTCAAAAGTAAACTGGGGCAAAATAAAGAGAAACATGTATTTTTTGCTCTTCCAATGTCTTTGCGATAATCATTGCAGGTGGTTCCTGCAAGGTGAAAACAATTCAGCCGGTAGCACGCAGCGTATTGACGGCTCATCCCGTGTACGTGCCTTTCTTGGAGTTCACATAGTTGGGCCATATGGCATTGGCATTCATTTGCTTCAATGCATATTTGCAGTACTTATTCTAGTTCATAGCACAGCTTATAAAATCAGCTTCCCCGGCACCAGTATGTTCCCAGTACTAGGGATCGTGATCTTCCAGCAACATTGCCCTGGTTTTTGGATAATCTACCATGTTGGGGACAGTCTGTAGCCAGAAGCTGCTCTTCAAGGACATCAAGCCAAGAGCATCTTAATGTTGCCAGCCCAGCAAACCACTTTCATCCAGATCTGGCAACTACACAGTGATAACTGCCCCCCCACCCCTGCTGCCCACTGGTTTTTGGCTGCTTCCAGTCATAGAATAGTTAATCAGCGCAGCCAGAAGCATCTTCTCCTGCCAGAGAGGGAGGGGAAATGCCATCTCCAGACCTGCCAGTGGCCCTTGGGACATAAACCCTGGTGGCAGTGAGATGCATTAAACATCTGCCTGGATTCAAGCCACAGCTGTGCATGGCAGTGTTCACGGGAGGGTGTTACAAAAGCTCCTCTTCATGACCTGGGATTTCATCTCTGGTAGCCAAAGTGCTTAATGCTTGCAGCAGCCAAGAACTGTGCAGCATTAACAAAGGCCTGCCAATATTGTGTGTGTGTGCGCGCGTGTTGTATATGTGTGTATATGAAATACACATATACACTCACACACACACTCTGTCTCTCTCTTTCTTTCTCGCATGTCTTCTAAACCCTTTCACAGACATGCCTTATCCCCAAGCAGGAAATTCATGGATCCTGAAATCCCCCAGTAAAGGACGGAGGAAAATCCCACGCTGCTGTCGAATTTATGATTGCTTTTGCGGGCGCGTAGATAAAAAGGGCCGTAAATACAGCATCGTTCCGACTTCAGGTTTTTTACGTCTCTTACAGGTGACCCGCGTGAGTCCCATCTTGATTGCACACGCGTGGGGAAGCATTTGCTCGGATGCACCGTCAGAGTTCAAAGCAAACCGGGATGCCTATAAAAGAGACTGGGCAGTGTGCATAACTAACGAGGCCTTGCAACCAGGCAGGCTGTTTGCAAGTAAGAACGGCTCCTCGTAGTGCACGGGAGTGTGATGGGGTTGTGGGCACAGCGGTAGAAAGATGCAGTCATGTTATAGTGATATTGCTGCAAAGTAATTACCATTCTATGTGCTATTAGTGCTTCATGCCATGGTTTAGTAAAGCTCCCAAATGAGAATGTACTACTGTAAAGAACTGATTCAGGACTGCTGAATACCCGCTCCTCTGCACAGATGCCCAGAGAGAAAATGTGAGAAAATTTTGCTGACAAGGGGGAGGGGGAGTTGCTAGAAGCCTAGAGGCAAAATCTCTTGGGTAAGGATGTTTCAAACCAGGGAGGCAGCAAGCGACACCGGTTGCGAGATGCATGGATTTTAATATTACCAGCTCTTTCCTTGACTTGCCTGGGAGCATTGTATGTCACATCTGTTGGGCTCACTGTGCCCATCAGGGTAATGGGGGTACTAAGGCAAGCCCCTGTTGGCCAGGCTTCAAGGGGGTCAAAAGGTTTTGATTGATTGATTTTTTTATTTTTTTTTAACTCTCAGGAAAATTGGATTTTTTTCCCCTCAAGTCTTTCTCCTTTTCAGCAACACGTACCACCCTCCATTTTCCAACCAGTTCTGCTCCCTGAAACCTTTGGAATCCCTTTTTTTAAAAAAAAACTTCTAAACGTTTTCAGATTTTCCACAAGGGAAACATTTGAGGGAGGGATGGGGGGCAGGGGGGAGGTTGAAGAGGGGACTTATTTGCCCCAGCCATCACCACTGGATCTTGTTGAAATCGTCTGACAAAGAGAGGAACCTATGTGCCACTTAGTACCAGCACCGTGGAGTCCTGGCACCCTCCGGGTGGGCTCACAGACTCGCCTTGACCTCCACGATGTGCCAGGCCTGGTCCCACGTGAATGCACGCGTGGTGCAGTGCAGAGCTCTGGAGAGGTAGCCGGTGTACCAGAAGCAGCAAACCTGCAGGAGCTTAGAAGAGCTCAAGGTATCTGCCTAACGTGGGCACACGTTGCTGTTTTGCTTGCTCCACCGGCCCAGGGGATCCTTTGTGGGACATATAAGCCCCTCACCACTGGATCTGAGGCAGCAGCTGCTAGCGTAGGGCAGCTTTAAAAAGTGCATGGAGCGCACTCCATGAAGCCAGAGTCTGAGATGCAGGGGGGCAGTGGGTATAACCTGAGCTGGGGAAACGTGTGAGGTGTCCTAGCCAGCACAGCTCCATCAGTGGTACCAGTATCAGGCTAAAGAGCTGCTGTAACAAGTCTCTCCTGCAGCTAGACATCTCAAAGTGATTTACAGAGGGGAGCAAATCTCACTGTCCTCCTTCAACAGAGGACTTGACCAAGATCATTAGCAGAGGCAGGATTAAAACCCAGGCATTTTGGGAAGTAGCTGATCCAGCTAGCTGCTTTGTCGTCCTGGGAGCTGGCTGGCGGTGCTTGTTGCTGTAGCAGATCCTGTCTAGCTCTTTCAGCGGAAGAGATGCTGACCTTAGAGGTGTATATGGATCTGCATTTAGTTGGGAAAAGCCTTTTAGTTGAGCCTTCTGCAGCGCCATCTCTCCAGGGCTCCTGCCGTCATGGCTCGCTCGTTTAACCGACAGCATCTTCCCTGCGACGGCTAATTGCAGAGGTGCTGTTTGTAAGGAGGCACCAGTGTGTGACGCTGTTGCCAAAGCATCCTACTCCCGTGTCCATCAGCCATGTATCTGAGCACCTTTCATTGCAGGTGGGTTTCGCAGGGTTGGGCCCATCAGCCAGATTGCTTTCTATGATTGCTGCCAGAAATCACAGCCTGACATGCCAATGCAGATTGCTGGGTCTAAAAAAGCAAGATCAGAATAGGAGCCAGGTACGAAAAACATAGGATCATAGGAAAGTTGGTCTGGAAGCAACCTCACAAGCTCATCTGCTCAAGGCAGGATCATCCCTGACTAAACCATCCCAGCCAAGTTTCTGCCTAACCCGCTCTTGAAAACGTCCAGGGATGGAGCTGCTGCAACTCCTCTAGGCAGCCTGTTGCAATGCTCGACCGCCCTCAGAATGAGAAAGTTTCTGATCTCCACGCCGAATGCCCCCGGCTGCCATCCGAGGCTGTAGCACATCTGAAAGAAGGGTCAGCACCACCAGCTGCTGTGCACCCTGTCGGTTCAGGTGCACATCTAGCTTCCACAGCCTGGGAAATAAAAGAAGCAAATTTACCGTCTGATATATCTGTTCAGGTTTGCAATTCAGGACAGGCCAAGATCCCCCCCAGTGTTTGTGTTCAGGGTGATCTGGACACTCGGCCTCTGCTCCCTGGGGATCCCTGGCCTCACGCCCCAGCTACTGCTCGCCCTGTGTTTTGCCGAAGGGGTGCACACAGTAACTGAGCTCGTAATCATGTGAACTGCGCTTATTGATTATCGGTGCTTCAGCCCTTTAGCAGCCGCATCCCAAATAGTCACCGCTGCAACCATCCCTTGCCGGGTGGCAGTGTTTGGTTAAGGAAAGAACCGCTGGTATGATGGAGGCGTGCTGTTGCCCTGTCATAGGTATGTGAGCCGTGGACACGTCCCCTTTGCGGGAGCTGCTGCTTTCCTTTCAAACCGCGGGATTGTCAGCCAGGCAGTGCTGGCAGCCGCGTTCCTTGCTGCAAGTGTTTGTATGAGATACCAATTGCATGCTCTGGGCTATGCGGTATAGCTGGGCCCGCTTCAACAGTTTGGTAGCAGCCAGTGTGGGTTTGGACTGATGCAAACCCAGTTCCCACATTCCCCCCTGGCTGTGCGAGCTTTGCGGATCGCCTCCTTCCCCAAAGGGAAGAAGCACAGGTTCTTCAGGACAAAGATGATGGGGCAGGGATGAAGCTTTCCTATATCTGGGCAGCACCTACCACAGCGGCCCCAGTCCAGGCTGGCATTTCAGGGGGTTATAAATGAGACTGTTCCCCTGCACCCGTGTTAAGGAAGAATGAATGAGGTGACAAACTCAAGCGGGTTTTGCAGGAGACGCCTGCCTCATTCAGTGCACGCCATGGACGGCGCTGGTACGCCAAGTAGCTGCTCTGTGCACCATTGTTCACAACTTATTTGCTATATTTGGATGCCCAAATTGAGGTACCTGGGATCTGATTTCCCAGAGTACTTAACATGCCTCTGAGTTCAACACTGTGTCCCCTTCGCCTTCAGCCAAGGCCGTGAGGGGTCAGCTCAGCTGCAAATCGGATCCCAGCGTGCCGTGCCAGGCACCCGGCAAACGAGAAACGCCTAGGTAGGGACGACCCTCCCTGCTGTTCAGAGCTCTCTCTTTTCCCTTTCACTTTGAAAGAAGAAGTCCACAAGCTCCGTTTAAACAGAAACGCAGACCTGGACTATTCTGGCATGTCCCAAGTGATGTATTTCATTGTGAAAAGGCTGAAATGTCAGTCTGAGATCTTTTGGCCCTATTTTTTTGTCTGAAGTCTGCGCTGAATTCAATCCCATGTTTTCATAAGTAGCTTCAGTTGTGGCCCCTCTGTAACTCTACTTTTTGTGTCTAATTTATTATTTTTCAAAAAACCTTTGCTCCCCTCTAGCCACATCCCAGCCTTTCAGGAACGAGGGATGCAGGCTGCTTGGGGACCCTTGCCAGCAAGGACACCCGTGGCTCAAGCAGAGAAGGGCCAAGTCTTTGCTCTGCTTAGGCAGGTATTTCCTCATGTGAAGTCCAGTGCTTCCCCCCACTGGAGCCTACAGAAGAACTACCATGCTTCTTAGCTTAATATCCTTTCCCCCAATATTGTTTCCAGGGCAAAAACCTGTGGAGATAATAAACAGGAGAGGACATTTGTATCGCAGGGCAGAGGAAGACCTTGGCCGAGTGTCAGAAAGTTCTGGTTCGAGCAGAAATGTGACTCCCCCCCAGCCTTTCCGTTCGCCCTCCCCGGACCTTTCTAATTATTATATATTTATTTAACCAGGAAATTTTCCACTCTGATCTCAGCATCTGGTTGTCAGCCAGGGCCGGGGCTTCACCTGATTCTTTCCAGCTGGACTGACTGGGGCAGGAGGAGGTCAAATAACTTGCCTGAGGTCAAACAGCGAGTGAACCGCTCAGCCAAGATTAAAGCTTGAGCGATTTGGGGGTCACGGCCAGGAGGGGAAGAGAGGAGAGACACAGGATTTCATTGTCCTGACTCCGCTTAATGAACCCAGGGCATCTTCTTTATTTTCTTTTTTCCTTTGACTTAGTCTCTGACAAAAGATGGGGAGGGATTTTGCACAGAAGCCCCCTGGAACTGGTGAGCGGAAATAAGACCTGGGGGCCGTGCGAGCAGAAGAGCTAAGTGTTCTCAAACCCCCCAACCTCACATTTGAGATCTCCTGGAGTAAATATACGGGCACTAAATTGTTTGCTGTTCAATAGATCCGCTTCAGGTCAAGTCATGCCCCCTTGAAGAGAAGGCTATAACCCCCATAGAGGAATCCGTCTCGGCCTTCCCTTCCCCTTGGCTGAAAGGGTTAAGACTTCTTGCATGTTTTCCTCTGGGACTCAGGAAAACTTTTTACACTTATGTCTCCGTTCAGGAATGATACGCGTGCAAGCCAAGAGTCCTGAACCACTCTGATGGCTCTCCACCTCCCTGTTTTAAAATATGTGGTGGCAAGAGCACGGGGGTCACAGCCACAGAATATGACTTTGGGCCAAGAGACAGCTGAGCGCAAGGGAAAATGATGGCTGTCAGCTCCTGCAGTAGAAATGGCCCCGGCTTTGTGTGGACTTTGGTCGGTGAGCCTGGGTCTGGATAAGCTGCCCTCCACACAAGGCTAGGGAGGGAAGTAATTCCCTTTTTAACATAGATCCCGTTGAAAGTTAAGGCCAACAAGTTTGGCGAGAGATCTGTTATCTTAATCAGCGGGTACGGAGCCGAGCTAAGCCATAAATAAAGGTGGCCGCTGTCGATTCCAGTCAGCAGCATGAGGGAGCCAGTGGGGTCCAGGGATTAGTGGATGTAATAGCACTAGGTTGATATAAAATCAATTGCTGTCCACTAATGAATGTGCAAGAAATTGGGCAGCGTTGTGCTTGAGTGGGAGAAATCTGATTTCCTCCCCCCCAACACACACACACACACACACACACACACACTTTGTTTTTAAAAAATTCACCTTTCATTCATGGGCTGTATTGTGAATTTCTTCCTCTAGGGCTCTTTTAATTTAGCGATACCTTCTACCATTAAATATCGGGCTCACCCTTTGTGAAACAACTTGATCCTAGACGCGGCCGAGTGATGATAATTCTGTTTTGTGACAGTCTTTGGTTGTGAGGTTGGGTTTTTTGTTTGCTTGTTTCACACTGGAACAGAACTAAAACCTTTCAAACGTTGTCACGAAGTGGCGTGAGGTCGAGGCACTGCATTTTTTGAGGAAAAGGGAGAGGTTTTCAACTGTCTAGTCAAGGAGCCCTGAAACTCAGAAGCCTTTCCATCGAAGAAGGTATGTAGCTGTAAAACATCGTGTACTGATGGAAAGGGTATTTCAGTGAAAGTATTCCCACCAGATCCTCTTTCTTATTATGATAGAGCATCATAGCCAGAATCAATGGGCTTGTGGTTAAGCAACGAGACTGGAACTCAAGAGATCTGGGATGAATTCCTAGTTCTGCTGCAAACTCCCTCTATGGCCTTGTGGGCAATGCATGTCATCAAACTGTGCCTCATTTTCTCAGCCTGTGATATATGGGTAATGATCAGTCTGTTGCTTACAGACCTAGGGCATTTGTACACGCCACGTTTTTTGCCCTTTCTTGTGCTGCAGCAGCATGACTGTTTGCACAAGCAGGTTTTCCAGATGCTTTAAAAGTCTTTCTGGTGCATTAAACTAAAACTCCTTGGACATAGTTTAGGTTGACTTGCCACGAATTAAAGTGTCGCATCCATGGATTTGTTGCGTGCAAACGCGAAGGCACTCAGAGACATGTAATGAGCTTCTGTGTCCACCAGATGGCACTGTGACTTTTTTTGTAGTTCACCCCTTCCAATTGCTGCTGCTTTCAAATTGCTTCCACTTTTTTTTTTTCTCTTGTGCCATGTGCTGGCTCCCTGCTCCCACAGCTGCATGTCAGGGTGGGGGCCCCAGGCCGGGGGGCAGCACAGAACCATCCCGCTCTCCTGTGGCACCAGCTGGAGACTGGGCTTAATTCATTCAAAAACTTGCTAGTGTGAGCAAACACTGATGTGACACTCCAAAGCTTAATTCATTCAAAAGCCTAGTGCATGCAAACATTGATGCAAAACTCCAAGATAAGCAAGTTTAAATTTTATAAATCTATTTAATTTAATGAGGATTAAACCCCGTGACATGTACAAGCACCACTATACTCCAAATTGTCTTGGGAACAAAAGTCCAGTGCAGCCTTTTGCAAAAAACGAAAGTTAATAACAGTCAGCAAAAGTTGGAGCCTAGCAGACTAATCCAGCCTGCATGTCTGAGCTTAAAGAACAGGGATAGACAGTCTCCAGGCTTCCTGATCTTGTCATGGATTGACGTGACCATGAAGTCAAAACACTCTAGAAATGCAGGAGTCCCTTTATGGTTGTGTTTTTCTCTTCTTTTAAAGGTGACAGGATTGGATTTTGATCAGACGGGCAGGTGTTTAAAGTCAAGATCACCAAAATGTGTGTTGATTAATTCATGTAAATAGGATTAATTTCACCCCTTCCTGGGTGCTGTTTGTCTGGAGACTCTCTGTGGAACTGGATGGGTTGGATGGAAGAGAAGAAACAGCTTTTCATAGATGTCATAGATTTCATAGACATTCGGGCTGGAAGGGACCTCGGGAGACCATCCAGTCCAGCCCCCTGCCCCAGGGGCAGGAAGTCAGCTGGGGTCACAGGATGCCAGCAAGATAAGCGTCCAGTTTGCTCTTGCAGGTGTTCAGTGTAGGTGCTTGAACCACCTCCGCTGGCAGACTGCTCCAGACCTCGGGGGCTCGGACAGTAAAGAAATTCTTCCTTATGTCCAGCCTGAAACGGCTTTTGTGTCTCCTGGGACCCCAGGATCCACCAGAACACAACTGAGCCCTTGCTGTCCTCATATTGAAAGGCATCCTGAGTCCATTGAAGGAACCACCCGCTTTGCCAGCCGCTTGGACAACCCCAACACTGTCAGGTTGGGGCTCCTGTTGCCTCCCGCTCCCTTGTATGTGCTTCTTCTTCCCCACATAATTCCCCCAGTTTCTCTTTGGTCTTATCTGATAACCTCTAGCTTAGCCAGCCAAGACTGCTCCATCTTTTGCAACCCTGATGAAAGACTGCAACCAGGAATACAGATAAAAGAGATGTCCTAATGGGATGCAAGTTTGCCAGGCACAGAGTGGCTGATAAGACCATGCGCTGGGTCTGGGTTTTTCCATCGTCCCTGCACCAAGTGAGCGCAGCACCATGGGCAAACTCTGTCTTCTTATCTTTGCCATTTTATTCCTGTCTTTGTATATGACTTGTTTGGTCTCCAAGAGGTGATAGATTGAACTGTCATAGCAACATGAAGTTCAAGCTATTCCAACCAACTTCCTCTGAGGGATAGTTAGAAACTGCGCAAAAGGGGCTTTCTTTAAAAAAAAAATCCCTGCAGTGAAAGGGAAAAGAAATAAGAGTTATGGCTATTAGGAAAGTCTTCCTCAATAGTTTACAGTTCATTCACACTAACTGTAATACCTTCTTTTCCTCCATCTTTGGTAAAATATTTTTCACAGCGTTTTACCCCGCAAATATTGACACAAACCTGGACCTGGTTAACACTGACCTGCTTAGGGCTGTAATAGTGCACCGGGATTTCATTAACATCTTACCCGTTGCTGTGTTTTGAGATGCAGCTCTTTCCTTGCACCAAGTCTGAACTAGTGCGAGTGCACGTTCTCTTGAGCCGGGTCTCTCTCTCTCTCTCCTACTGTCTGCACGTGCCATGGTGAGAACAGGAAGAAATAAAGGATGCTTTCTGGGTACATTTTAATGATGCGTCCCTCTCTGCAGCGAGGAGCACATCATGCAAATTGAAAAGCATTCCAGGATCTTTAAGAAATGTAATTCAATAACTTCCTTAAAGAAAATCCCGGTTTTGTGAGCTCCACCAACCAAATGGCAAACAAATCACTTTGCCATGTACGCTCGTTTGTAGCAGAATTTAAAAGGTGCAAATAGGGACAGCCTCATTTTCAGAATTGTTCTTTCCCCACTTTATGCGTAATGACACCTTCAGCTTTTACCGAGGTTTTTTATAAGCACCTGGTCCCACCCGCTTTCCCATCAGCCTTTGCTTCAGTTGCAGGACAAGCCTGCATCACTTGGGGAGGTGCTGTGCTGCGGGAGCTGCCGTATGAATCCAGACATTTTGAGGCATGTTCTTTTGGAGCGGGTCATTGTTGGAGCCGCGCGCTGGTCGCCGTCTCAGCCGGTAAGTCTCTTAGAGGTCGGTCTTCTTTCTGTCTTTTTTAAACTAATGCTCAGGTTTTCGTGCTTCCAAGCTCAAGTACTTAGTGCAAGCAGCAGCCTTTCTCCTTCCCCAAGTGTATGGGTGTGAAGAAGGAGAGGTCCTTTGGGGTCCTTTGACCCCAGCTGACTTCCTACCCCCAGGGCAGGGGGCTGGACTTGATGATCTTCGAGGTCCCTTCCAGCCCTAACATCTATGAATTTATGAATCTATGGAAAAAAGGTTTGGATGGGAAAAGACTGTGTCATTGCAGTCTCCTTTGGTGTAACTGCTTGAAGAAGCAGTGCAGTCCAATGGTAGGGCATTGGGCTGGAGGTCAGAAGGCAGGGGATACCGATCCTGTCTCCACCGCTGCCCTTTTGTATGACTTTGGGGCAAGCCCTTCCATTTTTCGGTGCCTCTGTTTCATCCTCCAGGCTTACCATGTGAATTTTAAACTCTTAGGTGATTGAGACCCCAGCTGACTTCTTAGCATGTATGTACCATGCCTGAAGGCCATCAAAATCCTACAAATAATGAAGGGAAAACCCCCCCACAAATCATTGAGAAGTCTTGCCATTGAGACATGGGTGCCCTTACCACCTTGGACTAAAAATTAGTCGTCTCACATGACTTCTTCTTCCACAGTGGCTTCTACAGGAACTTGCTATCACGAGTCCTCCTTAATGTATTCTTGACCACTGTTGACCCCTGTTGTGCTCAGAAGAGATAAAGGACTGTTGAGTCTTGCTGCTAAGGAAACTCTTTCTCGGTTTCCTAGAGGATGTCCACCTTTGGGGCCCTCTTTTAAATGAGAATTGCCTTTCATCTAACTCCCACTCAGAAGTTCCTGGTCATGGAAGAGCCTTATACCTAACACTAGGGGAAAACCAACATTGCTCTAGAATTGGTCACTAAACAAACACAAACCAAAAAAACCCACATCTGTTTTTTAAAATCTCAACTTTGCAGGGCCTAGAATGAACCCATGTCTTTTTTTCTTTTCTGTTTTTTTAATTTTGTAAGACATATAATTGAAAGGGGGATTGAAATGTATATTTATCAAAATAGTTCTGATAATCTTTGCCATCATGTTTTGAATAGACATCATAACTTTGGGGGGCAAATACAGAATTTTAGATAAAAAGGATTTTTGAGTGAATTGTTTCTTTTTTTTTTTTTTTAAGAAGGGGCCTTTTATTTTTTTTCTGACCAAATAGACTTTTTGTTTGAAAAGCTCCAATCCTCTATTTCTTTTCACGAGGAACCTCCATCCAGTCAGTATGGTTGCATTTTCCTGGTCTCCTTCGTCTATTAAATGGATCAAAGTTCGTTCACAAATAAGCCTGTTTAAATCAGCTTTGTATCTGCTGGCCTGATGGATGGAGGGTCATACGGACCGCGTGGAAGATTGGCTGTGTAGTATTTGAATGTATCCATCAGAAAATATGTCACCTGCCACTCATTCCCGATACCAACCGGACTACGATTTAAATAGGAAGAAAGACTTCCAGAAAAGGAATAGCCTTGTCTGAGACAGTTTTTTTGTGAAAACTAATACATCAAGCTTACTTGGAGATGAATTGGGAGATAATAAATACGAAGAGCTCTATGTGTCATTATATCAAGCCATTTGGAGAAGTGGCAATAAAAGGGAAAGTAATCCAATAACCTTGGAGAAGGAAATTCCTGACTTCAATATAATATTACAGCTCTTTGTACTGTTTGTGGTGAGACAGGGGAATAAAATCTGATGCTTCTCTTGAAAGGAAATGTGTCATTCATCAAAGAATTTTTTTTCTTTAAATGGAGGCAAGTCGTGGAAGCCTTACAAAAACCATCTGCCCTACAAAGAAAGGTAGCTGTACCCAGTCTCATGGAAAGAGGAAGAAGGGTTGGGAAAATGCCCCCCGTCCCAACGATCTCAACATTGTAGGTGTTTGGTGTGTAACACAAACAGTGTTCAACCTCCGTTAGCTTCTGGGAAGACAAGCGTAGTCTGTGCTTTGCTTCCCCTATTGCAAGGAAAGTCGTTCAGCCGGAGAGTGCTTCCATGCCGTTTGCTGCAAAGTGGCTAACCTCTGCGTGAGCTAAAGCCTTTGGGCTTCTTCAGCCTCCATTCATAGCTGTTAGGGGCTGGAAGGGACCTTACAGATCATCAGCTCCAGCCCCCCGCGCTTGGGCAGGAAAGACCGCTGGGATCAGATGACCCCAGCAAGGTGGGCATCAAGACATTTTTTGGGTGACTGTACCACCTCTGTGGAGAGCCTGTTTCAAATCCTTGGCACTTGGCTTGTAAAGAAGTTTTTCCTTATGTTTAGCCTGAAGCAATCTTCAATCAGTTTGTGCCCATTATTTCTTGTCCTCCCCTAAGCAGCCTTGGTGAATAGATGCTCCTCCAAGCCCTGATGTATGCCCCGATGTACTTACAGGCTGCCACCAAGTCCTCCCTGAGTCCTCTCTCCTCCAGGCTGAATAATCCCAAGTCCCTCAACCTCTCCTTGTATGTCTTGCTCTCCAGGCCGCTAATCATGCATGCGGCCCTGCTTTGGACTCTCTCCAGCTTCTCCACGTCCTTCCTGAAGTGCATTGCCCAGGACTGGACACAGTACTCCAGCTGCGGTCTCACCAAGGCCAAACAGAGTGGAAGGATGACATCCTTTGCCCTGCTGGAGATGCCTCAGTGGATGCACGCCAGTGTTTGATTAGCTCTGTCGGCTACGGCACCGCACTCAGGGCTCGTGTTCATTTTGCTGTCAGTCATGATGACGCCCAGGTCTCATTCAGTTGTGGTGCTGGCAAGCACAGCACTTCTGAGCCTATGTGTTGTGGATTTCTTATCCCTAGATGGAGCATTTTACATTTCTCTGTATTAAACTACATCGGGTTGAGGCCCGCTGACTTCGCGAGCCTGTCCAGGTTAGCTTGCGTTATCCATCTGTCTTTGAGAGTGACCACGCTCCCTCGTGGGTTGGTGTCATTGGTGAACTTTGCCAAATTTCTTATAATGCCTGAATCCAAATCATTGATGAACATGTTGAAGAGCACTGGTAGGAGTACTGAACCCTGGTCACCTTCTGCCATGATGACTCAGTGCCATCAATCAATACCACGGAGCCACTGGACGCCGGCCGCTGAACCGTAAAGTAGTTGAGGCCGCATTTTCCCAACTTAACCAGGGGGACATCGTGGAAGACCAGGTCAAGGGCCTCTCTGAAGTCCAAGTATATGACATCAACCTCATTTCCCCTCTCTAGGTGGCAAGTTACCTGATCACAGAAGGAAATGAGGTTGGTCTGGCACAACCTGCCCGTAATGAAGCCATGTAGACCACCCTCCAGCGTGCTGCCTTCACTTAGACTGTGCGTGATGTGTGATGGAGTCGTTGATCATTTTCTCCAGCACTTTCCCATCTGTAAGAGCCTCACGCCTGTGTTCAATTGCTCAAAGATCTGTAGATGAATTTTGCTATTAGATTACCCCAAACTCAATTCACTTGAAGGCATGCTGCAGAAAGCGTCGGTCTGACAGGGTTTGGTTTTTTTCCTCCCCTCTGCAAAGTTGACGGAAGGGCCCTTGGGGGTTTAAGAGACTCTTTTCCGGTTTTGATTTATTGGCCAGCGGAGCGAATGCATTATTCCAGTACGGTTTGGTTTTTGCTGCTGCGTGTTTGTTGTTTGCGACGCTGAGTCTTAATGAACTGTGAAGGCCTCCAGAACTGTGTGCGTGGATGCTGGCTTTTAACTAGCATTTAAACCCGAATAAATAGCATAAATACTAATGCATTTATTATGTTGCATTATCATAGGTCTTCCATAAAGCTCTCAGTGTCCAAGCACCTCAATCTCTAAAATACTTAACCTCTTAAGACCCCCATGAAGTAGGATGATGCTATCATACCTGGGAAACTGAGGCACAGACTTGCCCAGGGCGATGCAAGAAGTCTGGGCAAAGCAACAAACCAAAATGTGTCCTTTCTTGCCCTAGGTTGTGCCCGGATCACTTGTACTCCCCCCTTGCTTTGGGCAGAGTGCATTAGTGGGTACGTACGCCCGTGTTGTTCTGCGTGGCACTTGCTTGAAGGGGAGCAAGGTCATATGCAGGTATTTTGGTTGATACGTTTGCTGAGAAAGAGCGGAGACTACAAGGCTTTGGTTTGAAGTTCATGGGTAACAGTGAACAAACGATGCGGGAAGTGGTTGAGAAAACCATGTGCGTGCTAGATCGCTGTGCATCCAGGTGCTTTTTGCTAATATCTATGTGAGCACATTTTTGGTGGGGACAAGTATTTCTGGCAATCAAAATTTGGGCCTGTAGAAAACAAGGGTTGGGTAGACGCTCAGGAGGTCACGTCCAGTCCGCGTCCCCTGCTCAAAGCGGGACCAGCCCCAGCTCTCTCATCCCAGTCAAGGCTTTCAGCTCAGCATTGAAAGCAGATCACTGAGAAACAATATTTCAGCACAGGATGAATCAAAATGATCATCAGGTAGGAAAGCGAGCTCAGGGGTATGTTAGACACCTTGAAGAGCAAACGCCAAATGTCCAAGTGAATATTTTCTGTGATTATGCGACAAACAGGGGCCGCAATTTGTACTCGCTGCTCAGCAAGCCTCTTTGGAATAATGAGTCGACGTATAAAGATCACGATCTCTTTCTAAAGCGTTTGTGAGCAGGAAACAGCAAAATTAGCACACGTAGAAGGTCTAGTCAGAGAGGCTCGGATCAGATTTTCTAGGGTCAGGCTCGCCGTGGGGTGAGACGCCAGCAGAAAGTTGCAGTTTAGGGCAGGCTTGTGGCTTATTGCAGGAGCACGGTGTTTGGGTTGAAACGGTGCCGCTTACCTTGCCGATACTTGTATGTCGGCTGCATCTGCTGATGCTTCTGCCTCAGCTGTGTAACGGGAGAAGCGCTGTGAATAGGGGATCAATGGTTATTTCTTTGCAGGATAAATCCCCTATTCACCCTCTGGTGTAGATCAATGGCCAACTCATTGATTATTGTCCCATTTCCGAGGAGGAATTACAGCGTTTTAGTGGCCCGCCATCTGGACAGCCAGGGGGGCCGTGCGGCATTCCCATTGTCCACCCCTGTCGATGTAACACCGGTGTCAAGCTGTATGTTGGATTTTTATGGAGCCTCGAGGCTGACCTTTCATTGACTATATGCTGAATGTCCTGAGGCTCTGAAAGGGTCAAGTCACAAGCAGAAATCATAAATCACTTATGCTAAGGGTCACTTGGGACAAGCTATAAACTTTTTGGGCAGCAACTGTAAATATTTATAATCTGAAGGGCTGTTTTCTGTTTTACGGAAGGGATTGTATGTGTGTCAGGCTTATCTGTGTGTTGATCTCCGCACATATGTCTGGTGTGTTTATGTTTTAAAGATGCATGTGTCCGTGTAAATGCGGCAAGTGCAATAAGTAAAGAAAATGCAGGGTATAGGAGACTCTCTCTCTATATATATATAAAAGAATATATGGATATATATATTCATGTCGGATATTATACTAGAATAATGTGAGGTTTAAGGAAACCATAGCGTTCATGTTGCTCACAGAAAGAAAAAAAATAATTCTGTGAACAAAAGCAATTGGCATCATTTCACTTGCAAATTGAGCCGCGGAGGAAAATACCATTTATGAAAGTGTAATTTATTCTCGGGAAATCAAGCACTCACAATGTGTTCTTGTTGTGAGTTAAGTTACAAAAGGAGGGGAAAAGAATAGATTAATGACGAACCTGACAACACTTCAGAGTAAATCACCCCCACAGAAGCCTTGGGAAAGCTTTATGGCCCATGCACAAAAGAGATGGTCTGTAGCAGTGAAACAGTTACCGCTGTTAGGTTTGCGGCATTTGGCCTGCAACAGAGGAGCCAGGAGCAAGGTCCGGCGCCAGACCCCAAATGCCAGCACCATCCCATTTCGGTGCTTCTTTATTAATTCCCTTGCTAGCTATACATCCATGACGTTAGGAAGCTAAATAGCCATGCTGCCTTAGATGATCAGCGAGGTCAGCCTCCCAAAGTGAGAGAGGGCAAGGGTCAAAATCCTAGACCAGGGCTAGGATCTGAGTCTATATAGTCTCTGTGGGAAAAGCCTAAGCCAGACAACTCCACGTTTTGTATCTCCAAATCCAAATCTAGTCTTCAGAGCTGGATTTTACAGTCTACCCACCAGAAAGCCTGATTCTGCTCTCAGGATAATGCAAACCCTGAGCCAGCAAAGTGCTTAAGTACATGTTTGATTTTAATAACAGCAGGACTACCAGCACGCTTCAGGTCACACCCATGCTTTGCCAGGTTGGGGTCTAGATCAGGAGCAACCCACTGAAATCTGTCGAAAGGCCTCTGTTGTAAGTGCAAACCACTTCTGACCCAAAGTTTTGATCCAGTTTGGTTGGTGTCCATCTCTTCTTCCACATTTAAGAGCCTTGGACAAAAGCATTTTTTCTGCCTCTCACAATGGGGGCCATTTCATTTGTACATCAGGCTCTTCGTGTGATTTATGCTTTAATTAAGGGTATTTATAGGTAGTGATAAATCTTTATAGAGAGCCTTAATAGATATGGATACCTTATCACAGAAGTGTCTTTTCAAAGCTAGAGTAGTAGGATGCCAGCACGATTCCTCTTTGGTTCTCGAGAAACGGTCCTGCGGTTTTGTGTAAGGGCTGGTCTACATGGAGGAGTTCAGGCTGATTAAAGTAATGTGAATCTGGAAGTGGACTCAGTTAATTTGGAACAAGAGGGTCCTTATTAGGGAGATCGTCAGGAATAGCTTTCAGCAGATGTTGTGGAAGCTCACAGTTTAGCCAGATACAAAAAGGGACTGGAAAAATTCTTGCGGGGAAAGGGCATCAGTCCCATGGGAATTAGGGGCACAGCCTCTGCATCAAAACTTCTTGGACCTTAAGTGCTGGAGGCTGCAAGTGAGAGAGGAACAGTGGAAAAAACCTCTGGTCAGACCCTGTTCACGCTCCCTTTCAGCATCCGCTCTCTGCCACTGTGCAATGCGGGAGACTGGGCAAGATGGCCTGTGGTCTGACCAGTAAATGTTCTAGTTAAGTGGAAAAAACTGCTCTTATAGACAAGGCCTCCGTGTTTGACTGCAGGCCGTCTCTTACGGGCGTACTTAGCTACCTACCGTTTCACAAGATGCTAGCGCTGGTGAAGCTTCCTTTGAAAGCAGTGCACCAGCTGCTCTTAAAGTGAGTGCCGAATGCCAAATACCAGTTCAAGTTGTACATTCATAATTTGCATGGGGGGCCATGCTGTTGCATTGGGCCATATTCTGCTCCGAACTGCTGTGAATCAGCAGGAACTCCACTGACATCACTTCATTTACACCGATGTAAAACCTGAGCCAAGCAAGGGCAGCATTTGTGGCAACGGATTCAAACCTAATTGGAACGCAGGCACTTTGCATTCTCATTTTTAGGATGACAAATAAGTGATTGTGCTTTTTTATTCATCTGCAATTAGTACGTTCTTTAATGGTCCTGTTCCTTGCAGATGTGCATAATATTACTGCTTGTCCACATCCCCTTATTTTCGCTGCACACTGCCAAAGTATAACAGAGATTTAAAAGAAATGAATTTTTATTGCTTGTATTCCCTTGAGCTTCTAATAGCATTTTAAAGATCCATTTGGAAGTGTCTAATTTGTAAAGAGTCTTCTCCTTCCTGCCCCCTCCTCTCCCCACTGCAATTTTCATGTGGAGGAGAGAGTAAATCAGCATATTGGCATAATGACGGGTGCGATTATGCCTCGTCTTTGTTTCAGTAGCTTGTAAGACATTTCTGTGCTCCTTCCAGATAGGTCCCGATCTGAAGGGTGACCAGCTCGGCCTGGGAAACAGATCTAGTTTGGAACCACACGCACTTGTAGATCTCAGGGCCCTTGACAACGATGAGTCTCTCTCCTGGTCCCCAGAGGCTCAAGGGAGAAGCAGGAATGAAAAGCTCCTAATGCATCAGCATCAAAAGAGGAAGGGGCTGTAAACTGGTTTCTTAACAACTCCAATGCTTTGTTATGCTTTGCAGGGCCTCGCATCTGGTCATTTTTAGTGGAAAGAATGTAACGAGGGTCCTTCCCCACGCCGTCTTTCCCATTGCTAACTTCTTGTTCAACCCTGATGGAAAGAAAGTGCAGTGACTGGAAACTTCGCCGATGTGGTGGAATGAAAACAAGCAGAGCCGATGGATGTCAGATATTTCCCATGGGGATCACTAGGCAGGTTTTGGCCCAAACCGTAGGACACACAGGCAGGGGCTGCCACTAAAAACCCAACGGTGACAGCGTAGCGGTAGCGGAAGTTCCCCGAATAGGGACATAGTCGCATTCCTGACTAGTGTCGCCCGTTGTTGGATGGAGACCGATGAAGATAGTGCACCTGTGAAAGAAGTATTCGTACAAGGTAGAAGCATTGTGAAGGTCGTGGCAGAGAAGGGAACTCCGGCTGACTCTTTACGGTAAATGTTCTCTGTATTTAACCCTGGACTCCTCCTTTCTAGCTTGTCTGCGCAGTTTTGGCTGAAGCTCTGGTGAATTCGCATCTTGTTCTTGGTATGTTCAGTTGTTGGGGTTTTTTTATTTTAAACTTCCCTCCGGATTCTTACGCAGCCTAATGAGACCGCTCAGTTGTGCCATGGGCTCTCTCCAGCTTAGAGATAATGACTGGATTTCCCTGTAGTACGGTGGGAGATGAGTGACCTGAGTTCCCCTCGACTGCCTCCAGGAGGTCCCAAGGGACTGTGGCTTAGCGGCAGACGATGACGTCCCGGGGTGGGTATGGACGGTCTGTGAGTACGAATGTAGTCGCATTCCTGACTAGTATTGTCTCTCATTTGATGGACACTGGTTAAGATAGTGCCTCTATAGATCGGGGCCTATGCAAGCTGACATAGATGGGCTTCATATTTACTTTCTGTGTGATTTTTCAGGTCAAATTTTGCCTAATTTCCCAGGTCCCTAATTGTCACCTCCCCAAGTTTGTCCATTCAGCTCCCTGCCCCCTGATCAGAAGTAGTGAAAAGTCTCCAGTTGGGACACAGTGGACACTTGGGTCGATAAGGTCTAGACCGCGGCTTGCTCTCTGGTAGCTGCCTGCAGAGGCTTTTCAAGACTCAGCCCCACTTCCCATTCAAGTGAGCAGGCGCAACCAGAGATGCCCTGCGAGTAGCCTTGTTGAGTAAGAAGGTGCCACGATTACCATCACTTTTCCACATTAGCCCACGCTTTAACCTGCGTTCTAGCACATTACGCCTTTCTCCATCTGATCACATAACACCCGTAACACATAAAGCATCAAGTAGTGCAGGAGCCTCTCTGTTTCCATAAGGTGTTATGGTATAATTGCAAGCGAAGTGTGAAGAAAATTAATGCTGTTCACGGTGATGTGCAAGAAGGGGGCAGAACTTGTCAAAATAAGTCAATTGACAATTAAGAGATGTAGTCTCCTCTCTAAGCACGGAGGAGGGTGCAGACTACTTAGAGGCTGTGAATCAAACAGCTTGATTCCATCCCAGGAATCACACTCTGGACCTTTCTTACGCCTTCATTAAGGGAAGGGAAATAGTGCTATTTTCTGTGGTCTTGTCTGTGTGAAGCAAAGGGAAAATGTAAGCGGATGCTGTTTCACTCTTGGTGGGTGGTGGGAAGTCAAGCCTTTATGAGTCTCATCTGGAGCTTCCAGCATAGTGGCTGCGTGAAGGTGGCTGTAGACTTAGATGGTGCTAATAAGCCATGGCAAGTGATGGCCTTCTCAAGAACGTGCGACTTGTTTCCATGCAGAATCCACAGATGTTGGCAATGATGCTTTATTGTATGTGTAGGTAGCATGGACAAATAGGTTAACCCATCAGCAGGGCTTGGGGAGCGCCACCCGCCTCGTGCAGTAATTGCATGCCACTGCAGTGACATACTAGTAACTGCAGTGAATTGCAGTAAATGCTCAGCACCGTGGAACAGCACCAGAAGACACGGGGGCAGGAAGACCCCGAGCTTGTTTCTGTTTGCAACAACAACAGGGGGGAATTTAGATGTGGATGCGAGTTAGCCACTGACATACGAATTTAGACTACCTAAACAGCTGCACGGATCGGGGTCGACGTACCTACCCATGCTGGACTCTGGCCAGCCCCTGGTGTTTGTGAGGTCTCAGCAGGTCACACCTGGGGAAGATTACAGGAGAAGGAACGTGGGGAGTTAGAGGAGGACTGATCTGAAAACCAGACCGTGCCCTTTGCTCTCGGCTTGAGCAGGCCACCATCTCCATTACAGCTGGTAATCAGCCAGTTCAGCTGTCAACTGCACTGACCTCGCTCTTCGGGCTCTGGGAGCGGGTTTATCCTGACAGTAGGGGATCCATGGTTAAAGAAACACAGCCCCTGTTTCCAGTTGTCTGAGAGGGGCTTTTAGCTTCTTTCACTTTTTTGTGAGGGCTTGAGAGGACCTCCTGGTGAGCCGTACCTGGCCCTGGCAGAGTGAGGAGGAGGTCATCTCTGGCCTACTCCAGCACAGCTCAGCTTGCGGGCTCTTGCGTTAAATAACCCCCCCGGGCAGTGCTGGGAAAGGAGGTTATAGCAGTGCATATAGAAGCTGAGTGTCTGTTGGGGAATAGGAGCCTTATACCCGAGAAACGTGCCTGTGGGTGCTGTCTGGGGGTGACACATGGCGGTGGAAAGACCTCTGGAGGTTCCCAAAGGGCGTGAGGGTGGGATGAGAGGATGGGGGAGAGGGGTGAGGGTAGGAAGGTCAAAGCATGAAGGTTGGAGGGTCTTGATGCTCTTCCAGGAGACGCGTTGCGGGTGGGGGAAACGGATTGTAGAGATATAGGCAGCTCTGAGCTACAGCCCCCTGGGGATGTGCTTTGAGCATCTGGCAGATAGCTTAAGGCGACCAGGTGCCGCCACTCTAAGGGGCCCAGTGGTCCAGATCTAAAATGCTCTCGGGTCCCGTACTACGTTTACAGAGGCTCATTACCACACAACCTGGAGCTGACAGGGCTTCCTTCTCATCAGCATTTTGGATGCTTTGAGTTGCTTTTTTGAAGAGCTTTTCTGTTGAGAACAGCACCAAGAACTTTTCCGATACTCTTCCCTGTGCGACGTCCTATCGTATCAAATACAAGCTGGGTTCAGGCGCAAAATCCGTCTCCGTGGATAGAGGAGTCAAGCAATCTTACGTACCACAGGCATCCATCAGTGAGTGACGTAGGCACGTGGGAGGAATCCTGGAGCCGCCCCGATCTGTGTTGCCCCTGCTCTTCCAAGCTCCAGGCAGACTCTGCAGCCTGATTTCCATCATTGTTTTTGTGTTTGAATTGCCAGACATGTGTGATAAGCCTTCTTCCCACACGGAGGAAGCTTTCCTAACGGGTTTTTGTCTCGACTGCTTGGAGGCTAAATGAAATATCATTCCTTCAAGGATATTTGTCCTTCTGACTCCCTGACCCATAGCAATTATAGATTTGTAGATTCATGGATGTTAGGGTTGGAAGGGACCTCAACAGATCATCGCGTCCGACGCCCTGCAGTAAACTCTCAGGAGGTACTACCGTGGTGTAAACTAGGACAGTGAACAGCTTACTGTGTTCGTGCAAGAAGAGTCCCCTTCCCAAGGGCAAACTGCTTTCTACCCTGATCATGAGCAAAGTGGCATAGAAATACCACCCGGGGGAACCACTCAGACTTGCACGTGGTGTGCAGGAGAAAATGCTTGTGTCATTTTGCATGAACCAAGCCGTAAGTTTTTTTCTGCAAGCAGGTAGGTGCCTGCTAAAGACATTTTCTGCATGAACCTGACACAAGGGCTGCACCCCGACCTGGTGGGGGTGGGGGGATCACGGGAAGAGTGCAAGCCATCCAGGAATTTTTTTACTTCCTCGACACAGAAGATGCAACAAAAGGAACTTGCAAATCATCACCCGATGACAGTTTTCAGCCATCACGTGCATGTGTGTACATAGGTGGGCTGGTGAAAAACTTCATGTTTTCCCTTTATCTGACAGCTCCTGATGAACTGTAACGCATAAAGATGCATTGTGGACTCAGGGTGTGAAGAAATGAAAGAGTTATCCCAACTGCAGCGAGAGGGGGCTTAGCACTGCATCTCCTGTTACTGCTTTATCTGATCGTTCTCTCCAAGTGGAAGCCAAACTACGATAATTTACCACGTGTTTTCCTTCAGTTTTGCTTCGCTGTGGTTTGCCATCGCTTACTGTGGCCTAGGACCTGCTGCAGCGCGTGCGTCTGCATGTGACAGTACGTCACTGTCGCAACGTGCTGGAGCAATATAATGTCCGTGCATCTACACGCGACCAGCAGCTACTTGGTTGTAGCGGCACGCTCCCCCACCATAGCACACCGCTATGGCGAAGTAGTTGCTAAAAACACCTGTGCACAGTGCAGTACGGGCTGTTACTGCACCGAAAGGAAGTACTGAAGCATGGCGCGGTAACAACGGCACCATAGGGGCACGTGTAGACGCACCCAGAGATGCACAATATCAGCTCGCAAGTGGTAAGCACTACCCACTTTAAACCGGTATAATTCATCTGTCCACACGCACAGAGTTTTTAGCACAACCATTTGATGCAAAGATGTTGACCAGATAATTATGACCCCAGCATAAGTGTCTGGCTATATCACTTCTGGCACTGAATGTGCTGTCTAATTTTAAGGCATTTGGTGAAATTAAAGGGTTTTTAGGCTCATTACCCAAGTAGCACTATTTCCCGCTGGGGGTAGACTATGAGATAATGCAGCGCGACCAGCAGTGGGCAGGGTAAAGCACAGGCATTCCCAACAGAAATGGTCATATTTCTCATTACAGGTGATTTTATTTATGACCATAGCAAATCAAACCAGCCCTGCCTGCTGCACCTTGAGGTAGTTGCAAGTTCTCTGCTTGGTGCCAGTGGGGAAGGCTGAGTGCTAGGCTAACCGCATAGCCGAGTGTTGTTCACCCTGTGGCCCAAGGGATTGGATCCAGCCCAAGGAGCCATGTCACCTGGCCTGCGGGTCTCCCCGAGGTTTGGTAGTTTAGCAGCAGGGGAGCAGTGGTAGCATTAATTGCCATAGTTGAGGCAAAGCTCCAGCAGTTCACACCGCCACTGCTCCCTCTCTGCCAAATTTCTAGATCCATGGGGAGCTCCACAGGCCAGATAACATGGCTGCATGTGCTGGGCTATGCTGCTGCATAGGGTAAGGACAGCCAGGTCCAGCATGTAGAGTTGTTCCTTGGCTGTTGACATCTGGAAGCAGGCTGGCACCCTTGACCACTCCTGCCAGCCAGCCTCGCGTGGCGACCCCGCATTGGGATCCAGCCCATGGACTGGCCCCAAGCCAACGATCTGGCTCACAGGGCGGGATTAGGTTGAGCATTGCTTATGTAGCCTTATCAAACCCACCACTTGCAGAAGTGAAACCCCACTATCACTCCATTTTCCACCCGATATGCCAACAATGGCACAAGAAGGTCACCTAATTATAAACCCCTGGCTAAAGAGTGGACAGGCTAGATCTTCATTTCTAAATCAGAACCAGCTCTTCTGAACATCCGGCCAATCATTTATGGGTCCTTGGTCCCAGTTCTGAGTCCTGAGCCCTTTGGGAAATCCCAGCCCCCTGGGGTATTAGCGAGACTGCCGAGTTAGCTGTCTAGATCCCAGTGCAGCAAAGCACTCGAGCAAGTTCAGGACAGTCAACCCGTGTTCACATGGATGTTGGCTTCGCTGACCAACAAACGGTCATGGGCAGGTCTCTAGGGGAAGTCTGAGCCTGCTCCTGCTTTGCTTGCAAGCTTCTGGCACCCTGATTTTCTGTTAGGCTGTCTCTCGTCCCACAAAACTTGTTTTTGGTCCCCGATGCTGAAGTAGCTCTGCGCCTCCGTGTTGAGGGAGCTCTCTGGGCCGTCTGTCTGTATAACCTTTGGCTCACTGTTTGTGAGAGATCCCACTTGGTGCCAGTCTGCTGAGCATACGAGAGGCACAGTGCATTGGGTCATAATGGAGGGCTCACGGTCTCCAGTTCAGTCCTCGGCTAAGAAGCCAGCATCATGCCCACATGAGACTTTTTTCAGCGCAATTCTTGCCACTGAGACTCAGTCCAGATTCAGCTCCAGACCATGCCATCCTTTTCACTGGCTAGAGCAGGAGACGGACCCAGTGCCGACTAAAGGAAAGCCCTGTATCGCTCCTAGACCACGGTCTTTTCCATACCCCGACGCCAACAGTGCGACCCGATCTCGGCACCTACCTGACAGATTAATGCAATTGAGATTTAATTCTGCCGTTTATTCTTCTAGCAGTCAGAGGAAATTAAATTCACCAACACGGCATGTGTGGGAACACACTATTTTTTTTATTACATGGCCATTAAATTGTAATCCCCGTAACAGCATCTTTGGAGCAAGAGCAGGTATTTGCATAATTCTGAAAGGGCTGCGGCACTGTACATCTTCATGTAGCGCTCTAAAAATGCAGTGATAAAACTGAGTTCGTGGCCTTAGGCTCTATTGCAGGCTGTAATAGTATGTCACATATTAAAGGAACATGTTTGAAACCACATTATATTATTAAAATTCATAACAGTGATTTATAGGGGGTTTTAAAAACAGCAGCCTGCCAATATAAATTGGCTTAGGAAAGTCAACTGTAATCCACATAGGTCCAAATAATGACATTTCCTCCAATATGTCCAAAAGGCTGAAAAGCAGAAAATAATATCCAGGCTCCAGAGATAAGGCAAGTGCCCCAGGGAAGCGGGACTCTAAAATATTCATGCAATTGTAGATTGGATGTCGGAAATGGCCTTTCCCAATGGCTGTGTTTAGGAACTGATGAATTTAGTTACTGTACCTTTATATTTATTGCTCAATAAACAAGACGGGCTCCTTTACAACTCCCAGCAACACTAATTTGGCCATTTTAGTGCAAAGGAACAAGTTTTCTGGGCAAGAGGAGGGCTTATCAACGCGCCGTTTTCATGTACGATCAGGAGAAATCGGGGGTTTTATTAAACTCTCCCAGTTAGAGGCGGATGGTCTCAGCTGCTCTTTGCAGCAAGGTGCGCTTGCAGTACAGACCCAGTATAGCTCTTCGGGATCGAGGACTTCTGCAGTTTGCTGTGAGGGAGTCATCATTCCAGTTAGCGAGGGGAAAACCCCTTTCCTGAAAATGGGCTAGGGACCCAGCGTGAAGGAGGATTGCAGGGTGGGAGGAGCAGAGTTATCCAGCCTGACCCACTATTGCTTGAGGTCCCACAGCTTCAGCCTTATTTGATCTCCGAGAGGGGCGGTTGATTCTCCGGGCCTGTCGGAGCTCAAACTTCTCTGCCGACCAGACTGCTCCGAGGGCTGCGAACAGAGCCCAGCCTGCCCGACAAGGGCTGGGATAGCTCCAGGTAATGCGAGAGTCGCTGATACTAAATTATGTGGAAAAGTGGTAACGCTAGGGGATAGGATGTGGATCCAAGTGGAACAGGACAAGCTGGAAAGGTGGGCGAAGCAGAACCGGATGCAGTTCAATAAAGATAAATGCAGAGCGCTTCATCGAGGGAGAAGTAACCTGCAACATGAACATAGGCTAGAAGGAGAGGTCCTGGCCAGCACGATGGCTGAACGGGACCTCGGGGTTATGGCTGATCACAGGATGATCATGAGCTGCCAGTGCAACGCTGTAGTCAACGGAGCGAATAGCACGCTGGGATGCATTAGGTGATGTACCACGAGCAGGGCGAAAGAAGTGATGCTTCCTCTGCACTTGGTGCTGGTGAGGGCACAAAAAAGGTGCGGAGGATCTTGAAAGGGTGCAGAGAACAGCCACAAGAATGATTAAGGGCCTGGAGGACAAACCTGATGAGGAAAGAGTAAGGGATCAGGGGCTGTTCATCCTGGGGGAGACGAGACTTGGTGGCCGTCTACAGCTATGTAAGGGGTGAATATCAGGAGCTGGGAGAAAAACTGTTCACTAGAGCACTGCAGGGGAGGACAGGGAGCAATGGCCATAACCTGTTAGAGGATGGTTTTAGGTTGGACGTGAGGAACATTTCTACAGCGCGGGTGACCAGAATCTGGACTAGACGTCCCAAGGAAGGGGTGCACCCCCAACCTGGGAAGTCTTCAAGACGAGACTGGACAGACACCTTGCTTGGGACCATTTGATCTCTGGAGTATTCCTGCCCAGATCGGGGGGGTTGGACTCGATGATCTTTCGAGGTCCCTTCCAGCCCTGCATTTCTGTGATTCGATGATTAACTAATACGCTGAGGTTTCTGCCTGAGTCTGCATGAGCTCATGTAGGTTCTGCCTACAAGATAGCACTGAGGGCAGTGAATTACTTCCATTTTCCATGCTCTGGTGTTGGTGAAGTCACCTAATGATGATATATTGCATGCTGAATCTCAGCACTGGCATTCCTCCTTGTGTGAGGGGGCTAGCAGCTGTTGGGGTGAAAGCAGAGCTGGCCCTTGTCAAAGGATGGTGGGGCACAAGAGGAAGAGTGCACACCCCACCCTCCCACCCCTGAGCCGAATGCTTTCTCCCCTGGCCACACTGAGCAGAGGTGCGTCTCTACAGCGCCTTCCAGGTGAGGAGGACACAGGCGAGGTAGCTCCAATACCGAACATCTCAAGAGTGCTCCTCCTGTCCTCCACCAGTGCTGCCAATGCAGAAATCTCCTCCATATTAAATACTTGAAGTGGGGAGGGAGGCAGGAGACCACTGAATTTAACACCTGTTTGGGACTGGGGTGCAGCCGTGAAAGGCAGGAACAGCAGAGAAGACCCCAGCACTTCAGAGGTTGGAGTTGATCTCCCCTGAGTCTGGGTCTCGGAAGAGTTGAGCCCCCCAAATGCTTGCTAAAGTCAATGGGAGATGCTCCTGCTGAGACCTCGTGTGGCTGCCGATGTACTACCTGAACGTCCAAGGCAAGTGGCCGCACGGGATAACTCATGAGACCGGCAGACCCGCTCGAAGCTGCAGAGTCGGTGTCCGAGCAGGGGTTGCCGGAGCTCAAGAGCTCCCGGTCTTGTGTCCACCCGCCTGGAGCCTACCGCGCTCTCTCGAGCAGCTGCGCAGGATGAAAACCGCTAGCCCCCTCCAGTGCAATGGGATCTCAGGGAAACGTGTCGCCTTGCTGAGCCTAGACGAAGAAACGGAGCTCGCTGAGACGCCTACCACCGGACAGGCGATCTGCTTTGACTGGAGAACTGGGGTGTTCAAAAAGGCACCCGTACGGTTTCAAATCTCTGCAGAGCGGGACGGGTTGTGGTTATTCCCGGTGGGCTCCTGCGCAGATGTAGGTCTGGCTGACCGTGTGTTTTTGCAAACCGCGTGCCGATCACTTTTGTGTCCAGAGAAAGATTCTGCTTCTGCAGATCTGGTGTTGTGCAGAACAGGGGCAACCTCGCTCCAAGTGGATCCTGAGTCCCCTCCTACCTCAAACACAGCTTGCACAACCATTCTGGGTAGCCAGGGAAAGCCAGCTCGTTCACAACACAAGCACGCCCCAGAGAGACCCAGTGGAAAGGTCACTGCTGAGAAGCTACAATCCAGTGCAAGAGGTCAAGGGATAATTGAAATCCAGAAGGAGCCCATTTGTAACTGAGACGGGGACGGGCCAGCCACGAACGCAGCCTTCCCAAGGGCCGACTCGGGGTGGAGACCCGCTGGAGAAGCAGCGGAAGCAAAGTTCAGGTGGGATGAAGACACTGATGTGCAATGGATGGAAACGGATGCTTCCCTTTGCGGGTTCCCAGAGAAATTCCCCCTGCACCTCCATTGCACCCACAAGTCTCTAACTGTCCAGGTGAAACCCAGGGCATGTGGCGCATTATAAATAAGAGCATCTGTGTCCTCAGGATACCAGTGCACTCCCTCCACCCGTCAAGCTGATGGACTATCAATAGCCCCTTCTCCACGCAGAGGGGCCGGCCATGCCAGGGATGGCTATTAGCATACAGCTGATGAAGATGTTCCAGCTCTTGATTTTTAAAGATTATTTTTCAGCACAGAGAACATCACTATAAAGGTTTTACAACGTCCCTGTTGAAATTAAGCATGGATTCATAAAAGTGTCAGCAAATGAAACCATAATGCCCGAGCTGTATTAAAGCTAAAATGACCTTTCAGATACTTAGGATTTTATGGCATATTATAAATTCTGGACATGTTGGCAGTGTTATAACTAGGACATTAGGAGTAACATCTTTTCCAGCAAAGCTTAGGCAGGAAGTCTTGCAAGTTTTCATCATTTGTCTGCATGTTCAGCACGCTTAGCTACAGTATTTAGGAGTGTTTTTCATGCAGTGATGGCAAACTAAGCAATCGTACTGATAATTTCATATTTACACGGACTTTCGGGTGTCTGTTCTGCTCTGTGGGAAGTTTCAAGCAACTCCCTTGATTTTTTTTTTCTTGCCTGCTTTTAAATACAAACACAGCAACTCTGCATTTGCATCCAAAGTCAGAAAGAGACTGAAAAAAATCACGAGAGCACAATAAAAAAGCAACACTTTTCCCTGCTACTAGCCCCGCCGTACATCATTAAAGGGGAGAGAACTGGACCACGTTCCATCCCCTTGTCTTGAGTAGTGTGGCTGTTGCCAGCCTTCCCGGACCACACGATAGGGTTAAAAACCATGGCACTTGTGGAAATAATACATGCCCGATTCTCTTTATTTCTGGTTTTATGCCTTTGGGTTTCCCGTTCCCGAAGGATTCTCCTGCAACCAGACGGTTTAGGAAAGCACAGCCTTTAAAAACGAACGCTGAGATTCTCATGCAATCGCATGGCTCCGGGAGCTGGGACGCGAAAGGTGAGCAACACCACGCAGGCTGCGTCGTACAAGCCGGAGACTTGGCTTTGTTCTGCATTGACCTTCCACGCTGCTTTCTGCCGGGGCAAGCAAGAGCAGCCTTGCTTCTTCGCATAATTAGGTCCTTTTAGACAATCACGTGCTGAAGTTCAGGGGTTTCAGACCCTGTGGGGGGTGACCATTTGACTACTGTGACTATTTTCACTGGGACATTCAGGAGTGCTGAGACCATTCCCCCAGCCGCGACTGGCGGGGTGCCTTAGAGACAACATGAATGTCGGGCTTCGCTGGCAGCGGGTCAGACCACTTGCTAGTGATCCGCTGATGCTCTGGGCTCCAAGGAGACGTTGCCACTTGCAAACAGTTTCATAATTCGCCCAATCTTTTACCAAAACAGCACTGAAATAGTCACCCCTATTCTAGCATCTTTGTCCATGCCAGAGCATTTGTTAGTGGTTGAAGTACAAAGCTCTGCTCTTCCTATGGAGAAGGAAGATGGTGAGATTTGAGTTCTGTTTCCACCCCTACCACTGGCATGTCTCTCAAGATAGGGGACCTGAGGCCCGCCCTGTCCATGAATTCATAGATTTCATAGATTTCATAGACATTAGGGCTGGAAGGGACCTCGGGAGATCATCGAGTCCAGCCCCCTGCCCAAAGGGCAGGAAGTCAGCTGGGGTCATAGGATCCCAGCAAGATAAGCATCCAATTTACTCTTGAAGGTGTTCAATGTAGGTGCTTGAACCACCTCCGCTGGCAGACTGTTCCAGACCTTGGGGGCTCGGACAGTAAAGAAATTCTTCCTTATGTTCAGCCTGAAACGGTCTTGCAGGAGTTTGTGACCGTTCGACCTCGTCATCCCTTGGGGCGCTCTGGTGAACAAACGTCCCCCCAGATCCTGGTGGTCACCCCTGATAAACTTCTAGGTGGCCATCAGATCACCCCTGAGCCTGCACTTTTCCAGGCTAAAGAGTCCCATGGCTCTCAGCCTGTCGTCGTAAGGTCTGCTTTCCTGACCTCTGATCATGCGCGTGGCTCTCCTCTGGACTCTCTCAAGCTTCTCCACATCCTTTTTGAATTGTGGAGCCCAAAACTGGACGCAGTACTCCAGCTGTGGCCTCACCAAGGCCAAGTCCAAGGGGAGAATGACGTCCCGGGATTTGCTCGAGAAGCATCTATGGATGCACGCCAGCACTTTGGTCGCTTTACTAGCCGCAGCATCGCATTGCAGGCTCATGTTCATCTTGTGGTCAATGATGACCCCCAAGTCTCTTTCTTCTGTAGTGCTAACCAACGTAGCACTGCCGAGCCTATAAGGGTGCTGCAGGTTTTTCCTCCCAAGGTGGAGAACCTGGCATTTTTCAGTGTTAAACACCATGAGGTTCTCGTCTGCCCATTTGCTGAGCCTGTCCAGGTCAGCCTGGATCACCCGCCTGTCCTCTGGCATGGATGCTTTGCCCCAAAGTTTGGTGTCATCAGCGAACTTGGCCAGTCCACTCCTGACTCCAATGTCCACATCATTAATGAAGATGTTGAACAGGATGGGTCCAAGGACAGAGCCTTGGGAGACCCCACTAGTTACAGGGCACCACGATGAGTGACTGCCATCAATCACAACCCTTTGCATCTGACCACGAAGCCAATTTCCCAGCCAGTGGATCGTGGTGGAGCCAAGGCCACAACCGGCCAGTTTGGCCAAGAGGTGATCATGGGATACCAGATCGAAGGCTTTTTTGAAGTCAAGATATATGACATCAATCTCTTCTCCCTCGTCCAGGTGATAGGTCACCTGGTCATAGAAGGAAATGAGATTGGTCACGCAAGACCTACCTGCAACAAACCCATGCTGGCTATCCCTTAGGATGTTAGCCTGGGCCAGTCCCTCAAGGATGGCCTCCTTAATAAACTTTTCTAAGATCTTCCCCGGGATAGAAGTCAGGCTGGTGGGCCTGTAGTTAGCCGGATCCACTCTCCTCCCTTTCTTGAAGATCGGCACCACATTGGCCTTCTTCCGGTCTTCGGGCACTACACCAGAGCGCCAGGAGCTCTTGAAGACCCGTGCCAGGGGCTGGGCTATGACGCTCGCCAGCTCCTTGAGTGCCCTGGGGTGCAGATTGTCAGGGCCGGCTGACTTGAAGGTATCCAGCTTCTCAAGATGTTCCTTCACGAGGTCAGCATTGATGGAGGGTAGGGGATCCCCCTCACCCGGACCTCCCTGTCCCATAGCAGGCATGGGCATCCCATGGGACTGATGAAAGACTGACGCAAAGTACCTGTTTAATAGGTTGGCTTTTTCCTGGACGTCAGTTGTCAGTTGCCCCATCTGGTTCAGCAGGGGTCCAACGTTGCCCTTGCTTTTCCTCCGGCTGCCCACAGATCTGAAAAAGGACTTTTTGTTGTCCTTGATGCTCAAAGCTAGTTGGAGTTCAGTTGCAGCCTTGGCTTTCCTGGTTTGCTCCCTGCAGGACCAGACCAGTGCAGAATAATCCTCCTTGGAGGTGAATCCCGTCCTCCATCCTTTGTAGGCTTTCCTTTTTAGCCGCAGGAGGTCCGCTAGGTCCCTGGAGAGCCAGGGGGGCTGCTGTGCCTTCTTGCTGCCTCCTCCATGTTGGGATAGATTTAGCTTGTGCACTGAGGATCGCTTCCTTGAGAAGCAACCACTCTTCTTGAACTCCCATCTCCCTGGGGTCACGGTCCCTGAGGGCCTGACCGACAAGCCTCTTGAGCTTGTCAAAGTCGGCTTTTCTGAAGTCAAGGACTTCCGTGTTGCTGACTGACTTGCCAGCTTTACGGCGGATGGTGAAGGTGATCAGCTCGTGGTCGCTGTCACCCAGCTTCCCATCGATCACTAGGTCGCCGATTAGGTCATCCCCCGTAGCCAGTACCAGGTCGAGCAGCGCTTTGCCTCTCGTTGGCCCATAGACTTCTTGAGTCAGGTAGAGGTCATCCATGCACGAGAGAAAGCTTTGCGCCCGCTCAGATTTTGCTGAGTGATCTTCCCACGAGACGTCTGGGTAATTGAAGACCCCCATGACAACCAAGGTCCCGGAGCAAGCGGCCTCAGTCAGGTCCCGGGCGAACTCCTGGTCAAGCTCGGGACGTTGAGTGGGAGGTCTGTAGTAGACTCCCACCGTTGTGTCCCCTGTGCCGAATTCCCCACGAATTTTTACCCAGAGGGTCTCTAGCTGTCCATGCCGGTCGCCAACATCAGCTTGCAGGGACATGTAGCTTTCCTTCACATAGAGAGCTACACCCCCGCCCCTTTTGTCAACACGATCCCTCCTGCACAGGGTATAGCCCTCGATACCCGTGGTCCAGTCATGGGTGGAGTCCCACCAGGTCTCCGTTATCCCAATGACGTCATAATTCTTTGCACTGAGCAGGAGGACGAGCTCGTCCTGCTTGTTGCCCAGGCTCCTGGCATTAGTGTACAGGCAGGCAAGTGTGCCCTTAGGGGCTCTTGCCTTGCCCGTAGATTGTGCCAGGGCTGGGGCAGGGGTGGGCTCCCTTAAGTGCCCCCTTAAGTGCCTTGGCCCGCTGGCTTTGCAAGGGCCGTTCAGCGGGCCAGCAGTGGCAGTCGTCCCCCCATCCCCCCGCGGGCTTAGTTTAAAGCCCGGTGGAGCAGGTCAGCCAGCCCGGCTGAGAAGAGCCTCGTCCCCAGGGGAGAGAGGTGGAGGCCATCTCTTCCCAGCAGCTTGCTGCCTCTCTCGCCAAAGAGCGGGCTGTGGTCGTGGAAGCCAAAGCCTTCCCGATGACACCAGCGCCGCAGTCTTTGGTTCACCGCATGGATCCTCCTCTCCCTCCTCAGCCCATAGCCCGAGACTGGGAGGATCGACGAAAACACCACCTGAGCTCCCAGACCCCTAAGCCCCACTCCCAACTCCCTGTAGCGCCTCATGACCTGGCTGGGGGTGCTCCGAGCCGTGTCATTGGTGCCCACATGAATAAGGAGCATGGGGTAGTGGTCTGTGGGCTGGAGGAGGTGCGGGATCCTCTCTGCAATGTCTCGGATGTGGGCCCCCGGGAAGCAGCAGACTTCCCGGGCTAAGGGGTCGGGGCGGCAGATTGCCCCTCAGTGCCCGCAGGACGGGGTCTCCCACAACAAACACCTTTCACTTTGTCTTGGGGAGAGCGGGGGCAGTGGCTGCGGTCGAGCCTGGGCTGCCTGCGGGAGCCGGCAACTGCGCAGGCTCTGCTGGGGCTGCAAGAGGTGCGAACCTGTTGCTACGCTCCGGCGGGGCAGGGGCCTTGGTGCGGCGGGCCTCGGGGCCCTTGACCACCTTGGTCCATGCCCCTGACTGGGCAGAGCGGGAGGTCCCAGAGTCCTCCTTAGTCCTGGAGGGAGATGGAGCTCTCCCCTGCGGCTCCCGGGGGAGAAGGGCCTGGCACTAGGAGTCGATCTCCTGCTCGCAGTCCCTGATGGCACGCAGTCTCTGGACTGTGGCCTGGAGCTCCTCCAGCTGGCGCGCCAGAGACCCCAGTAGGGAGCAGACCCCGCAAGGGGAGGGGGCCGTGCTCCCGGGCCCCAGAGCCTGGAAAAGGGACAGGCAGCCCTCGCAGCCAAGAGCCAGGGGCTGCGTCCGCGTGGGGCCCGGGACCACTCGTGATACATAGCTTGTCTGTGGTGCCTCGTGTGACATTCTCCAGGTGCTTTCCATGCAGTCGTGAGCTAGGTTTTGCCGTTTCCAAGGGAAGGAGGCAAGTGAGCGTCCAAAGACCTACCAGACTAAAGCAATCGAGGGGACGCAAGTTCAAAAGTGCTTACGGTCTATTTTCAAAAGTGCAAGAAGGTCAAAATGTCCAAGGTATTTAGGGGCGCTTGTACACACGATGGGGATTTAGTCCTCGGGGTTGCATTCTGGGCTCCCTAAATTGAACCGGGGGGGCGTTATTTTTTCAACAGTGTCATGACAAGGGGCCCGATTCCCCACCCCCTTTTTTTCTCCTGGCAAGGGGCCCAATCCCTTTTTATTTCAGTGGAGCCTGCCCACATCCGGGGGGGCAAGTGACCCCTGAGCTGCAGGGGCCCCGGTCCTTCCCTCTACGGTAGCGATGCCCCCAGGGGCCCCCCGGGTGGGCTGCTAGCAGGCTGAGTGCCGTCCTAGCTTGGAGGCAGCACCTGGCCCAATCCAGCTCTTCCCGACCCTGAGCTGGGGCAGCACCCGGGCTGCTAGCAGCCCACCTGAGCCGCCCCAGGAGGTGCTGCCACCGCAGAGGGATGGACCGGGGGCCACTCAGCCCACTGGCGGCTTGCCCCCTGGCCGCGGGACAGGCAGGCAGGCTCCACCAAAAAAAAAAAAAGGATCATCCTCTCGTGGCTTTTGTCTTCAGCAGGTGCCGTGAGAGGCCCGATCCTTTTTTTGTGTGAAGCCTGCCTGTCTCTCCCACGGCCCGCCGATGAGCTAATAGCTGCCACAATGCAAACTCATTAAAAAAACCTCAAAACTCTAGTGTGATGCCATTAAGCCACACAAAGTGACATTTTTGTCACGTGTGCATGGTAATGATGTCCCGCGTATGAGCACTAAAGATACTTTCTACCGAGATTCTGAAAAGCATCTGCGCCTAGCTCCCATGGAAATCACCAGGCTCTTTGAAAAATCCAGATTATCAAAGAGATTTCTGCATCATTGCACATGATGTTGCAAAGACTAATTCAAGGCCTCACTTTCACAAGTGATTTGGGAGTCATTGACTTTCCAGGAGCCTTAGAGCCTGGCAACGTTGGTGTGACTGCAGCTTAGGTAGACACAACTAAGTGACCTTTAAATTGGTTTCTTTAGGTACTGGTCAGCACCACTGCAGCAGCCCCGAGATCTGTGGGCACTGCAAAACCCACCCTGAACCTAGGGCAAATACAGTGGGGGTCATTAATCCTACCTTTAAAAGTCATTAATACTACCTCTAAACATCTGTCCCAAAACCTTTTGAGTCCGCTAGGCTCTTCCCAAAATGTTGCCCTTCATCATGCCATTCTACATCAAGGTGCTATGGCTCAGAGGGGTCATGGGTGCCCTCAGATGTGTCGAGTGCTCAGTATTTGGGGGCTGCAGGTGAGCATCCAAAATCAGAGGCCACTTTTGAAGATTTAGGCCTGCGTGACTCGATCAAGGTCCCTCAGCAATGCAGACAACGGCACAGCCATCTTCTAATCTTGTGCCCAAATCACAGCGTCTCTCTGGGTCGTTAGGGTAGCCGAAGGTGTTTTGCTGATGTTTGTAAAGTACTCCGAGATCCTCCGGGAGGAAATCTGCCCTGGCGCAGAGTATGGCTGTCCTTCCCGCCACCAGAATACCAATGTCTAAGTGGCTCCTGTTCATTTGGCATCACCTCGTTCTCACGGGGAGCTTGTACGATCTGGTGCCTGACTGTTCACATCGTGGTGTCACGATGATGGACTGAACCAACCCTTGGCGTTGTGCCCTGGCTCAGCAGAGGCCACAAAGTAGCTCCCAATGACTTCTTATTCTGCACTTCACTGGATCAAGTCCAAGCACAGTTGGTCTGCGTGGGGCTCCCGTCCATCCTTCTCAGGGACGAAGATAGCCAAAGTGCCCCGTAGAGCAGATGGGGCAGCTGGGCATTTCAGTAAAGTCAATGGGTTTAAAGCCAACAGAAAACTCCTGCTCTTTTTAATGGGAACTGAAAGACAGCCTAGTCTTCGAGGTGCTGGTGCCCACCTAAGACATCCAGGAAATAGGATCCATCTCTAGCCCCTTCGTGCCACGGGCTGCGGAGGGTGCCCTTGGCCTAAAAACTGCCCTGGGCTTCGCAGAGCGGCTCTACAAACCTCAGACTTGTCACCCAACCAAGGGATGGACTTGGCCCTGTACCACTAAAGCCCAAGAGAGTTTTTTCATTAATTGAATGTGCATGTGATCAAGCCCTTAACGCTTTACCTCGATGACAGAAGGCCAGCAGCTTTCTCTCCGTGGAAGGAATCGCTGGGGGAAAATAGCGGTGGCCAGGTTTTTGCTGGCTGCTAAGCTTGAAATGAAGGAAGTTTAGTGTTGAAGCGACAAGATTTTTCCAGCTAAAACATTCTTTTAGCCTTTCCCTTAAAGCAGATAATTACTTTTGACATTAGCTAATTGCTTCTGTATTCTTATCTGGGAAAATTGTGCCATTTGCTGCAGAACGTGCAGTGCCGAGGCTGATTTTCTACCCAGCTGAGCAGAACTCATAGAAAATCATTTGCGTTTATTGGGAGCCTTTTTATATCGGAAATTAAGCAAAAGCATCTTAGTGGGCTGGCCTTGCTGGTGGCGGATAATGCTAAAAGAGCCACAGAGGGGAAAGGAGGTCTTGGGGACAGCACTGCACTGGGATGTGGGAGTCCTTGGCTCCAACCATCATTAAAATCAGTGGGAGGAGGGAACCTCATTTAATGCCGTGGTTTCTCTAGTTTAATCTGGGGAATACAAAGCTCTCCTTTGTCTTCCTATGTGATTAGCCTGTTAGCTCGTGGCCAGGCTCGATCTACTTCCCCAGCTATACTCGGGGCTAAGGCACTGAGCTCCGGTGTGCCCATAGGGCCTGATCCTAGCACACAGGGCACGTGGAAGTGGACCTGGCCAGCAGTGAAAGCAGGGGGCCGAGTCTCACCTCTCTCTTGTCCTGCATGGCTTCCAGCGTATCACCATGCACTAATACCCGTGCATCACCCTGAGGCAGACCTGCTACTCCCTGTGGGGAGGGGCGGCTGTGTAGAGCAGACCAGGTCTGGGTCCATGTCGGGGAGAGGCAAGGGGCGGCCAGCTTCCTCTCCCCAGTCCCCAGCCACTCTTCAGGCCCCAGGTCGAGAACCAGTACTCTAGAGCCCACGCCGCGGGGAGGATTACAGGCCGGCACACTTGCAAAGAGGGCTATAGGTCTGGGGTGGATCCAAAGGAGGTGCAGTGGCAGGGCTGCAACCCCTTTTGGATTGGTCTAGTGATGCTGGCCCCTTTAGGGACACTGAGAAAGTCCCTAAGTAGAAGAGGTGCTGCCTTCCCCTCCATGCTCAAAGGCACTTCCCCTCCCTTCCCCTCCACCCCCGACCTGCTCCACTGTCCCTGCCTGCTCCAGCTGGGCTCACCTAGGGCAGCCACAGTGGCAGCGGCTTCCTGCGCCTGCTCCTGGGGAAACCAGGTAGTGTGGGGGAACCCACTCCCTCTTCCCGGCTGAGCACAGCCCCTGCCCAACCCAGCCCAGCAGGCAGATGCAGCTTGAAGCTTTCTCCGCTCCCCTGGACAGAGGGGAAAGCAGCAGTGACTAGCTGGGGGGGGTTCTTCCATGCTTCGGGAACTTTATAAAGCCCCAGAGGCTCTTGCAGCCTGATTTTCCCCATTGGTGGGCCAGAGGGAAGGAGGCTGGGAGCAGGGATGCAGCTGCCCCTGCAATGGGGGTGGCTGCTCCTGCACCCCACTTCGCCAAATTGTGGATCCACCCCCGGGTAAGTCTGTGCAATTCTCATCAAAGACAGAAATTGCATCGTGACCTCTCCAACAGTGCAGCTGAGTGAGCCCCGTGGCTCTTAATGGTACCACCCAGCTCTGTAAGCAATGAGCTAATGCCAGCCTCGAAAATCCTCATCTCGTTGAGCCGAGCTTCTAAGGGCGGCCTTTGAGCTGAAAATATTTCTCTTATGGTGGGGATGCTATGAGACTCTATTCCAGCAGTGCGAATAAACCAATAATACCAGGGTGAGCCCTTGGGATCTGTGGTTTAGTCAAGCATTCACTGTTTAGGGTTTTCCCTTCTGTCTCTCATTAAAAGCCTGCTGCCAGCGACACAGAAAGACGTTCAGATTGTGCATTAAGGGAGGAAACGGAGTTCCTCCGCCCCGAGCTGAATGGGCTCCGAGCAGATCTGTTTTGTGGTGAGAGTGACACTCGTTACAGAGATGGGGTGCCCGTGGAGTGCAGGGGAGGCAGGAAAGAATTGAATTACAAATCAGACCCACGGTGGGTCCCAACGTGTGCAGAGATAGGAACCTGTTCTTACCAGGAGGAAGTCTTTGCTACTGTTGTTTGCAGCCTGAACGAGGCATGGCTGAGGGTCCGGCAGTGTTTTGAGGGAGAGGTGTTTGGGGAGTTGGCAGCTTGGTAGATGATGTGTCCCATGTTGGCAGTGGGGAGAGAAGAAGGGATTTGGTAGGAAACCCTTCGAGTTTGTCTTCACCGACAGAGGAGGGGGGGTTAGTGCAGACAAGACACCTAAAGCTTGGGCCAAGCCTATACATCAAACTTACATTTGTGTAACTTGCATCGGTTTTACACCTCGATGTATAGGAGCAGATGGACGCATGTATCAGAGGCAGCTGCACGGAGCAGGTTGCTTTTACTTCACCTTCCCACAAGGTACCAGGGGATCAGGTAAGCCTTAGACAAATAGCTCCCCATAATAGCTGTGGGCACACAACAATTACACTAGGGTACTTTTACCCCGTCCCCCCCCACCCCGGAGTAATTATAGACAGGAGTTAGGTAAGTCAGAGGAGAAAGTAAGTTACTCTAACTAGAAAGAAAAGGGACAAAGAGGAAAAAGAATTGAGGGGGGATTTTGATTTTCCTTATTTTTGTCCAAAAATTGAAACACTTTGGGGGAAAAAAGTGAAACGTTTTCACCAAAATATGTTTAGAGGCCTTTTGTATTGTATAAAAGAGTTTGGATTGAAACACTCTGCCTGTTTCTCACAAGGCAATGTGGAAAAATACAAACCATCGGGGTAGCTAAAAAGCACGCGCCGATTCCCCTCTTTAAAGTCTGTATGTGCATTTCAGCACAAGGGCCGGGTGCCAGACTGGCCCCTGAAACTCGGGGGTTTGTGCAAAATAAGCAAGTGGTCTGATTAGGAGCTGGAAAATCCTTACTTGTTCCCTGGCTGCAGTTTAAGTAGCCAGCATCTGAGTCAACTCCATATATAACACAGTCAAGACAACTGATGCCAGTACAGCACAGATGAAGAAGGAGATTCTTCCTCACCTAAAGCCCTAAAAGACTGGCTGGATTAACACCGAGTGTGTAGGGCAGTACATCTGTAGTCCTGGACCACCACAGAGGCAAGAGCAGACTAGAAGGAACTAAGTCTGCTTTCTCTGCAGCTCCAGTGCACTAGTTTCCTGATAACTTTTCCCTGGTCCAACAGTTTAGCTCACTTCCTTTACAGGTGCAGTGAAAAACCTGCTCAATTTGCAAGATGAGAGCTTATCTGACTGGTGATAGAGAGCAGAGGCACTCCTCTTTAAAGGGACACTACCCACTTGATAACCACACTCTATGGGCCTTTGTACACGCCACGTTTTTTGCCCTTTCTTGACCTGCAACTGTGTGACTGTTTGCACGAGTGGGTTTTCCAGACGCTTTAAAAGTTTTTGTTGTGCATTAAACTAAACCTCCTCAGATGTAGTTTAATTTGGCTCGCTGGGAATTAAAGCGTCGCGTCCATGGATTTGTTGTGTGCAAACACAAAGGCACTTAAAGCTATGTAATGAGCCTCTTTGTCCACCAGATGGTACTGCGACTTTTTTGTAGTTCACCCCTTCAATTCGCTTTCAAATTGTTCCAGCTTTTTCTTTTTCATGTGCAGTTTGCCAGCTGGGAAATGGGCAGAGGGTAAATGGGGGGCCCTGGACTGGGGGTGCAGCAGTGAACTGTCGCGCTCTCCTGCAGTGCTGGTCAGGGGCCGGGCTTAATTAGTTTGAAAACCTAATGCGTGCAAACATGGATGCAACACTCCAAAGCTTAATTCATTCGAAAACCTAGTGCATGCAAACACTGATGTGATCCTCCAAAATAAACAACTTTACATTGTATAAACCTATTTAATTTAATGAAGATTAAAACCTGTGGTGTGTACAGGCACCCAATGGCTGTAAATAACCCAAAGTTGAGGGACATGGATGTGGGCTGGATCCCTAGCTGGCTCAGCTCCATGACTTCAGCACAGATATAGCTTTGCTCCAGGTGGCATTTTCTGCGTTGCCTGGATTTTTCCAGTTCCTTCCTCCTTTATGCATGTGAAGCTCTTTGCAGCCATCCTGTTTTGTCTGTTCCCCTATACAATCTGTGGGTTTCCTCTGCTGCTTATGGTTTTTCATGAAGCCACAGAAGGAGAGAAAAGCATACAGTAAAATGCCATCAGGCTATCATAAGACCTGGCAAAGGGACTCAGGGATTGGGTGTGGAACGACTGTGAGTGGCTATTTTGAAAAAGGTTAGATTTCCCCATTGAGCACATCCCTTTGACTGAGTCTGAGTCAAACACAGCTCCTGTGGGTTGTTCTGCACTTCACTGGTGATAGCTGGCTCTGGGGGTTGGCATCTCCTGTGAGGAAAGGACTGAAGGGGCCTCAGCGTCACTTCTCCTTTTGCCAATAGAGGACTTGGGGCTGAGGCCGGCTGGTGGAGGAGTATGGGGAAAGGTGCCCTCTTTGCTGCTGTCTAGGCTGCGCCCAATAATTGTACATTTTTGCTGTGATCTGTGCCAAGCCCATAGCCCCTTCCTTGCTTGTCAGTATGGGACACACTCGCGTCACACCAAACAGAGTGTCCTGTGGCCTGTGTGGGCGATGCGCATCCTGGAGAATGTCAGCCCTTGATGCTTTCCAGCGGGGCAAGCTGCAGAGGAGACAGAGACTGCAGAGACAGGCAGACAGGAGGCCAGTGCCAGAACACAGCCGTGGTGAAGGGGGGCCAGGCAGGGAACAAAGACCTGCTTCCCACGTAGTGCGAGCGGACGCTGCTCCATTGACTTCAGTGGAGCTACAGAGGGATCCTGGCCGGAGGTCTAACCCCGGGGGTGGGACTTTGTCTCTCCCTGGGGCTTTTGCTATGATGACATGTTACCAAAATGTATGCCTAGGTTGGGTGGACCCTCCGCTGGTGTGAACTGGGTTTCTTTCCACACACACCCTCACACACACACACACACACACCCTTTCATTTTTGCTGCGTGAGACCTTCTGATCCGCAGCATCTGGAACTAATCTCCAGGAACTCAAGTGCTTGGCTTAATTGAGGAGACTTTGTTATCCATTTTTTAACATAGTTAAAATAATTTGCAGAGCCTGACAGTGTGTGATGACTCTTGGCAATGCAGGCAGCCTTGGCCAAATGTGCCGGTGCACAAGATCATGCCGGCTCCATCCTGCCAGTGCTGCAAGGGGAGTGTGTTCACACAGCTGCTTAGGCTCCTTCCCTCTTTATCAATAGCTTTTTGTTCTGAATGGGGACGATGTATGAATTTGTGTAAGCATTAGAGAAGGGTAATTCAAATCATTACAGGCAGGGCCCATGATCACAAAGCCCCCAGACATAACTTCTTCCAGCTTCTGGGATGGATTCTCCTTCTTCATCAGTGTAAATCAGGAGTCATTTCACTAATTCTTTTACTCTGGTTAGCACTGGTGAGGCCTCACCTGGTGTCCTGTGTCCAGTTTTGGGCCTCGCATTTCAAGAAGGGTGTGGACAGACTGGACAGAGTCTGACAAGAGAACAACAAAAATTATTAGATGCCTGGGAGTCAGGACTTATGAGGAAAGAGAGAGCTAGGGTCATTTAGTCTGGAGAAGAGAAGATTGAGGAGGGATTTGATAACAGTCTTCAAATACCTGAAGGGTGATTATAGGGAGGATGAAAGTGGACTTTTCTCTGTGGCCATAGGGGACAGGACTAGGAGCAACAGCCTCAAGCTGCAGCAGGGGAAATTTAAGGTGCTTATACACATGCATCGAGGCTGCTCCAATGCACTGTAATTACAGCGTGTTGGAGCAGACTCGATTAATTAATCGACAGACATCTGCTGGGAAGAGCAGTCAGCCAGGTCTGACCGCTCACGTGGGTCCCTAGCCCATATGCAGGGCCTCCATCTAACCCAGGACGTGCACAGCCCCACCAGGGAAACGCCTTGCTGGACCTGGTGCTGGCCACGGGTGACGGCCTGGTGCGGGGGCTGCGGGGGCTCGACCCCCTGGGCGACAGCGATCATCGCCTGCTGGGAGTCACCATCCAGCGCAAGGTGGCAAAGGCCGGCAGCAAAGCAGCAGCCCTAGATTTCAGGAGGGCCGACTTCACTGAGCTAAGGAGAATAGTTGGGGAAGCGCTGAGGTCCCGGGGGGGAGGGGAGCCAGGTGTCCAAGGAGAGTGGTCGCTCCTTAAGGAGACAATCCTCCAAGCCCAAAGGGGACAATCCCCACATGAATCAAAGTGGGCAAGAGTGCTCAAAAGCCTCCATTGCTCACCAAAGGCATCCGGGAACATCTCCCAGCTAAAAAGGAGGCGCACACCCAGTGGAAGGGAGGGGCCATCACCAGGGAGGACTATACCCCGGTTGCTTGGGGCTGTAGCGGGGCAGCCAGGAAGACCAAGGTGGAGATGGGACTGGGACTAGCTTCCTGGATCAAGGACAACAAGAAGTCCTTTTTTAAATACATAGGGGGTAAAAAGAAGGTACTGGGTAACATGGGGCCCCTGCAAGACATACTTGGAAATCTGGGGTTACACCAGATGACAAAGCTAACCTCTTTAATAATTTCTTTGCCTCCATTTTTCTGAGCAGAGACCAGGACATCCCCCACACTGGGATCCCAGTCGGACCCAGGGGAGGCGCATCCAGGCCCAGGGTCAGAGAGGACCTGGTCAGGGAACTTCTGGGGGGACTGGACGTGTTCAAATCAGCCGGTCCAGACGATCTCCACCCCCGAGTGCTGAGGGAATTGGCTGCGGTCATTGTGGGACCCCTGGCACGCCTGTACGAGCACTCGTGGTGCTCTGGTGTGGTGCCAGAGTACTGGAAAAGGGCCAATGTGGTTCCTATCTTCAAAAAAGGGAGGAAAGAGGACCCAGGAAACTATAGGCCAGTTAGTCTTACCTCGGTCCTGGGGAAGCTCCTTGAGAAAATTATCCAGGAGCACATCTATGAGGGACCAGTGGGGGAGATTATGCTTAGGGGCAACCAGCACAGGTTCATTGGAGGCAGGTCCTGTCAGACCAACCTGGTGGCCTTCTACCACCAGGTCACCAAATCCTTAGACGCAGGGGTAGCAGTGGACATCCTGGACTTTAGGAAAGCCTTTGACTCTGCCTCTCACTCCATCCTCATAAAAAAATTAGGCGACTGTGGTGTCGATGCCTACACAGTCAAATGGGTCACCAACTGGCTGGAGGGCCGCACCCAGAGAGCGGTGGTGGACGGGTCTTATTTGACCTGGAGGGACGTGGGCAGTGGGGTCCCCCAGGGCTCGATCTTCGGGACCGCACTGTTCAACATCTCCATCAGCGACTTGGACGAGGGGGTAAAAAGCACCCTGTTCAAATTTGCAGATGACACTAAGATGTGGGGGGATGTGGGCACACTAGAAGGGAGGAACAGGCTGCAATCAAACCTAGACAAGTTAAAGGGGTGGGCGGATGAGAACAGGATGGGTTTCAACACTGACAAGTGCAAGGTGCTGCATCTGGGAAGGAAGAACCAGCACCATACCTACAGGCTGGGGAACTCCCTTCTCCGCAGGGCAGAGGCAGAAAAGGATCTTGGAGTCATCACTGATGCAAGACGAACATGGGCCAGCAGTGTGGGGACGCGGTCAGGAAGGCCAACCGCACCTTGTCGTGCATCCACAGATGCATCTCGAGCAGGTCCAGGGAGGTGATCCTCCCCCTCTATGCGGCACTGGTCAGGCCACAGCTGGAGTCCTGCGTCCAGGTCTGGGCGCCACACTTCAGGAGGGACGTGGACAGCATGGAGAGGGTCCAGAGGAGGCCACTTGCATGATCGGGGGGCAGCAGGGCAGGCCCTATGAGGAGAGGCGGCGGGACCTGAACCTGCTCAGCCTCCACAAGAGAAGGCTGAGGGGAGATCTAGTGGCTGTCTACAAACTGGCCAAGGGGGACCAGCAGGCATTGGGGGAGTCCCTGTTCCCCTGAGCGCTACCAGGAGTAACAAGGAATAATGGCCGTGGCAGGACACCATGTGTGCCTGCCACTTTAAATCCCTGGAGCTGGCAGCCGCCAGGTGCCTAATGAAGGCAGCCATTTTAGGTTCAGGGCTGCCCGTATCAACAAGGCAGTTTGGCTGCTGGAGGCCAGGCAACAACATTGCCTGTCCAGAGGGTTGCTGAGTTTCATCTGGAGGTAGGGGAGGAGCTGTAGGGGATGGTAGGAGGCTGACCCCAGTAAGTCCTCCAATGTTGGGAGGGAGAGTTTGGGTCAAATATAACACCCAAGCCCCAGTGTGAGGGGGCAGTGTGATGTGGAGCCCAGTGAAGGGAGAACGGGGGCTCAGCCAGAGAGAGCGAGAGCTGAGTCCTGACCCTGATAAGTCCTCCACCATTGAGAGGCAGAGTGTGGGACAAAGGTAACATCTGTAGTAGCACCATGACTTGCTGCCCGGGGGGGGGTGAGAGTCCCCATGTGAGACCCTAAGGCACCAGTCGTGGTGTGGAGGACCCGAGCTCACCATGTCTCTGAAGGAAGACCCAGAGAGGGGGACCCCAGGGAAAGAGTAACGGTCATATATCAAGGCCTGTCAGAGCTTCCCCTGACTGGCCCAGGCGGGGGCCAGGACCAGGAGGGTCAGAAGGGCAAGGGGGCCCACCAAGAGGGACGCCCAGGAGCCAGAGGCCTAGGGTCCCAACTGGCCTGAGGGTGGGCCGGGGCTAGTGTGAGCCAAAGGTCCCAGTGAGGGGACCACACCTGAAGGGGAACTGGTGGCAGGGAGATCTGTGGCCCGGTATGAAGGGAGGAACCTGGGTGGGGTCCTACAGTAGGATTCTGGGGCCCATTGTGTGGGACTGGCGTGTGTGGGAACATCATGAGGTCATCTGTGAGGCTTGGGCTGCGGTGTAGGGGAGGGATGGAGCCGCAGGCAGCGCCCCCTGGCATCGGAGCAGAGAATGGGCAGCCTCACGCTTAATTACATCAATCAATTAAGATCAAGGCGTGGCAGGAAAAAAGGTGGGCGGTCAGCCTAAGAACAGGTGGGCGGGCCACGGTTGGATCAGTCCCGAGCAGGCCCCCTGTTACAACGGTCACAAGCTGGCAGAGGGGAGATTCAGATTAGACATCCTTTTACTCACAGTCAGGGCGGCTGGGATCTGGAACCAACTTCCAAGAGAAGTGGTGCTGGCTCCTACCCTGGGGGGCTTTAAGAGGAGGCTGGATGAACACTTTGGCAGGGGCGTTTGACCCCTGTACTCTTTCCTGCCATGGCGGGGGGTCGGACTCGATGATCTGCTCAGGTCCCTTCCAACCCGACCAATATTCCCTCTAAGGAGCAGTGGTCCGTGAGCGTGCTGCCTCGGTCCAGCATGGGACACTTACTGAAGGGGGCTGGGGCCAGTGGCTGGAGGCTGGGGCCAAGGGCCGGGGGCTGGAGCTGGGAGCTGGGGCCAAGGGCTGGGGGGTGGAGGCTGGGGCACTGCACTGGCAGAGCCTCACTGGGGCAGGCAGCGGCTCCTCCCCGAGGTGAGGCAAGGCAGGGATGGAGGCTGGCGCGGGCTCCGGGGAAGTGGTCCACTCCCCAGCCCTGATGCGGGGGTGCAGAGCACTTCCCCGGAGCCAGTGGAGCCCGTGCCAGGCTCCGGCTCCAGCCTCTCCTGGTACGGCCTTGAAAAGGCTGTGCGCGGCCGCACTTTTAGTTGTGTGCGGCCATGGCCACGCACACCGTAGAGGGAACCTTGGACCCTACCAACTATGAAACTATGGTAATTACCGCAGACTCCAGCGTCACATGTATCGGCATCCCCGCACTGAAAAATGGCTCCTGCTGCCCCAGCTGTTAAATCACCTCCAATGCCATTTTGCAGCAAGGGGATGCTGATACACGTGACACTCGGGGTGCTCCAATTAATTAGAGCAGCTCTGAGAGTTGCTCTAATTAAAGTGCCCCCTCCCTCCACCTCCTGAAGCACGTGTATAAATGCCCTTATTGGAGATTAGGAGGAACTTTCTGACTCGGAGGGTGCTCAGACATGGGAACAAGGTGTCTAGAGAAGTTGTGGAATCTCCAACCTGGGATATTTTCTAGAGCAAGCTAGGCAGACACTTGGCTGGGATGGTTTAGAGATGCTGCTGGCTTGAGCAGGGGGCAGGACTTGATGGCCGTATGAGGACCCTTCCAGCCCCACTTTCCTGCGGCCCTATGATCCTATACCAGCAGTGTAAAGCAACTATCAGTGGGAACAAAGTCAAGGCTGCAGCCCTGGGAGTGAGTGGGGTGCTGTGCTGGATTTCTGTTCCGGCTCTGGGGGGAAGGCTGATATAACAGAGCAGGATGTGGCCGCCACGCCAAGTGCAGCACACAGACTGGAGCGTGGCAAAGGAGTGCAGCCATGCCGCCATGCTCGGGCAGCCCCCCGGCTTGCCGTTCAGGCCGGAGCATGCACAGAGCACGTGGCTGTCTCAGCATGGTGCTGCCTGGGGTTTGACTAACCTCTCCCCCTACCATGTACCCACGGTTCCCAGAATACCTTCCTTTTACTCAGAGCAATGGTAGGGTTTGGGGGTGTGCAAAACTCCCAACTTTGCAAGGGTGATTCGGGGAAGAACCCGGCTTTGTGCTTACAGCCGGGAGCCCAGACTCAAGATCAACTCGTTTGGATAGAGATGCTCAGACAACTCGCAACAACTTTCCCTCTTCTTCCTTGGTCTTATCCATCATTTTCTCTTCAGGGCAGTGCCGTCTCTTGCTGTGGGCTTGCCCCGTGGCCAGTTCGGGGGGTCCTAATCCCAACAGTAATCGGATCGCTCCTGTCCCCGGCAGAGAGGTGTTTGGAGGTGAATATCCATCTGTGCCCATAAATATCTGTTCCAGGTAGCATTTCTGAGCTGGGGGGCTGCAGATGTGACCTGCCTCACAGGCACAAGACCAGGGACTGCAGACCATTGAAGGCCACGCAATGGAGGCTGTTCCCAAAGGCATTCTCCTGAGTGCCCTGGCTAGCAGACTAGGGATTAGGAAGATTAACCAAAGACCTGCCACTTACTGGGTCAGACCATAGGCCTGCCTTGCCCAGTCCCCAGTGTCCCGGTGACGGAGAGCGGACGCTGAAAGGGGGACGAGCAGGCTACGACTGGGGTTTTCCCTGCCGTTCCTCTCTCACTTGCCACCTCCAGCTTTTATGGTCCAGGAAGTTGCGATTCAGAGGCTGTGCCCTACTCCCATGCTCGGTAGCTACTGATGCCCCTTTCCTCCAAGACCATGTCCAGTCCCTCTTTGAATCTGGCTGAACTATCAGCTTGCACAGCGTCTGGTGGCCATGAGTGCCACGCTTTAATGACACGCTGTGTGGAGAAGAACAAACTTCTGTTGCTCGTCTATTTAAACTTATGGCCGACTAGTTTCATTCTAGGACCCTTCGTTCTTATTTTGTGAGAGACAGCAACAAATAAATCCCTGCTTACTTTCTCTTCACTATTTAGTATTTTGTAAATCCTTAGCATGTCACCCCCTCAAGCAGCTCTTTCCTAAACTGAATAAGCCTGACCTCTTTAGTCTTGTCTCATAAGAAAGCCCCTTCATGCCACTGATTATCCTTATTGCTCTTCTCTGAACCTTCTCCAGTTCGTCTATATGCTTCTTGAGGTGTGGGGACCAGAGCTGGGCCCAGTATTCAAGGCCCAGGCACCATGGATTTTAGGGCTGACAAACAATTAAAAAAATTAATCGCAATTAATTGCAAGGTTTAAAAAAATAGTTGCAATTAATCACACAGTTAAATAATAGTCAGCACCCCCTCACCGAACAGCCTGGAGCATGTGTGCCCTGTGACTCCCCCCCCCCACCACCAACAGCATGCCACCCCAGCCCTGACCTCGGCCCGGCTAGCCTCGCGCCCTGGCTGGAGCGGATGAGCAAGACCCCGTGCCCACAGCCCTGACCTTGACCTGCCCCGTGCCTGCTTCAAACTCATCTGCCCACACTGAGCAGGGGCAGCGGCCGAGAAGAAGCTGCTGCTCAGCACAAAGGAAAAGCAGCCCCCCTCCCTCAGCACTGCTGGGCCCTTCTTGCTGCAGCTACATGGAGCCTGTGTCTGGGCTGCCCCGTGGCTCCTCTGCACTGCCACTGCTGCCCGGCTGGACTGCCCAGAGGCGGCAGTGATGGCAGTGGAGAGGAGCCGCAGGGCAGCCCGGGCGCGGGCTCTGGGTGGCTGCAGCAAGAAGGGCCCAGCAGCAGAGCGAGAGAGGCTGTTTTTTAAACTGTGATTAACTGACAGCCCTAATGGATTTATAAAGGGGCAGAACGATACTTTCTGATTTGCACAGCTGGGCCCTGGGACAAAGACAACTTGAAAAGATAGAAGCAGTGCCATAGCAAGTGGGGAGCAAGCGGGACGACCACCCTGGGTGTTGAAGCAAAGGGGTGCCAACAGGTGCTGCCCAGCTGGGGCAGGGCGCAGGCATGAGTGGCTTGTTTGCGGGGGGCGCAGGGATGGGAGAAGGGCAGCTCCCGCTGCTGTGTGTGCACCTAGGCCAAGCATGGGGGGCGGTGCCCCTGGATCTGCGCATGTGGCGAGTGCAGGCTGCTGCTGCGGGCTTTCCCCCCGGGGCAAACTTTGCTGCCATGGCACTGGATAGAAGCTACCTTGGAGAGACATGCTTCCCTGAAAGCTGTACCCTGCCTTTCAGGAGCTCCTGGGCTTCCTCAAAGGCTGTCAGTTGGGGGTGTCCTTCCTCTGTAATTTGAGAGGAAAAAACCTGTCTCGTGTAGCTTGCAGCAAAGCATACGTTTCTGAGTGACTAAACGTGCTCGGGCTGCTCGTTCCCTTCGTTGGTTATAGCTCTGCTCCTTTTGCAGATGAGCGTCCGTCCTGGAAGATGGTTGCTGGTTGTGATGCTACAGCTCGCATGCTCCTGTGGAGAGGAGAGAGCAGGTGCTCAAACCCAGCCAGGCCTGCTTGGTGGCAAGGGGTGGGCCGCAACAGGGTGTTTTAGGCAGAGTGCAGTCTGCGAGCCAGAGCATGGTGAACTTTCTGTCTGAGCTAGGTGACGGCAAGAGGTTAATGCTTCTTGGGGCACACTGGGACCAGAAAGGGGTGACCAGCCTGGCCAGCACCGAACAGCGCTGTCCGTGCTGGCTCCCATTCAGCTCACTTCCTGCAAACATCTGCAAGCGAGTGAGTGTTTCTGAGCAGGGTCGCACCAAAAGCAAGTGTCGCCAATGCAAATTCACACAAGGCCTCTTGAAAGCTTAGCAGTCATCGTTAAAGCTTGGCCAAGCATCCCGTCAGGGAGCAGGAGTAACACCAAGGGTGCATGGTGAAGGTCTGGTCTCCTGCGTGGTAGAGAGCTGTTCACACAAGCTGAAGCTTAGCTCCAGCTGTGCTCGCAGCCCGTGGCACACCGCAAGTGCATGCTCCCAGGTTTCGACTGGAGAGGTGCCCGATATCTGAGCAAATAATTACACTCGCTGCACGTATTGATTATCAGCTGCTTTGAAGCCATTAACAACTCGGCCCTGGATAATCGCCATAACAACCTTCCCTCGCTTTGCCTATTGTTTATGTAGCAAATGAAGCTGCGGCACGATAAAGGCACTTCATCATCCCTGGATTCATTACTTACATAAACAGTCTCGCAGGCTAACTGTTGCTTTCCATGTAAGGGGGGGTGGGGATTGGTTTTTTAGGACCTGGATGACCTATTTCTTATTTAAAATTACTCCCAGGAGGCATTTCTCACCAGGGGACTCTTCGTTAGCTCATTGCTTATTATCCCATCCCTCAGCCCAATGTAAGGGGACCTTCCGATAAGGAAAGTACCAACACTGATGGTCCCCATTGTTGACGGGAAGCTCTCTACCCGCAGACCAGAACAAAGGGGTCTCACTTTGTTGAGTTGGGGGGGGGGGGGTGTCCCAGAATAAAGACATGTAGCAGGCTTACTTTTTCGGGGCTTGGGTTGAGTCCCAGGATCGAGGGTCTGCTGTTTGATTGGAGGAACCCACCCACCAATCCAGAGGCAGCACAAGGGAAGCAGTGCCCCACCCCTTTCTGAAGGGAGGGGGCAAGGAGCAGCTGGACCTGAATGGGAACTGCACCAGCCAGGCCTGGAGCACGTCGGGGGCGGAGCCTCTGAAGAGTATAAAAGGGGACCGTGCTCGGCATGCTGGCAAGAGGCTCTCGCAGGATCGGTCTCCAAGGCACAAGCCTTGGCTGCTTCAGAGGGGAAGTGGCCCCACAGGGGAGGCGGGCACGGGGCAGGAGGGTCTGCCGCCTCCACCCTCCGTGGCGGGAGGGGCGTGGCCAGATCCCAGGGCCCTAAAGGGGAGGGGCTTCAAGGAAAGCCCTCAGGGAGGTGCTGAGTGCACTCCCTATTTTGGGTGACTGTTGTGTCAAGGTCTATATAGCTCTGGATATTCTTTTAAGACATTTTACATGGTTTCTATGGTCTTAATGTATTAATATGTAGGTCAAGAAATGCTATTAACTTATTTGGGTTATGTAAGCTGAGTCCTCATATGCGTTTATCATGTCATAACCTTAACTATCTTGTTCAATGTATTAATTATTATATATTTTGTAAGTTATATGGTTTACGTGAATTGTGGGATATTAGATGTAGTGAGATATGCCAAGCTTTATCGTAAATATTTCATGTTTTATCTTAGGTATTTATTATAGTCATAAATTGTATATAGTTAAGCACTCAGTCTCGGCCTGGGTCTGTAGAGAGGAGAGGGAACTGCTCTAGTAGCCGGCCCCTCCATCAGCACCCCGTCAGTGGAGGCCAGGGCACAACCCCTGGATGTACCTGGGCTGCAGAGAGAGCCCGCCTGTTTCTTCCCAAGAGAAGCACTGCAGTGGAAAGCCAAAGGAGCATTTCACTAGCATGCAGATCTGGCCATGGTAATGCAAAAACCCCCCCAACCCGTACTCGTACTCTGGAGAGGTGTAGGGCAGCCCCAAACTCTCCAAGCTCTTGCTGCCTGCTGGATTCCTCAATTCACCCCAGTCATTATGGGTCTCCAGCTCCCCTTTGCTTGGGTACACGTTAATGCAAGGGGTTGCTCATAAAGACCTTCAGAGCCGCGTGAAGAATTCATAGTACGGCATTTACTTAACCCGCAGGTTCCCATCAGTGGCAGTGAGGGCCATCCCTCACCGTACCTGAGCTCTGGTACCTTGTTCTCCTGGCTGCAGGCAAGTCTGTAGGCAGGCACCTTGCTCTCTGGCTCAGCACCCATGGGACCTGGCCTTGCAGCTCGGTCGTTAGGCAAGGTTGACCCAGAATATTGATGAGTTTAGGACCAGAATTAAAGCACCAGCATGCAGTTCCTTTCTTCAGACAATGCCGGCTATACACAGGCTGGACAATACTAATTTGATTGCTGACAATACTAATCCAATCGCTGCTAAACACAAGTGTTACGTAGTAAAACTGAGCACCTAGCTCCTATGAACTGAGTCGAGCAGCTTCTGCAGCCTTGCTGTTGGGACATTCGCTGCCCAACCTAGTATCTGCAGTCTACAAGTGACACTAAATCTACTACAGTAGCATCCACAGGGACCCCATCTGGGCCAGGGGCTTTACTTGTATGTCGTAAGGGTCAGACTGTGGCTTACAAGAGAGCAGGGCAGGAGGGGTGCCAGTATCAGGGGAAAGAGGGCAAGCTGGGTGCATCTATATGGAGCCTGGTAGCTCAGTTGGAAGTACATCAGGCTTTTAATCCGAGGGTTCAAGTCCCTGCTCAGGCGAGTGCTGCTTTTGGGTCGTCAGGAGGAGACTGGACAAGCACTTAGCTGGGGTCCTCTGGATCAGCGCTCTTTCCTGCCTAGGGCAGTGGGTCGGACTCAGTGACCTACTGAGGTCCCTTCCGACCCCAGTATCTATGTCTTGGGCCCCACTCTTCAAGCAGGATGTGGACAGTTTGGAAAGAGTCCAGTGCAGGGCAGCAAAATACACAGCTGTTGGGCTCCCCGTTGCTCTGGCCTGGCTGGAGCGGCCTTATCTTGCCCTGAGCATTGCCATAATGCTCCCATCCACATCCCACCCTCAGCAACACCGAATACAGACACTCCTCATGGCAGGGCACAACCTGCGACGGGCACTTCATCACCCGTCCTGCCGAGCACAGGCCCTTTGTGCCGTAGAGCAAGCAGAGGAGCTGGGTTTTGTCGCTCAGGTGTGGGGCTAAGGTCAGCACACAGGGAACAGGTGCCTGTCCGGGTAGTGCCACACTGGGGGCTGGGTTGCCCCACCTGCCCCGGGTGGCGCGGCAGCACTGCACCCTCTGCCTCGGGGAGCAGCCCTCTCCCTGGGGCTGCAGCAGCCTGCACTGCTTATAGCTAACTTACAATCCCTCGAGTGCTGTAAACCCCCATCGACACGCTCCCGGTGGCACACGCGGGGCACTCGTGGTGCCTGTTGCATTAGCAGCAGCAGGGCGGCCGGTCTAAAGCCCTGTGTGCTACGCTGGAAATTTAGCTTTGGCAATCCGATGCATTAGCAGCCTGGATTCCTGATCAATCTGGAAGCAGTAAAAAAATCTTAGAAGCGGGGAGACTTGAAGGCGCTCTGATGTGAACTCTGAACCCTCTGCAAAATCCCTTTGAACTTGTGAAGTGAGTCGAAGTCGCAGCAGTCAAAAGACAGCCGGCATTACTGCCGCAGCCTGTTCCCACACCCCCGACATGTGGCCTGGAGGGTGCTCAGAGCTGCTGGCTCAACGATGGATCTTTGCTCTGCCGTGTTACTTTGCTTCCCAAGTTTTCTCGCACTTCTGTGCACCTGGACAATGAGATCGGGGCTTCTGCGCCCGGCTTTCCAATGTGGGGCTGGGGTAGCTCTGGCATTGCAGAGGGGACCCTGCAGTGTCGGGCACTCCTGCTCTCGCCTGCACATCATTGTCTCTGCTAATAGAAAGGTGCACTGAACGGCGGGTGAAGCAGCGGAGGCGCGCCTGCATGGGACGCTAAGAGCCTGCGCCGGTCAAGCGGTCGACCTCTCCAGCACCGGGAGCCAAACGCCACGAGGCATTTCATGCTAAGCTGTTACCCCGGGTCCGCAGAATGCGGCTTGCGCGGCAGTGACAGGCGATGCTTGACCCCTGGGTCAATGGCAGGCGGATGCATCCTCCTGTTGCTGCAAAGTGACTCAACCAGGCAGTCGCCTATGAGATCTCAGCAGCAAGCTGCTAGTTTGAGAGACAGAGTGAGTGCACGTGCGTGCGTGCACATACTTGTAAAAACCTGGACCAGGAGCCCCTCCATCCTGTCTCTGAGCTCCTTTGGTGCCACGCCGCACAAGGGGAGGCTGTCCCCAGCCCCTGGACTCTAGGGCAATTTAACACAAAGCATGCAGAAGGTTTAAGGTGGGTATAGCAATGTCAGCGAGCCACGCGCGACCCCTGCGGCAGCTCCAGCTGTGTTTCGAGGCCCGTTTTGGTGGGGGTGTCGTCGGGTCCTGCTGCTCTGCAGAGTGAGCTAATGCGGCTCTGCAATTACTGGTGCAGGGGGGTGGGCCTGGTGGGGCAGAAGGGCTAAGGTATGGCTACAGGGTGAGGCCCAATCTGCAAAAGCTGCGCCCAGCGGCCGACGGACGGCTCGTCTCACAGGCAGGGAGACGGGCCACCGCCAGCCCAGGAGCGCAGGCAGTCTTCGACGTGTACCGGCCGGCTGCTGTTCCAGCACAGCTCCCATTCGCCTTCGTGCGGCTCATCCCCCTTCCCGCGCGCTCTGCCGCCCAGCTGCTGCAGAACGTCCTGCCCTGGGGACGAGGCCGGGAGACGCAGCGCGGCCTCCAGCGGGCTGGGCAGGTGCTGACCCCTCATTCCTGCGGCTGGTCCTTGACCCCAGGCCCCTTTCGCAGGCTTTCCCTTCCACCTCCTTGCTGATTCCCACCGTCACCTCCTCTTCCAAGTCTGGCTGGTAGCAGCTCGGTAATTAGAAACACTTGTGCAGAGCAGCAAGCTGTGGCCGGCCAGGCCGTCGGTTCAGCGGCTTCACTTGGTGGGGGCCTCCGCTGAACTCATGCGCTTGCTTTCAGTGGTCGCAGGGAGGCCTGGCGTGGTCCAGCGCCGGCTGAAGGGGGATGGAAGACACCACCGTACCGAGGCGCCCTGAGGTGCTGCTTTGAACACTGCTGTCCCCTGCACTTACAGCATTTTGCCCTGGTAAGGACGAAGCCCTGCGCCTTCAGGCTGTGGGTCAGGCAGCACTGCCCAAGCCAGGAGCAGCGACAACCCCAGCTGGCTTCACGCTAGCGCTGCCGGAGAGCGTGCAGAGCTGCCTTGGGAGAGCGTGCCTTTGATCGTTCTTCCGGGCCCGTGTTCAGAGCCGGCCAAGCCTTTCTCATTTCTTAGGACTCATTAAGGTCCCTGCTATAAAAACCTTTTAAAGCAATTTATAGAACTCCTCCGCCCGGCGCCGCACTGCCTTTGGGCCACTCCGTCATGTTGCTGGCTGTATTTCTGCTCACAGCCCTTTTATAAGTCTTCCTTCTTTATTATGAGCCCCCACAAGGTGCCCATAAAACGATGCACAAGAAAATTACAGCCGTTATTTTTTGACTATCAAATAAATTTCTTTTCACAAGTTTTATTTTACTAGTGGCGATTGCAATAACCTCCCAGCAACAATTCCACATTTTTTTTTTTATTTGACCCTATTTGTTTCTGGGTGTCGAAGGGCGCGGTGACATCTTGCCTCAAACACAGAGCCTGCGGGTGCCGGGCAAGGTTCGTTTGGCACCCACCGCCCAGGCAAAGGGCAAGGCTGGTACTACGCGGAGCCCTGCGGCCTGGCGAAGTCAGCGGTGCGCCACGCGCGCGCGGCTGTCTGCCAGAGCCGATGAGAGCCTGGACGCCAGAGGCACTTGCATGCCTTATTTACAGTGGATCGCTTGCTGTTTGCGGCCTTGAGTCAAGAAAGGCCTGAAGCACACTCGGGCTGGTAGCTTATAGCCCATTGATACCTGTTTGCATAAACGTTGATACAGGAGGGCCAACAAGATGTGCTAAAGGGCATGTCTGGCCCTAAACGCTGTGCCTTAATGGTGACCACGAGCCAGGGCCCTGAAGAAGGCTGTTTCAGCATGGGGGGTCTGTTGGCAGAAACCAGGATGGGACCCTCTAGAAGATCACAGCCTATTACTATGGGCTTTTGCTGCTGGCTTAACGCAGGTGCCTAGCTGGGCGCTGCCCTTAGCAGGCCCCCTTTCCCTTTCTCACCTGAGGGCAGTGATGCTTTGCTGCTGAGTGTGCTGATACGACCAGGGGCATCGATTGTACCCAATGGCACGCGGGGGCTGCCGCAGCGAGGGTGCAAGCTGTGCTGTATGCGTGCTCCGTCGCCATCCGACACCTCCCGCCAGGGGCTCGACGGGACGGGCAAGTTGTCCCACACTTTGCAGGGAACAGGCTCACTGCAGCATGAAGCAGTAGGCGCCATCCCCTTGGACAGTGATGATGCATTAGCATCGCAGAAAATGAGGGCTGGAAGGGACCCCCCCCAGGAGGTCACATCTAGTCCAACCCCCTGCGCAAAGCAGGACCAGCCCCAACTACGTCATCCCAGCCAAAGTTTTGTCTACCCAGGTTTTAAAAACCTCTGAGGATGAAGATTGCACCACCTCTCTGGGTAATCTGGTCCAGCATTTCACCACCCTCCTAGTGAGAAAATTCTTCCTAACATCCAACCTAAACCTCCCTTGCTGCCACTTGCGCCCATTGCTCCTTGTTCTGGCTGGAACAGCCAGCCCCGTGCTGAGTGAGCCCCCCGGCATGCAGCTCGGGTTTACCTTCTGGGGGCTCGCTGCTCCATCGCCTAGGCCTGGGTGATGTCCTCACCGGTCATACCCCAACATGGCCACAGACGTCCTCTCTCCCCACCCCAGGACAGGTAGCGGCGTGGCGCTCTCTGGTACCCTTGCATGCATTTATTCTGGCTCCCAGCCGGAGATTCCCCGTAGTGACATTGCGTTGTGGTGGAAAGCCGTAAATGCCACCGCACCGGTGACCTCAACGGGCTCATGATTTGTTGGGTTTAAAAAAAAAAAAAAGAAAAAAAAGCAGGTCCTTGGCTGATTGCTGGTTTAATTCCCTTGCCTGTCTCCTTCCTTAACGGCAGTGAAGCTGCCTTAGAAAATGGGAGTGAATGAGAGGAGCCTCAGCAATGCGGTTGGTTTCCCCAGAGAGAGCGTTCCTGATTGCAGTGAAGGCACCGAGCAGGCCAAGACCCTTGTTTAACCAGCCAAGGACCTGGCTTGAGGTTGATGAGAAGTGCATGAAGATAAGCAAAATGTCTCAGCATCCCCTCTACTTGGACCCATGTCTGACAATCTCCCACCGTGTTAGTCCAGATAAGGAAGCTGGACTGTTTACACACAAACCACCTTACCTTTCTGCACACCATGCCTTCATCTTCTATCCCAGCAGCTCCCAAACTTGGACAGCGTGCACACCTCCACTTTAAAATGATCCAACCTTAAGTACCACCAGCAAATTTTTGTCATATAAAGCAATGACAATAAATCTGTTAACGCGTACCACTGACAGGTTGTCTGCGTACCACTGGTGGTGCCCGTACCGCAGATTGGGAACCAGTGCCAGGTTCGAAATAACAAAGCCACACTCAGAAAGAAACTAGAGCTAATTTATTCTAGTTTTATTTTCCTTGTACAATAGCCACAGGCTAAAAGCTAAACAGAGCAAACTACAAAAAAAAAAAGGTTTTTTTATTTTTTATTTTTTTTTATACAGAACTAACAATCATAGGATCAGTGGGATTTCAAATATCAAGATGGATCAAAGTAAGAAAGGTAGAAAATAAACAGTAGAAAAGTGCTTTGCATTTTGGGTTTATATATATATAATTCTTTAAACAGTTTATTCCTGAAGAAAATTGGAACAAAGTTCTATCATCTTTATTACAAGCTAAAGGACACCGTAAATACCGTCTAGATAGACTTCCTCTATCCTTGCTTTGTAAGAAAGAACCTGCTCCAAACCCCACTGACGTCAGCGTCTTGCATGGACGTCTCATCGGGCCCCCAAGTCCCTTCTCCTTATAAAATGCAGAGGACCGAATCCTAGTCTCAACCTTGGGTAAATCCAGCATCGTTGTGTTGATTTACACAGTTATGGCAGATTTATCCTGTTGTAAGTGAGAAGAGAATCCGGCCCTGAAACTGCTGAGCGCTCGCTTAGAGATGCTACTGTACTTCGCACATAATCATTTCCAGAGTTCAAAGGCGCCGTCTGGATTCAGCGAGTTCACAGGCCCAGCTGGCATACACCCAAGCTTCCTCTTTTTTTTTTTTTTGGTGGATTGGAGAAATAAATGAACAGGCATCAAGTTGCTCGATAGGATCTCTAGTCTGCCTTTCATGTCCCTTGACTGGGGAAGGATCTATTTCAAACACTGTTTGCACAGATGATTTCAGTAGGATCCCCCCCGCCCCACACACAACCTCCCCCAAGCCTGTGTTTGGATACAGTATTTTTACCTTTTTTTGTGGTTCTTTACAGACCCAGTGGCTTTTAATCCATTTGCGGGATGAGGGCAACTCCTCCAAACAGCAAAGACCAGGCGGGATTCTCGCCCCATGGACAGCAGTGGGGATACGCTGGATTTACCCCAAGGTGGCTATGTCTCAGGCAGCCCCATGTGAAGGAGACTATGAGGAAGCATCCCACAGCCTTGTTTCTCCAGACCCCTGCTCGTATACCAGCACCACGTTTCCTGTAAGTACCTCAAACTTTGGGTTTCTCGGCGCGTAAACACTCGCGCCTCTTAAAGAATTGGTAAATGAATAAACCAAGCACTTGTCCTAGAGCTTTCCTTTTCCCATCAAACCACGAAACGTCCCCCGCTGAAAACGCGATGGATAACCCACAGCAATGCAAGAGCAGAGCGCAGGGGAACAGGGCTGCCATGTAGCTCTGGACAAATCCAGCATCACCGCTCTAAACGCATTCACTTTATGCAATGATACCTCTTCCCCCCTCCCCCCCAGCCCTCTGGTTTTCTTTTCTACAGTATATACACAGCAAGGGCGACACTCATCATGAGCCATGTAACACAGGGTGACAGAAGACTGATGTACAGTGGACATGGCAGGAAAGCTAAAGCAAGCCAACAAAAGATGACAGCTGTTCTCAATCTGTGCAGGATTTGAAATCTTCCGACCTGTGATCGCTGCGTGACAAGGTATCCGGGGGCAGATCAGGGCAGCGCAAGTACCTGGTGCGACAGTCTTTCTTACCACCGGCTTGTATTTGCTTTGCAGATATGGGGAGAGTGGAGAGGCAGTGGGCGCTCTCGCAGAGGAAACGGGGTTATAGGCGGGGAAAAGCAGCGCTCACCGCTTTGCTCCCAGCAAATGCATGATGTAGCCACAGAGAAGGGGAAAATGGAGTGAAAACGTTACACTGAGGAGGCCTGTGTGAGCGTGGGGGCGAGGGGATGCATGTGTTGGGGCAAGACAAGGGATTTCAGTACAACACTCATAAATTGCCTTTAAACTTATCAATCCTCCGTTTGCTACTATTGTAAATAAACATGGAGAAGAGGATAAAACCCCAGACGGCATTTGGGAAAGCAGTATATCCACACTTTGTCTCTAAGAAAAAAAGCAGTCATCCACTCTCCCCATATACACTACCGCGCTGATTCAGGTACTGCACTGAACTGCTACTGTATTGATTTCCCCCTGGCAGGGGACCTGGCAGCCTATAGTGACTTTTGCCCTCAAATCGCTGCACGATACATTATCCTAGTACGGAGAAATGTGCAGACACACACAGTAATGCTGCTACAGATCAAAATGCACTGTTGTTGGGGTTTTTTAATATACCATATACCTGACCCAAGACCCACTGAAGTCAATGGAAACCTTCCTGTTGACATGAATGAGCTTTGGATTGGGTTATAAAGTAACAGCACTTCATGTGGTTTTCCTTTTTTTTTTCTTTTTTTTTTTTATTGCCAACCTTTTAATATCTACAATCCTTGGGGGGGGGGAATCGTTGTAGGTGGCAGTTTTAAAATCCCCATCTGGTCTAATACTTAAAAATTCCAGCATCTTTATGACACAAGGAAAAAGAAAGACACAGTTCACAAATAAATACCTGAATCCAACAGTATGAAAATACCCTGTCACAGTATAAAACTATTCCCTGCCCAACTAAACATAACACGGATACTATCCCTGAGGTAGCAGCCATCTCTGGTAAACTTGCAAGCAGAGCTTGGAGCATCAGTTGTGCCCACTATGGGTTACCAAAACTGGGTCTTAGACAGTTTATCTCCTACAACAGCGTCACTTTGCCCGAGTCAGGAAAACAGTAGGAATTTAGGACCCCGTCTGTTGTGCAACGAAGGCAGTTTGCTGAAGTGATGGAAGTTCCTTGGAAAAGCACAACGGGGCGAGATGCTGATGTCCGGTACACCCGTGCCTTATGCTGGCAGAAATGCAGTCAAGCTGCTTGTTACTAAAGGGCTTGTGAAGAGGAAGAAAAAGCTGTCACATTAAGGTGCCGCACACAGTTCCCTTGGATGAGCGGGGGGAAAAGGAAAGAGAAAACCAGCAGGAACGTTTGGGTAATGCTCGGCTCTGTGAGCGAGTCACCAGCATAAAGAGCTGCAGCGCCCAACGGCAGCTTTTTGATGTTAATTCTTTGCGGTCGAAACACGCCTGCCCTATTGTCATGTCCCCAAGATCAGCTACAAAGAAACATGGAAGACGTTTGACTTCCATTCATGCGTGAAGCCAGCTATCACATGCGCAACGTAATACGGGAAGATCCCAGCAGTGCCCTAAGTGCGAAGCCTGGATCGAGGATCTGGTTGGAGAGAATAACATGGGACTGTTTCAAAGCATGCTCTTATGATTGAGAGTCAGGCCACGTGAATCCCATCCAAATGCTTTCCAGGACACCAGAGCGTTGGCTTGCTTTGAAAACCGACCGTTTTCAATGTAGTTTAGTGGTTTTCAACCTTTTTTCATTAGTGGAGCCCTAAAAAGTGTTGAACGGAGGTGCAGACCCATTTGAATTGTAGGTGTGGGTATTCACCCACTTTTGATTGATCCTAGTCATCTTTTGTGGGCCCCTTAGAAATAGTGTGCAGACGCCCAGGGGTCCACCGACCATAGGCGGAAAACCACTGGTGTAGTCAACTCGGGCACTTTAAAGAGCCAGGGCCAGGTTCTCAGGCGTTATAAAACAAGCACAACTGGGTTGAAGTGAATGGCGCTCAGACAACTTCCACCTCCTCAGAGTTTGGCCTTAGATGCTTACACCCATGAACATACCTGCATGACTTTCAATGAGAAATTTTCTGCATCTCCTCCATAACATGGATTATTCCAGGATCTCACCCCATGCTCTGGAAAGACCCTTCACTTCACACGTGGCACCTACAGCTGCATACACACGTCAGCAGGATGGGACAGTTCAGTCTTCCTTACAACAACGGGTCATCAGCAGTGGAAAGAGGCGATTTGTGCTTACTTGCATTTTCTGGAATGTCATGGCGGCCACCTCACCAATACCAAGTACCTTTCCAACATGTAAATGCCACCTGTTCAATCAGCAGCCCATACCTGGAGTTTGACATGGATCCCAGCAAGTGAACACAAGACTATATGAAAATGAACAAGTAGCTGCTAAAGACCTTTGGGTCCAAAGTTGGCCTTGCGACGTTGTGAAACTCCATCTAAGTCAGAGGAGGTTGCAAAGGGCTTCATGGCTCTGCCTTCATCTGCAAGCTTCAAGCTTGCCTGCATTCTTTAGATTTCTATCCAGCAAAAACCAGTCTGGATAAATTAAGAGCTGGCTTGAATCTGTAGCTGAACGTGAACCAAAATCAACTTGGTTTAGACTCTTGAACAAGTTCAGTTAATCTGGACCAGAAACATTTCTTCCCCCCGAGTTCTGTGGTCCTCTGTTCCAGGATCAGACATGGAGGCCCCAAACCAACCAAAAGGATGGCTGTTACTTGAGTTGTTTCCCCATCCAAACAGGAGCTGGATGTACTTAAAGATGCGCAATCTCTCATTGCAAGGATTCCTATCTGATTTTGCAGACTCAAGAGCCTTGGACACGTCAGGTAGAAATACATCCTCTTGCTGTTTCCCCAGAATGGCCCTAAAACCCTTTCGAGATTTGCCCATTACAAACATCTATTTTGCAGTGGCATAGATTTACAAGAGCTTAAAAGAAACCCCAGAAAGAGGAAAATCTAAATATCTAAAAATAATCTTTAAAGGTTCACATCCATCTTTGTCTCAAACCAACACACAGTTGGTTTAAGCCATTACATTTCTGCATATTAAAACAAAAAAAATCTATTCATGACACACTACTGTGTTTTAACTAATCAAATGGCACAGCATTTCCCTTTAATAAAAGGAAGTAGTGACAAATACTTGTTACTATTACAATATCACAATAATATGATATTAAATTAATAGCAAGTTCACAGCCCCAGGTATTTGAGCTGAAAGCTAGACTAAATTATGTGTTCACTTTGGCAACAGTACTTTATTCAATCTGAACTTCATCATTACACACAGAGACAATAAAAAGAAGAGCGTGGATGGGTGGGGGGGGGATTCTCTTTGATATGAAGTCGTAACTCAATGCACAAGGAAACACATCGCAGCTTTGTTCCTTCCATGCACACTAGGCAACATGGACGCTGCACCTGCGGTGCAGGGCTCTACTTCACAACAGGTTGGGTGAATACCTCAAATATCAGACTTGGAGCCTTACCCCAAAATCCTAGCTCCGAAGACCAGGCTTTGAGAGGTTGGAAACCCAGGTCCAAGTTTCGCAGCTTGGGCTCTCGCTAACACACACTTCAAATCTTTAGACAATGGCTCTTGTTTGACTCGCATCAAAGAAAGACGTGCTTTTAACAAGCCCTTTGAATCAGTAACATTAATGCCTTTCTTGGCTTCCCCCCCCAGCTGTCCTGCATCTCCATCCCCTTTCACCTTTCCAAACAGTGGCGTACCCTGGCTCCGACAGGTTAACTCCTGTGTAACCGGACGTCCCAGCTGGCCAGTAATAGCCACCATTGAGCAAACATGGGGCCTGGCACTATAGATGCTCCAGAGCACAGCTGTTATTCTGATTTTCAGTCTGTGAGGAGAGAACAAACCAATTTATTTTACAAACTGCTGAAGGAATTCAGAGATTTGTGGGTGGGGAAGAGAGAGAGAGGGCTGAAAACATCTCCCAGCTTACGGTGAACGTGTGAGCAGATCGCTCTCTTAGGTCATATTTAGTCAGTATTTTAGTGGCGGGGTTAGATCACTTCTCGGTTTATTAACATACAGACCTGGTGCTCTCAAATTCCTCCTTTCCTGCAGAGCGAAAGAGAACATAAGAAACCTCATGAGGGGGAGAAGAACTTTTAAAAGTCTAAGAGATTTATAAACACTGACCCAAATTCACCTAAGGCACATGTGTGCTCAGTTTAATTGAGGCCAGCGCCATTGTATCTGCGTACGTCAGGCTGATCTATTTGACCCGAAGGGGAGCTGTCTCTTCAGATCCAGCCCAGGCTGATTGCTGGAAGCGTTTCAGGATGCAGGAAATGGGAGATATGCTTTTCCTTATTTCCCTGTGTATTCTTGTACAACAATTATGTAGACAATTTTAGCAATCAAGTGCCAAAGGGTGTAGGTAATGGGGCTGGAGCACATGTTTCTCATACACCATCTCTCTCCCACAACTGAAGATGGAGGACTGGTTTTCATTTTTTAAACAGCCATTGAGCTCTTTTCCTTTTTTACAACTTAAGCTTGTTTCCTCATTCCTTTCACTCTTCTTCTTTTCAGCTAAAATAATTACATTTGATTCACCACCGCATATAAAATAAAGAGTTTAACACTAAAACAGCTTAAAAGCGCGCACACACGAAACGGCTGCCCTGGCTGTGGCATCACAGATGGGATGTTCTCCAGCATCGCATTACAACTCTTTCTTGGTTTTCGTTTCATACCACCAGGCTGCTTTTCTACTGGAACTGAGGTAGGTCGCCAGCAACATGCACCTACTTAACACACCAACCTAAGGCTTTGAATGAGGTCTAGGCCTGACACTGCCACCAATAACCTAAAGAGAAGCTGCTGGGAGGATGTCTCAATGGACACGGCTGTGAACACAGCGCCAGTTAATAGCATTGTTGCTACAGCCCGGATTCCCCAAGGCATTTACCTCAAGGCCCACCTAAATACCTTGGAGAACCAAGGCCTAGGTCAGCACACAAGACAGTGCCATATAAATCAGCATGGCAAATTTTTGGAAGCGGTGGCAGACAGCTCTGGGCAGACTATGGACACTTTGAACTCTCTTCTTCCCACGCTTCTGAATTAATGAGATCTTTGCCATTTCCAACACGTGGCTAGGCAGATGAAGACCCTTTAATGGCCCAAGATGCAAGTACCATACTCTTAATATTAAAGGATACTTAAAGAGTTTGGAATATTTTTTTCACATGGAAAAAGCAATGTAAAGAACCGTTTCTTCCAGTTCCTTCAGGATTGCTGACTTTGGACTCATTTCCATTCTGTGAAATGCCAGTAAAGCTACCCAAAAGGTAGGGAGGGGCCAGTGTTTTCTTTGTGGTGGGAGAGCGACAGTTATAGCTGCCTCTAGCAGACTCTTTAATGGCTTTACTAAATAGCATAAATTTCATAATTAACAAACCCTGACACCCCCTCTCCCCACCCCCAGGTCCCTAGAGATGATAATGGGAAGCAACCTAGCAGTAACTCTCAAACTGGCCACTGGGAATTATGTCCTTTCTGAATGGGGGCACATCAGTCAGCCAGTCAAGCCAGATCAATCTTTGAATGCTGTCATGTGCTGGCTAATGCCTTGTATTCAAAAGCCTCAAACTTAGGCTGTTTTCCTCTTACAAATATGGGTCCAAAGATGTCAAATGAATAAAGAAACCATGCTTGTTAGCTGCAAGGATGGGGGGACAATAGGTCAAAATATGCTTTTCCTTTGATACAGCCTTTCCTCAAGGTGCCACCACACATGGGGGTACGTATTAGTCACTGTGGCACAAGAAGACACCTCCATGGGTGCGTAAGGATGAGGCTAAAGGCCATGGGTCTCCTGCACCTCAGGGATGTCATTATCTCAGTTTGGGGTGTGTTATACTGCTGGGCCAGTGGTAGAAGGTGGGTGCTCTGAGTAGCAGTGGATAAGGGTAAGTGCTGTAGTCCTAATCTCTCCAACTGCTGTCCTGTGATCAATTAAGTGGGAATTTTAGCCACATAAATTGGTTGTATCCTGCAAGGCACTGAGTACTCTAGCCCTGGTTCAGGAAAGGACTGAAAATGTGCTTCCTTCTAGACCTGCGAGTCATCCCATTGACTTCCAAGTGCTCTCCTGAATTGAGTCAGAGTGCTCAGCTGCCTCGGAGGATGGGTGGGACAGAAGGAGCTTTTGGAAACATCGCGCCAGTTTGAAGAAGCTAAGCTTGGATCTCCGGCTGCAACTCCGTGGTGAGCACCATCCTTAGGTTATTCGTGGCAGCTTGCAGGCTACAACGCTAACAGTCCTTAAAGTATAACCATGATCTAAAATGCAGACGCACAAAACCATACACAAACATTACGCTTCAACTAAAAGTAAAGCTTATAACACTAGTGAAATGTCATCACAATTTGTTACACAATGCCACCACGCTGCCCTTTCGTGTTTCTTTGAACAGATTTCATTGGAACAAAGCACAAGAGTCAGATGAAGGGAGAGAAGGTCTGATGACGCACACGAACAGACTTCTATAAAAAACTTGAGGTAGAACATTGCTTTCAAGGTTTGGAAGTGCTTTACATTGGGGGGACGACGACAAAACGACAACGACAACAATGGCAGATACGGAGCATGACTTCTGAGGTAGTACCGAGCTTGTACTGACCAAGTGCTACGCTACTTGTTCTGAAAACAAAGGAAGACACAGATATTTGCTGCTTCCCAGAAGACATTCATTCCGGTTGAGGTAGGTTCTGATTTAACTCGGGTGGTCTGTCCAAGTCTTTCAACAGCCCTCATGCAGGCCTCCTTTGACACACTTCTTTTTTTTTTTTTCCTTATTTATAGTCAATAAGCAAAAAAGTATCCTGAGAAATAGAGAAAGTGTACAAAATCATCAAATCCATGGAGAGACAGCCCTTTTTGGCCCAAATTTTTGGAGTCACATTAGAAGGATTCCTCTAGATCCAGTCATCTTGAAATAAAAAATAGATCCACAGAATAGTTCTAAAGCTGCTAAAGAAGAAACAAGTTTGTGAAGCCACGGGAACATGCGTCCACCATATTCCAGCGCTGACGGAGAGTTTGCCCACTCAGGCAGTTCAGTCTGCTGTCTAGCAGCCACTGGGAAAAAACAATCATGACCAGTCTCGATAATGCAGTCATAGGAAAAAATGCACAGAGAGGCCTGAGACAGGTCAGAAAGATAAACTTCATAGAGTTTCCAAAAGGGTGTGTGTGTGTGTGTGTGTGTGTGTGTGTGTGTGTGTGTGTGTGTGTAAAAATAAAACAAAACAAAACAATAAAAAAATCAGACCATAGAAATCTTAAATTTGACCTGAGATTGACGAATCATTGTAAAGACATCACCAGACATGGAAATGGTTCCTGGTGATTCCTACAAGAAGCTGAAAGACTTGGCAATTATCCTTCATTGCTGGGACTGTGGTTCGAAGCTGGGGCTTCTTGGCTGAAGTGGGGTGGTGGTCCACCATGGTCATCAGGAGCCCAGCTTTTGGATGGGGGGTCCAGCTGCTCTTCTATGATGCTGAACTCATCCAGTGGAAGTGTCGATATCTGGGTCTCATCATGTGAGGTAGGTGGGACGTGATCCGGCTGAGAGGAGGTAAAAGACAAGCCGTTACAAATCCAAGAACTTTTCATGGTGCTATCTGAACTGAGCTGTGGGGCTGCTTGGAAATGGTGCAGCTCACAGGGAGTCTGTAAGCATCTTTTACAGAGGTGTCCATATCTGCAGACTAAATTCTGCCTTCAGGTACCAGGCATAAGGATTTCTTCATGGCACAAGCCTCTACCACCACAGCTAAAGGAGGAGCTCTTTTAGCTGCAGCCACTGATCATTTTGTCTCTTGGGCAACGCATTCAGGGAGTGATTTTATTCCCCTTTGTGGCCTAGCTCTGCACCTGGGGTTTTTTAGCCTTGCCTCTGCACTGGGGATGTAGAAGTGTGCACAGGCTGCATGCACACTTGGCTGTGTGCTAGTGAGTGGTCATGGCACTTGTCTAGATAACCTGGTTCTGGTTCCTCCTCACCCAGAGGAGTTCAAACTTGTGTCTCTGACTTCCTAGCAATGCGCTTAACCCCTATGCCACCGGCTGGGCATTAGCAAGGGCTGCTTCAATGTCCAATTGAAGCTGGACTACTACTGCTCCTTGCAGTGGATAAAATAGATGGAGAACAGAGCAAAGGTTTCTCCCCAGTGGGAGCAAAGGCCCACTTCCTTCCAGGCCCACAAGCCTATCATTGAGCTATAAAGCCTCTGACTTGCTCGCTTCCTTCTAGCCCCATATATCTCCCTCTCTTGGCTGGCCTAGGGGACGTCTAAGCTGTGGCATGACAGTTAGAGCACTATGTTAGCAAGTCAGAAAGACAGGCAGTCAATCCACCTTGGGAAAAGTCTAAAACCTTGGTCTCCAGCTTCCAGCCCAAATACCCTGGCCTTACAATGACATAGGAGGACTGTTTCCTTCTAGCTACTTTATTAAGACTTCGGTGCACTGATGCCTCCAGCGTAGATATGCATCCGTAGCCATGCGCCTGTCCAGCCAGTGCATAGCTGCCTGCGTGCTCAGTCTGTGGGTGCAGGCTCACACATCCACCATGCAGGGGCAACAGAATCCCAACTGCAAATCAGTGTAAAAAATGTCACTAGAGAGCTGCCATTCAGACACCTGGCAGATGATACACTACAGACATGATTAATCTGTTAATCACATCTTTAGTAACCCGGCCACACATTTGTGCCATTCATGGTGTGATAAAACAGGGAACAAGCCACAACGGTATTACATAAAACATGTAATAACTTGTGGGTTGGTTCCCATTGTGCCTTCATTTGAACGTGTGGCTAGCACCAGGAGCACAGAGAGCCCTTCAAGACCTGGTATGCTCCTGTACCTGGGAGCACACATCAGCTGACCAGTGCTCCCAGCTATGGGCACACCAGGCATCCAGTTTGCTACTTGCCAATGCAGGGGGTGCCCACTGTCATGACCCCAGGCTTCCCTTGCTCTAGCAATAGGGAGTGATTGGGAGCTAATCCCCAATTCCACTTCCAGTTGTGTTTGTGTGGCATGGTGGGAAGGGCGATTGCTGGGATCACAGACCAGATCCCATCATGCTTTTAACTGAATAGCAGCCTCAGGTAAATAAAGGGTGATAGAATAATGCCCCTCCTGTGTGTTGTTCTGTATTTTCTGGGTACTGAAGGGGGCTGAATACACACATCCAAGGAGAGAGGGGAGGGTCTCTGCATCCTTTGGCTGCTTGCTGTGGCAGGACCATTGCTCTCCTCCCCCTGCTTACCATGATTCCCTTATCCTGCTGCTCTTGCAAAGGCACCGCAGGAAACAGCCTTTCCAGTTCATTCATATCCAGCTGCTTTCTGTTCAGGTCCAGATCATCCCTGTCCCTCCGAGCCGCTCCATTCAGCACCAGACCCGTGGCATTCCTCTGGCTCCTTGGGATCTGTGGAGTCGACAGCTGCTCCTGGACATTTTTGCACATCAGCAGTCTGGAAAACAGAGGGCAGAGAAGCTCAGGTGGGGCCAAAGCTCCTGCCAAGGTGACAGGTAGCCTGCTCACATGGCTCTGGGAACACCATTGCCCTTGCATCCCCTAGCAAATGACTTGCCTATATGGAGCCAGTGAGAACAGGATTCAGGGTTGGGAAGTGCAAGAACACTGTGAGAACATGGGCTGTACTGGCCAACAGACTCTCAATGCGAGGCACCTCCTTGCCCCTCCCACTTTGTACCCAAAACTGCAGCCACTGTGTGCTGCATTTTCTCCTGCTTTAGCATACTGCCTCCCTCTCCCTTAATCAACTTCCCTTTGTTCTGTATCCCAGTGTTTGGGAGTGGGGGAGTGCCTGCCTGCCAAGATTCCCCATGGCAGGCAGGGAGCTAGTTTGCCCAGGCTACTGCCAGCATTTTCTTCCTCATTTTAAGAGGAACCCTTGGATGTCTGAGCCTGGATCTCATTGCGGGTAGAGGGCAGGCTTTGTGAATGAAGTGCTAGGCTGGGAGTTGGGGTCTAGGATCTGGGTGGGCTTTGCCACTGCCCCGCTAGGTGACAGTGGGCAGCTCCCTTCACTGCCCACGCATGGGTTAGAGCTCCTGGCAGCGACCTCCTTGGCAAACCTCTCTGGGGTTTGCTGCCCTGTTCAGGTTCTTATGAATCTGTATCTTTGGCAACGTTGTTCAGATCAGTTTCCTGCCTGATGTAGCCCCAATGTGCCACCAGGGCTGTTGCCCCAGACTGTTTTTACCCTGCCTGTGCCATGATAACCCTTAATAGGGTTTGAGAAGGCAGCAGTGTCCCACTGCCATCAGAGGGGCCCAGCGAGATATAGTCACAGTCACAGTCGTCTGTGTGCAGCACAGCGAGCCAGTGCCAACAACGCCTGGGGATCTTCCAAAGCCAGTGCACCAAGGTTCCCTCTGAGCTGCACACATGCACAGTCGTGCACAATAACAAATCCTGCCGCACAATAACTTTTAAATGCCATGCATCGCTTGGCTGCACAGGGGCCGCTCCACTCCTCACTGCGCCGGCATCCCCACAGGGAGGGAGAGCACAGCCCCGGCCAGAGCAGCCCACGAGGGGCTGGTCTGCTGATCAGTAGCCAATCATAGCTGTTACCCCTTCCTCCTCTGTGCCAATGGCGCAGGGCAGGCAGCAGCTCCCCCCTGAAGTGAGGCAGGGGCAGGGACAGGGCCTAAGGCAGACCTGGGCACCGTGTGAGCTCTGCTGGCTCCAGGGAACTACTCCACTGCCCAGCCCCTTCAGGCAAGCTTCGCCCCAGGCCCCACTGACTTCACCCTAATCCTCTATTGGTTACAACAATTAAAATACTATTAATTCATCTAGTATTTACAGCAATGCAAATTAAAAGCAGAATTAGGGCTTCAAAGAAAACACATCTAACAAGGTAATAGATAGACTGAGACTAATATTAAAGAACGCATTTGGTACACTGTGTAATATTAACTATAAAAGGGGGAGGTGGGACCAATTCAGGAACGGACTAAAGCAGCGCACCCATGGACCAAAGGGCATGCTCACAGATCACTACACTTTAGAGCAGGGGTGGGCAATTATTTTAGGCAGAGGGCTGTTTACTGAGTTTTGGCAAGCCATCAATGGCCCTATTACAGGCAGCCCAGGGCAGATCAATATTAATTTTCTGAATTTTTTAGGGCTCCCACGGGCCAGACAGAATGGCCTGGCAGGCCACATCCAGCCCCTGGGCCACATTTTGCCTGCCCCTGTCTTAGAGGGAACATTGCAGTGCACAAGTCCAGCAGAGGACAGAGAGTCCAGTATAGGGCAGTGAAAGTGGTTAAGTGGCTGGGACACATGACTTGTGAGGAGAGGCTGAGGGACCTGGGTTTTAGTTTGGAGAAGAGAAGACTGAGGGGTGATTTAATAGCAGCCTTCACCTCCCTGCAGGGGGGCTGCAACGTGGATGGAGGTGGGCTGGTCTCAGTGGGGGCAGATGACAGAACAAGGAGCAATGGGCTCAAGGTGCAGCAAGGGAAATTGAGGTTAGATATTAGTAAAAACTTTCTTACGCAGAGGTGGTGAAGCACTGGAACAGGTGACCCAGAGCAGTGGTGGAGTCTCCATCCTTGAAGGTTTTTAAGACCCGGCTGAACAAGGCCTTGGTTGGGATGATCTAGCTGGGGCTGCTCCTGCTTTGAGCCGTGGGATGGACTAGATGTGACCACCTGAGGGCCCTTCCAACCCTAGTTGTCTAAGATTCTAAGTCACAATGACCTTAGCAGGCCCCAAACAAGCGTATGCCACAGGGATGTTATAGCACAGGTGGCAGGAGGTGCTCCCTCTAACCCCCGCAGGAGAGATGCACTGTGTGATTGGCAGGGACACCATGGAAGGGTCAGAGGGTGTCACATGTCAGAGATGATCGTGAGATCCCACAGCCCCTTTGGCCCACAAAGTCGGAGAGCAGTGCGAGAACGTGGGCTGTACCGGGAAGAGAACATCCCACCTGCAAGCAGCGCACCTACCTTCCTCTGTACCCAAACATGAGGAAGAGGACGCAGAATATAATGCATGTGACGCCGATGTGGATCCCAATGATGATGCCAGTGGTGGATGTCTTATTGCTCTGCTCATCTTTCAGGCAGTCGCACGGGGGATTCAGCACTGGAAGGAAAGGGAGGGAGTTAGTTCTCTTCCTGGTGCTCCTCAGATCCAGTATCATTGCTTCTCCAACGGCCCAGGTTAGGACTGAGCCCCAGAAAACTAAACCGAGATCTGGGCTGTGGCAGGGTGGGTCCATCCAGGTGTATAGGCTCAAACCCCTGCTCGCGCGGGGTCTGCGGAGGGGCAAGACACGCAGAGCTGATAGGGAGCAACAGCAGCAGAATGAGGTTGGCAGCTGAAATAACACAGCCTGCAGCATGAGCCTGCAGTTGGGAGCTGGGAGCCCTGAACTGGACTGTGCTCTTGGCCCCCCTCCCCAATACAATCTTCCCCTACTTTCAGCAGGGGAGGCTAGCCTTCCTGGAAAGATGGTGATAAGCTTCATCACCTGGTAGGGCCTTGGCTGGCTGGAAGGAAGCCATTGAGACTCCAGCAAGGACTGGCCTGTCCTCCCCACCATCTGTCCTGGCACATCTACTTCCCCAGCAGTGAGTGCAGGGTCTGGGGGGGTGGGGCTGAGTGGTGCCTGAGGAGAGATTGGTCTCAGCCCCCTGCCCTGCTTCACCTCCACCCCACACAGACACAGAGAGGAGAGCTGAGGCAACAGGGTTGAGAACCTTGCTGGCTAAGGCCTCTTCTTCTCTCCTGAGGCCCCTCTTACGGGAATCATGACCTGGGAGCAGGGAAGGACATATAGTGCACTTATTCCCCCGGCTCATTCTCTCCTCTGGCTTGGCACCAGAAGGTACTTATCCCCTCCCCAGGTGAGGAATCTGGAGGCAGGGGGTAGCCATCCTTTGTGCCAGCTGTGGCCAGCAGCCATGCCATAATCTGAACAGGAGTCAAGTCGATGGATATCCATGGTAACGTCCTGGGTGATGGCTGACGGCAGCTTTTGACACGGTACTTTCAGGGAATAGAATGGGATCGAGCTGCCAAGTGGAGTATGTGTTTTATTGAAACCCAATGTCAATAGCTGCCACAGGCAGGGAGCAGAATAACCCTCCATATGGATGATATCCATGCTCTGTCCTCAGGGTACCAAGTGAGCTAATTTAACCATGTCCCAGACCTCACGGAGGAGAAAAACACCGCTTCCCAAACAGCAGTTTCGATGGAAATCAGGCATGTTCCCAAAAATCCCTGCTGTACCACGTGCAGCTCCTAGACAGCCAGTGCATCCTTCCCCCTTTCCTTTGTGCTGTAGGTGATGGAAGGGCCTTTCATCTGAGCTAATTCATAAGACTCTGCTGCAATCTGGCAGTTCTGGTCTATTGTAACAAAAGCTTTCAGCCTATTCTCCTGAGACAAGCAATTTGCTTTAAAGGCAGAGCCTGCCTCTCTGATCCCTAATGCTGTGTTCAGATGAAAAGTGAAAGGATAACATACAATTATTTTGCCTTTCCACCTGGGGATTTGTAAACTTTGCATTTTCTCTGTGTAAGAGGTAGGCTGTGAATTACAGAGGAGGGAAGCAGCAGTGCTTTTGTACCAGAGCAAACCAAAGCATTGTTAGAACATCTCCGAGTATCACTATATAAACCAGGGACGCAAAGTATTAGACGGAAGCTGATGAGATTAATATTTACAGGAAAGAACGATAGTGGATGAATAACATGGTACTCTGCTTGGAGGTATTCCCAGTGGGAGGCTGGTTAAAATGACTCCAGAAGTACTGGGTACTTATACGCCTACAAGAGGAACGATCAGTCAAAGCGGAGAGAAGGGAGACCTCTCACCTCCATATAACCTTACCCCAACATAATCATTTGCTTTTTTTAAATTCCTTTAAAAAGCATGTCTCCACCCCTCTCCCCCCCAAAGACACTCAGCAAAAGTTATTTCATTCCAGCTGAAATCACTGCAGCTTCCCTGAAAAAGAGGGACACAAGGGGTGGGAGACTCAGAGATCTGGACACAAACACTCCTGACCTGCCACAGTGAGAAGAGAGTCCTGGAAGCAAATGAGGTGGAAAATTTGGGTTGGATCAGGACTTTCTGTCCTTGCAAGGACTGTGGCTGATTCTGGCCATTCCTGGGCCCCATGTGTGGAAGCAAAGGCTGGGCCAAGTCTGAGCTTGGTTCTTTGGTCAGTTTAAGCTGGTTCTGCAGTCACTTTCTTTTTGTTCACTTTGGCTGCCAAGACAGCAAGGGACTGCCTGCAGGGGATAGTGCAGAACGGGGGAACAGATAATGTCTGTGACAATCAAATCCTTAGCAACAACAATGATTTATCTGCTGTTCTTACCTACACTAAAAATAAGTACTTGAATATTTAGGGGGGCAGGGCGACAAGGACCCCTTAAACTACTAGCCCACCAAACCTGACTGTGGTGTGTCCAACACACCCATTGTTCTTGTGTCTGAGGCAGGTTCTCCTCTCAGTCAGTGCAGTATAAACCTGCCTGTCTCCTTGGGGTTTGCTGAAGGTATGTCCCACGTGTATAGCTTCATACCTGAGTCTCTTTAGTAACAGTCAGCCTCCCTTACGGGACGCATATTTAAGGTTCTTGCTAAGGGCAGTGGGAGCTGCACATATGCAGAATTAACCCGGACGACCAAACATACAGAAATCTCACGCAATTTTGATGATAAAAAAAAAGTAGTTGTCTCTGCACAGCTGCAGCTTTCAAAAGAGAGATAAGTGTATTTGCTCTCTAAGCCTGTCCACAAAGCGATCAGCCTCATTCTTCATTTCTGGCTTCTGAAACTTGAATTTGGATGAGAAAGTTGTTATCGAGTTACCAGAGCACAGGAAACTATGTACGTTCGGCCTTTCTTTAGATCAGCAGACAGCAGACTGAATTGTTCTATGAGATCCTTTTTAATGACACTAGTGAAGGGTAGCTGGGAGCAGGCTGCGCACGGTTGGCGGGTCATGCTGGCGTTGCTTCCCCTTCTCCTTGCTAAACGGGGCAAATTGGCATTGGGAATAAACAAGGGGAAACACCAAATTAGCCACCGGGGGGCACTGAGCCCCTACACAATCTGTCTTTAAGTTTATTTGTTGGGCTGTAAATGAAATGTTCTTAAAGGTGAAGACGCAGAGGGAGGGGTATATAGGATTGGGTTGCGGGGGAAGCCTCTCGCTAGCTACAACTCCCATGCTCCAGAACTGACTCCAAAACTCCTATTCAAGATAAAGTTTCACTTCCAAAAGACCAGCTGATGTGGGTTTGCCTCTTACCTGTCCTCTCCACCGTTTCTCGGAGGGACACAAAGCGAACCGTGGAATTTCCATCCCCGTGCTGGTTATATGCAAGGAGTTTGACTTCGTATACCACCGATGGGTCTGTTGAAGAGAGACACAAGGAAGAGAGTTCAGGCAGAATCGCTCCTATAAACCAACCTGCCTGTTTCGGCACGTGTCTGGGAAGCAAGTGGCAACAGCCAAGCACGATGTTCCCGCTGAACTCAATAGTGAATGTGCACTGTCTGCTGTGAAGCAAGCTTGGGATCTGAAAACAAACCTGACACAGCTCTCCTACTTGCTAGAGGCCATGTATTTCACCAAGAACATGGAGGCAAATGTTCCTGTGCTAAGCAACATAACATGGACAAGGCCTTCTTGGTACTTACCTAAGTGAGTAATGTTGTAAGACGTAACGTTGCTGGGCAGTAACATTGGCCCAGTATACTGGGAGAGGTGAACTTTACGGTAGTAGAGTTTGAACCCTTCGTGTTGGCCCAGCTTGATGGAAGGCTCCCAGGTGGCTTGGACAGCGGTGCTGTTAATAACTTTAATAAAGAGGGAAGGCATCGCTGGGACTGAAAGACAGAGAGAGAGAGAGAACATTTTATCACCACCTGGGTCACACCTGTGTCCTTTTAGCCCCAATATACTCTGCAGAGTACAAGACTCATGATGCAAGATGCCCACTTTGCTGAGGTTGCTGAGTCTGAGAGCATGACAGCTAGATTAAAGCGGGAAAAGCAACTGAGAACCACCCCTGGTTTAATGGCCCTGAATTCTTCCATGAAGTTGTGAGAACTTCAAACTGTTTCCTGCTCTCAGCGTGGTGGTTGGACAAGGTAGGAGGCTACTTTGTAGATTCTGTTGCCGTTTGATTCTCAGCCCCTTAAGGTCAGGGCAGGAATGCAGCAGCCATGGAAGTGAATTTCCAGATTTCGTGATCTTCACCATGGGGCAGCGGTGGCCTTTTAGAATGATTAGTCCCTCGGGGAGGGTGAAACCAGGAGGACGGGGCAGTGCTTTGAGGCTGACGTCTCCAAGTGAAATACGTTGCAGCTGGCTGAAGATCCCAGATACCTGAGCTAGCTTAGAAGTACTTTCCTTCAGTGCTGGAAGGACCTTTCTCCACAATGTCAATGAGAAAGGGAGGAAATCAGGGATTGATAAGCAAGAAATTAAGTGTTTTCAATTAAGGCAGGACATTTCTCCACATTATATCACTGCTAAATTATAGCTATTTCCAGTATGATAATCCTGGTGGGATGCACTCACCTGGCCAGAAGGCTGCACTGAGTCTTTGCTGTGGGGAAGGCAATGCAGGCTCTTTCTCAGTTTTACCTACCTATTCATATGCTGTTCCCTGTGCTTTTGGGCTACAGCCAGAGCCCAGAGGAATCAATCAAAACCTCTCCACTGACATCCAAAGATTTGGATCAGGCTCCTTCAGACCGTGAAACAGTACTTGCCTCCCAGGAGGGGCTGGGCTGGGCTAGAAGCTACCCCAGAAGACCCAGACACATCCTGGGCACCACTGAGAGGCTGGCACTGGGGGTGCTTGTTACGTCCACACCAGAACAGCATGTTCCAGCCAGGGGCCTGGGAGGCTGGATGCATGGTCCTGCTTTGCCTAAGTCATATGTAGCTATGCACCGTGGTGGCCAAGCAATGCCCTGGACCAGTGTGCTCTTCACAGAGTGCTCATCCCTTCACCAGGTTTTAGGTGGTCATGAAACTTGAGAGCCCTTTCCTCTGAACTGGGCATCCCTGTTCAACTGCAGTGGGTTTGTCAAGGCTGCGCCAGTTTAAGGAACTGTGGTGTTAGGGATGGAAGGATCTGGCTCACTGGTGTGGGAGTATGGTGGGCAAAGCAGGGGAGGGTTGAGGCAGGATCTTGCTCAGCCTCCTCTGCCCTCCTCCTCACCCACTCACACAGGGGAGCTCTCTCAGTCAGGCTTTTCCCTGACTGACCCCAGGATGCTCCAGGCCAAACGCTCTACTCATTTTTGGGTCCCTTTGCACCCTTCAGTGTGTGCAGCGGGGCTGGGAACTTCCCCCTGCATTGGTAAGCCGAGATCCCTGCTGGTTCAGGGCTCCAGGCCTCTGGGTCCCTGATGTCCCATGTAAGGGGTTCTTGGGGGCAGGGAGTAGGTACCTCCGCTACCCGGGCAGGCCTGCTTATAGTCCTTGTTGGGCAGGAAGCTGCCTCTCAGTGGGACCAGTGTTGTTCCAATAATCCAGCAGCAGAGTTTAGCTCCTGAAGTCCCTGCCCTTGGTGCAGAACCCAGCACCATAGCTCTCTGGGAATAAATATCATCTCAGTGGCACCTCACATCAAGGAACACTGGAACCAGCAAACAGGAACAGAACAATCATCCACTTAACTCTGGCATCCAACACAGACCAACAGCAGGCGCTTCAGGAGAAGGCATTGACTTCTCATGATGTCTCTGCCTCGGGGAAGTTAGTAACTGATCCCACCTGGTTATCAGGTCATGCTCTAGGACTGGTGCTCAGGCTTTGCAGATTTGAGGAACCCCTCGTTAGAGTCCAGAGACTTATCAGACAATGCAAGCTCTTAGTTGCCACTCATTTTTTGGCTACAGAAAAATAAAAGAGCAATTCTTCTGTTGCAAAGAAATCAGCAAGCCCACGACAGGTCCGAATGGTTTGAACACTGTGGATTCCTATCTGACATCTCTAAAATCCCTGCCACACACCCTGCCTGAAAATCACTGCTTTCATGGATAGGGATGGATGGCCCTGTAATTCTGCCTTACCTTCTGAAACTATAGTTGCTCTTCTTTTGCCTATAAATGTCTATACATTTATTGACACGTATACTAAAAAGCTGCCTTGACAATTTCTGTTGACACACAGCCTGGCAGGGCAACTGATACAATACATAATAATAGTAATAATTTTACTGAATAGGTCAAAGTCAATGGAACATGATGGTGCAGGCTGAAGTTTGGCATGAGCAGAAAGGCTACTGTCCCTGTTTGAAAAGAAGGGTTAAAACAGCATAACTGAACAGTTAGGAATTTCCTGATTCACTTGAATTGCCTTTTTTCCTAATAAAAATACAGTAGGCAATTAAAGACTGCTCTGCTGTTTGATGAGCTTGCAATTGCAATCATGAATCTTCCAAAAAAAAGTTATCGCATCTCCATTGATTCACATTGGGAACACAGTGCAGGACAAGTCAATGTATTTTCCTAATGACCTGCATGTAAATCAATAGAAAGGAAGAATGAATTGGTGTTTTCCCATTGACCTACAATACAAGAGCATCCCCAGGTAAGTTCCACAGAAAGGCATAAGAAAGCAGCTTCCTTATTCATTTGTGTGAAATTGTCACTCTGGCTCAATGTCTCTGAACGGGGAAAAAACCCCCAATGAATCAGGGTTCCTTCTTACCATCATAGTATCTCGAGGCTTAAGCTGATGGAATGGTAACGTGAGTTTATCATGACTTTCAGGCCTGAACTTTTACTGGACCGTGCCATTTCATCCAAACAAAGATAGAAAATTGCAAACAAGACCTCCCATAATTGCCCTTGCCTGCTAATCTCTCTTGGGCAAGACAAAGGATAGTCTGGACTTTGTTCTTGAGGAGAGGTTTTATGGGCCCCAGGGATACTGTGCCAGGCCCAACAGTCAAATGTTATTTAGGGGAAACAGCCTAGGCAAGCAAACTTCTAGAGGTGCTGAAGGTGCTGGATGCCAGCCATTCACAAGTGGCTCTTATTCACTGTTGTCATAATAGGCAACCTCTGCTTGCAGGCACATTCCAACAAGCTTCACCTCACTACCACACTGGCATTTTTGGCCCTGTTTGTTATAACACACGGGGCCCAGAGAAAGAATCCATGAATCATTTGCCAACTTGCACTCCCTTCCCAAGGTGCAGCTTACATATCACCTCTGGATTTGGCCTGTGAATTGACCTGAGTGCAAGGAAATGGCTGGTCACAGGGCTCACACGGTGAAGGACAGGAGGAGAGCAGTGCAGCTCACAAGAGGATGGAAGACGATGCAAATGAGTCTTCTCTCCCCAGGCCCATTGTACACAACAATGGGGCGAAATGCACTGCAAGATAAGTGATCTTGCCCCGTGCCAGGGCGGGTCTGCACACGAGAGCAGGGGAAGGTCTCTCTGCCTGAGATGAATCACTTCTGTGTGATGAGCTGAGCCTTTGGTAGCCACAGCAAACAAAAAACTGAGCATATCCTTAAATAAATACATCCAAGTTGGCAGGGTGGGACATTTGGCTTGGTACCACCTGAACAAAGCTGAAATGCTTGGTGGGAGGCGTAATCCCTGGATATGGCAAAACTAGCCTACTAAGTTCAAAGACTGCATGGTGCAGCAATTTCCTTAGAGATGGCTCTAGGGTTTTTCCCAAACCTTGTTCAGGCCATATTGAAACACCTTAGCACAATAGCATAGATTCTCAGCTCCGCCACTTGCTTTGCACAGACTCTGCCGGTACAAAGCAGCAGCAAAATCCGGTAAAGCTGGCCACTAGAGGACTCTCTGGCATAGAGGACTTCCAGTAGTAGCTAGCTTGCCATCAGTTCCCCCCAGGCCCAGAGCAGAGGCTGTGGGAAGGGAGAGGGGGCAAGCGGAGTGCATCCTGGCAGTGTCCAGCTGCTGGGGTGGCTCAGGTAACCACTGGCAGCAGGCACAAGAGAGAAAGCAACCCTGAGACAGCTCATGCTGAGCCCAGACACAGAGCAGTCAGACCCTAGAGGAGGAACACTGAAATCTGGGGGAAACTTGTCTGCCGTTTGGACAGTTCTTGGCCTAGCCACCACGTACAACACCTGGATCTGGACTTGCATCCAAGCTTCCCTATATATTCAGAGCCCTTTGCAGTTAGCTTGGCCAAGGTGCTGCTGGCCTGTTGCCCAAGGCATAAGAATGGTGCATCCCTGAAGTCTGGCCATTATGCAGCTTAGCTGGAACTCCCAAGTTCCTGCCAACTGCCAAAAGTTGGGCAAGATGTGAGAGCCCCTGGACACGGCATTGCTACGGGACATAGGTACTCTCCCTCTGCTTTTGCAGGATGGTGCAGTGCATGCCCCAGGAATCCTCATGAAAGACAAGTTTCTCTCCAGCTAGTTGATGTCTTGCCTTGCTATGGAGAATCTATACAGGGGGCAGAACTAGAATCACAGCAGTTCCTGAAGAACAAGGGGCATTCCTGGAGCTCTTCTCCATCCTGGACTCTGATGTGGAACATGCAGCTAACTGCAAGCATGCTCCAACGCTCTGCAAACAAACAGCTGTCTGCATGTTCCAGGCAGGTGCCCACCAGTCTGATCTGCACACAAAAAGCAAGGTTTGGGCACAAATGAGCATGCACTGGTTGCGTATGCAAAGCCAATGGGCACATCTCACAGCAAGCTGGCTGGGATTCTGCCTTTTGGGGCAGCACCGCTTCTTGGAACATGAAGAAAAATATTGTAATTGGGAAGAGGAAACTTTATCCCAGGGAACAAAGAAACACTAGCATTGGCCATCCTGATTTGTGAAGAGTCGGTTTTATTTTATGGTCTCAGAGCTTTACATTTATTAAAAACTACAAGAATGTCTCACCTTCAAAACATGGAATATATAGTATTCACTCAAAATTTAAATATATAGTATTGATTATATGTACGTACTAGTAGAATGCAGGTGCTATTTATAATTGCATTACATAAATAAGTGTATACAATAAGGAAGTATAGCTGTGTGTGTCTGCAATATATATGTGTGTGTATATACACACATGCACACAAGCATATATGTGCTTCACAGAGGTATATATATGACACAAAACGTATCTAACTTATGTGAGGTGTCTCCCTTTTGCTAAGGGATGGAATACTTGTCTTCCTCTTCAGTGCTGTTTGGAGTTTTCCCCAGGTCATTTCAACTGTCTTCTTGAAGTCATCTTAAGCTGAAGATGACTAAAGGAATGGTCTTCATCCTAGAGAAATGTCAAAAAGTTCTGGAGAAAACCCTAAAAAGCATGAAAAGACAAGAGTAGGCACCTGTGCTGCTTCATGAAGCACATGTTGTTTGAGATATAACAGTTCCATTACTGGGTTGGTATCTACAGGTGTTTCTCAGCACCAACCATGCAAAGCACCTCTTTATCTGGCTGCTGGAAGGTTGAGCAACAAGCCTGGGTGTTGGAGTGGATTCTGACCCCATGCACATACAGATAAATTGAGAGCGAGTCCATTGGCATCCGTGGGGTTTTCCTAGATTCTAGCCAAGGTGCAGCTGAGTACAGCCCTGCCTATGATGCTCTTTCTCGGCCTGTGCCATGTCATCTTTCCAAGCCATGGGATAGGACCGACTGCTTTCTTCTCCCATCACGTCATCCTTTTCGCCCAAGGTCAGACTTGCATGCTGCATCTCTGGATCCCTAACCGAGCTCCCTGCGTGGCTCCGTCACTTCCTGCAGAACATATACTTTCATTGACAAGGAACCAAGACTGGAGCCTGTGGTGCAAACCTCCCCAGTGTAGCCCGAGGAGCTGCTGCATTTCAGCAACAGGCCCAATCCTCTTCTCACCTCACGCTAGTCCACATGGGGAGTCACTGCCAAAACGGAGTCACAATAGGGCGAGCTGGATTATGTGTGCTCAGAATTGGGCCCCAAAGCTCTAAGAGAAGGTGCAGACTGCTGAAGTGAGAGATTTGGCTGATTTCCTAATGCAGGACTCACTCATTCTCTCCCTATCTTAATCTCCTGCTCCTCTTTCCGGTGCCTTGTTGCTACTCCACTTCTCAACACATTGCTTATCTCAATGGCCCGGCGCTGCAGATAGCTGTGCACCGGCCCCAGTCCAAAGGAGCTCAAGCTAGACAAGTAACGTAACGAGAAATGATGAAAAGAAAATGGGGAGAATAGAGAAGAAAGAAGAGCAGAAAGGAAGATTTCTCCAGAGCTGCACAGAACTACAATTCCTTTAGAGAGTTGCAAAAAACTGAGATCATTTCCCCCTTTGGTATTTGTCTCCTCCTTCTTTCTTATTGCACCTAGTCACAAAGCAAAGAGCGGAGAGCAGAGAGAAAGCAGGACAACCAAAGGCAGTTTGGAGCGAGGCTGCATAAGAGAAGCATGTGTGCATGGTATTATTCGTGAGACACATACATTCATATGCTTTGAACTATGAAATAAAATTGCAAAGACAGTGACCGGCATCCACATCCCTGCCATCTGAAAGACTCCCAAGGGTGATCTTCTTGTCTAAAAACTAAGGGTCCAATGCAGATCATTTCACCCTTGGATAGCTTCCACTACTTAAGGAGAGCTTGTACTTAAGGCCCCAGATGTAACAAACCATGAGATGCCCAGATCCTGTATGAAGTTAGATTCTTAACTGCCTGGCATATTTCTTCATGATATTATGGCCTCAACATCCTCGCTTACTGGAAGTTTTATATGTCCTTCAAGAACCACGCAGCTTAAAGCTGGCTGATATCTGTACCCATTCTGGAGGTGCGTGTTTTCCTAGTTAAGCAGAGCCCGGTGGGGTAAGCCAGTGCAGAATCAACCCCTTTACTTTGTTTAAGAGAGAAACCTCGGAAATCAGTGGCTGTATGGTGGGTGTGGCTCAGGCATGCAACAGGGCGGGATTCTGAGTGCAGTGGTAGTGCTCATCTGTCAGCAAGCCAGGAAGACGGCCCCATCCCGAGAGCAATGCCACCACATCAGCTAAGACACCGTGTCCAGAGTACTGTGAATAGAAGAAATGGCATTCCCCCTGCACTCACGTCAGTTGGATTCAGACACACATGCTCATTTCCGCTGTCGTCCCAGGCCAGGTCCCATCCTGCCAGTGAGATTCCACCCCAGGAGGCACCTAGGCACCACATGAACGTTTCTAGCTGTGCTCGCACCTGGCTTCAGGCATATCATCAACCCAGTTGTGTATATAGACCAAGGCCCCTGCAGAGTCTGCTCGTGCAATGTCCGTTCTACCTACTGTCCTCCTGGGCAGAAAATTATGGGCTGGATTTTCAAGCAAGTTGCAGAAACTCAGAGGACACAACCAGGCCATAATTCGGCTGCTTGGTCCCAGCAGAGAATGCTGCTTTGGTAGGGGAGGTTTCCTCTAGGGGCAGCTCTCCGTGAGGAGCATGTAACCTGGCTTGCTCATCCGTAATTAAAATACAGCTCAATGTCTGCATTCAGTTGCCAGGGATGATGTTGTTTTTAAGGCCAGCATGGCAGCCTTGTGCCTTCAGATGTAAAAGATCCAGGAAATGTATTGCCCTCTCACAAGGTACATAACCGCATAAGGCCTGAGTTAAGGCAAGCTTGTCAAAAAGCCTTGCCCAGCCTGCCCCAACCTATGCCAAGAAGCACCAGGTTTTATGAGGCATGGAGGGGCTGTGAGCTACTGTGGCTGAACTCAGAGCTCTGGGTCAAGGATTTTAAAGCTTCTGCTGAGTCCACCCCTGTCTGGGCACCAGGGGGAGAGGCTAGATGAAAGGAAGGCAGGGGGACTCCAGAATGCCAAGTAAATAGACATGCAAAGTAATAACCCAGCATGTCCCACCACAGGGATAGAGTAGCTCTTTAATCTTAGATCCTGTAGGAAATGCTCACATCCGCTGAAAACAGGGCTCAGAGCTGAGCCCCCAGATTGGAGTCAGAGCAGCCATTTCAGCTGCATCTGAATCAGGCCCTTTGTCCTCCTATCACTGTCCTGCAGGACTTCATGTTTCTGAAAGAGACCCCTTGGGGTGCGATGCCCCTCTCCAATACATCTGCTTTGAAACAAGAGATGAAGCTATTGAGATAAGCCGTGGTCTCCAACTGCCTGAAATGTGCTGGGGCCTAAGCTCAACGCTGGTGACCAAAGGCTGTTCTATCTGATGGCCTGGGACTGTGGTTTTAAGCCAGCATCCTATGGGCAAGTCCTGCATCACACTCTGCTACCATGTTGGGGGCACTCACTGGCAGTCTGAGCAGAGACGCTGAGGAAGCAGAGGCTCCTGGAACCAAGCTACCTTCTTACTAACCTCTCACTCCAGGTCAAAGCAGAGCAGATGGGAAGGCCACTGTGGCCACCGGCCATGCTGCACTTGTGCTGTGGATGAAGCAAGGGCTTCTGTCTCCAGGGCTACTGATCAACTGGCTTTAGGAGTAGAGCCATCAAATAAAGAACATGCACTAGACCATCCTTTAGGAAAGGCTGCCAGTGCCAGAGCTGGTGCTGCAGCATCTGGGCTGCTGGACAGTACTGAGGCCTACTACTGTTTAAAGCTGATGATTTAATGAATTACTGTTGTAGGGCAAGGACCAGTAATGGGCGTTCAGCTCTCACTGGCTTCAGCATAGCTGGCTGAAGATGGAGGGCTGCTGTAATCTATGTCAGCTGCCAGGGTACGGATATCCTTGTTATGCCCCATCCTATGGGTACATGCTTTGGGCCAAGAAGGTAAGTGCAGCTACAGGGTCTGTACATCTTAACACGCTGGAGGGGTCAGGTTTTGCTACTACCTGATCTTTGCCCTTCATGAAACAATGTCAAGTCATGCCATTGAGAACACTGGCCCAGGGACCGGCTCTCCTGAGACAGGGAGCTCTTTCCAAGAAATAACCGGGGTTACTGCATTGTCAGGGCATAGGCCTGCAAAGCCCTTCACTCCCAAGGGACTGCATATAGGCTCAATGAAGAACCCGATGCCTGAGGTCTTGCAGAGCCATGTCCCCCCTGAGGGGATCAGAGGAGCTCATTCATTTTCTGGGTAAGGAGAAACATGTCCAAAAAGACCACATGAGGCAGTTGCTAAAGAGTTCGAGAGGTCTCTGCAGGGGCGGAGGCAGAGACACCCACAGACATGCCTTGCTTGCAATAAAAGGCTTTCTTTTGGGGTGTCATAAACAATCCTGAGGCTCTCACTCACTGCAGGCCACACACCCAACATGAGGATGGCAACATACCAGAACAAGACCCCTGCAAAAACTGACAGTTAGCCCCCACATCATGCTGTGAGATATAAGGTGTTGCAGAGACCGCCAGCTGATTTGGTCTCGCTCTCTTCTGTTCTGCCAGGTTAGAGAAAGTCCAGATGCTCCTCAGTGTAGCCAGGTAGGGGGACTGTATGTCACGTTCCAGAGCATAATAAGCAGGGGGTGGGGGGGCAGTACACAATGAAACACCAAGTACGCACAGCAACTAGGCTGACATTGTTGCTGCACCCCAAGGTTTGCAACCATCCAAACTTTAGACTTCCTTACCTTCTCCCAGTGTGCTCACCACCATGACATCAGAGGCTTTGCTAGCTCCCCGGGAGGTGTATGCCTTGATGTAGAAGCTGTAACTGGTTGAGGGCTCCAAGTCAGTCACAAGCTGCTGGAAGGTGCTTTTGCTCACGGCCTCCTGATACTCCATCTCCACCGGATCTGGAATGCAAGAGTGAGCAAAAGCAGAGTGGCGTGAGGCTGCAGGAGGGTAATGCAACGGTGCTCGGGAGCACATGGATAATAGAGTGACACCTGAACAAGCCATAGTTTTCCTTCTCAGTGAGGAAGTGTGTTGATAGGTGGGTCAGATTCTTCTCCACCTGGAACCTTTGCCATGGACTTCAGCTGGAGGGAAAGGACCGAGCCTGCAGAGCTTTGCTTTTCCATCCCTCCCACAGGAAGTGCCGTGCTGAGGCTGGCTAGTTTAGAGCCGGCTCTAGTATGTCCATAGGAGCTGCAATCATGCCTCCTGACCACAGGGCAGATGTGCCCTGGCAGCTTGATTCTACAAGATGGCAAGACCTTATAATCAGGGACTGAGCTCAGGACATGCCAGCTTCTGGGGTGGGGGAAGGTGCTCAGTGCCTCACAGAATCAGCTTATGCTACTGGTTTTTGTTGCCTGTGCAGACAATCCTAGCTTGAATAGGCAGGAACATGATTGTTGCTACTGACAATGTCCCTGCATCGTATCCAAGTGCCCAAGGATGGGACCTTTTGAGCATCCAAGCCAGGTGCCTTACCTGCAGCCTTCCTTATGTGCAGCACATAGCCGATGATCTCCTTGGTATTCTGCAGAGGCTCGCTCCAGGACACCTGGATGGTGGTCGCAGAGACAGTCTCAGCATTCACATTCTGGGGAGGGCCTGGCAGCCCCTCGGCCCATAGCACAGTCAGGCGGGCACTGGCCTGAGTGGAGCCGGCGCTGTTCTCCGCAATGCACTGGTAGATGGCTTCGTCCATCTGGCTGATCCCGTAAATGGTGAGTGTGCTGGAAACAAAGGCAGACAAAACAAACAGCAGCTTTTAGCTTCACACCTTGTAGCCCTGACCCTAGCGCTATCAGGCATCGCCATAATCTCATCCAAAGGGTGTGAAATGTAGAGGTGGGATGAAGCCTAATTAGGGACAGTGTCAATACCTCTCATTTGGCTTCACTATTTGGGCCAAACTGGGTTTACAACCAGGTTCCCACCTGGATCTGCATATTGATGATTCCATCTCAAAAGAAAGTCAAAGGAGGAGGAGGAGGAGGTGGCAGATTATCTTGATATTGTAGTCAGGCAGCTTGTCTCTGTCTTGGATTAAAGAGATTGGGGTCACCCCTAACTGAGTTACAAAGGAAAAAGAATGCACCAAAGGACTTTTGCACATGGACTTTGGAGAGAGAACGAGGTGTTAACAGTGTAGGTCTCATGTACAAATTGGGCAGACTACACTGTTGAAAGCAGAGCATCCAGCACCAACCTGGTGGAAACCAATGGGACGTGAGCTCCCAGTGCAAGGCTGTGTCAAAGAAGGCAAATACAGCCCCTGGGTGTAATAAAAAGAGAATAGCACCAAGGTGAAGAGAGGTGACTGCCTCATGCCTGACTTGTTCCTCTGGCTTTCACTTGGAACCTGCCCTTTCTCAGCAGACTGCCAAGTAGCCCTTTCCCCAAGATCAGCTGAATTGCTTTCACTGCAGATCAGAGACACCTGCCAGCAAGTTCCTCCATCTCAACTTTACAGCCAGAAGTGGGGTGGGGACTTTGAGATGGTCTGTTGCCATGAGGGTGGGAAGCAGGATAAGTATACTAGATGCCACGTGGGATGGCAAGGAAGTCTTATATTCAACCAAAACAGAGGTGCTAACAGCAGATATACCTACCTAGCTTTGACCCAGCTGGTACAGGTAACAGCAAGCAAGGGAACAACGGCACTCACCGTTGCACCGAATGCACTACGGCATTCACCCATACACTACTAACGTGACAAGGTAGGATCATGGTAATAGCTACCGACAGGGAACTTGCAGAGGCACAGCACGTGATACATAAGCCAAGTCTAATCAACCCCAGTCAGAAAGCCCTCTGGTGATGTTGTAATTATATTATAGCACATTAGAACAGTCTTAGAGTAACATTAGAATTAGCCCATTTATCCTGCAGGGTGATAGCCTCAGCTTTTGCCTTTGTGTTATGAAAAAAATAAGGCCCGATCCTTGCAAGTGTCTGGGGAATATTCACAGCCTTGCAGAAAATCTTGGTGTGTATTTCTGAGGCCAGGGTCTGAAATGTCCACATAATTAGAACCACTCTTCAAAAGAGTTGCTGGAGGCTTCTGCTTGGAGGCTCAGGTGCTGCTTTCAGTCGCACGAGATAAGAAGGATCGCTGGCTCTTTGCTCAAAACCATTTCTGAAGGACAAAAAGGCCAGGCGTGCCCAGTGCTCCCCCAGCCACCACGCGAGTATCTCAGTAGGCTCCATGAGACAGGACGGGGGGGGGTTTATTGGCAAGGTGGTAAGAGGAAAGATAGGATGATTAGATGCTATTTGCACCTCGGGTAGTTGAAGTGAATTGCTATGTGGACAACTGCATGGGTGTATGACAAGGGCCATTTATAACAGAGACCATTTCCTAGCCAGCGAGGAGGTAATGGGAGCCCAGGTTTTAAAAAGAAAAAGCCAACCACTATCAATCTGAGAGAGCAGCACCACTGTGCATGGTTGCAGCATCACCCCAGCTGGCTGTTTAAAGTTTAAAACAGCTGTTTGACAGCTCTGGGCACTCAAACAGAGCCGTCGATAAGCGCTCATGCCGTTCAAGTGTTTCCCTCAGAAATCAAGCCCAGAACAAAGTGATTCAAATCATCGTGATCCAGTGGTTACACAAAAGCATAAGTAATATCCAATATTTATCCAAAATAGCCTAACTGGAACTGGAGGCAGCCTGTGAAGCTAAATCAACTGGGCTTAATTTACCAACAACAAGGCAGGAGTTTGAGAAGGTTACAAATAAGACAAGTTTGTGACTTGCTTGATTGCGTTAGGCAAGGATTTTTGTGGGGCACATCTTTTACTGGACCCATGGCATGGTTGGGATGAAGTTAGAGAAGCATTCAAACACAAGCCATTCACCAGGTAGCAGTGTGTTAAAAAACAAGAAGTTGGGAAGGTGGGGAGGGGATAGTCTCAGCGAGAGATAATACACACTCCTGTTCAGGGCAGTATGGGAACACAGAGCGAGTGAGCACATGCTGGAACCTTTATTTAAAAATAAAAGACAGCCGTAGAGCCGATGCTTGCTGTCAACTGGAGTGCAAGCAGAGTCTCTCTCGCAAATTGAAGTGGTTGGGATCATTGCTATAGCACACCCTAATACTTGAGAAGTTTTCTTCCATCAGTCATAAACAGAGTTACCTGAGCTCATCAGTGAGAGCACACATCCCTGCCGTGCTCTTCCCTTCCCCGCCGTGTGAAGGGATGGAACGAGAGGTGAAAGGAGTCGAAATCTCACAGACAGCCCTGTCTTTATCAATGCACCATGCTAGCCCGCTGTAAATACTGGCACAGAGGCCGGCACGGCAGCCAGCATGCTTCATGTCAGGGGCTTGCACCAGCTCTGATGCCCAGCCCTGAGAGGTGGGAAATCCAAAAAGCCAGAGAGCGAGTCGTGCTCAGTCTCTGTTGGGTGAATGGCTCCAGAAAACTCTTCTGCCTGGCCCAAGCAGAACGAACAGGCCCTGGAAGAGTCAAGTCCCATGCTCCTTTCTGAGGTTGGCAGGAAGGTCTACACACTACAGAGCCTCGGCAGCGGGGGCAAAGGGGTCAACAGCTGTAGCACCAGCCCTGGGAGCTGGCTTAGTATGAGACTGGTGTCCACAGCCGCCCCCAGCTCAGCTGTAGCTACCCCTTCCACTGCCGCCAGCCAGGGTACAAGAAGTGCTTGTTACGCCTGTGGCCGAGAGCATGAATTTACAAGAAATCATTTTGTTCTGCGAGGGGGAGAGGGCTTCCAGCCAGGTCAGGATCAGGCCCCCTGCTTCTGCAAATGAAAAACAGCAAGCGGGAAACCGAAATTACAAATAACCTGATGGAGCCCTGCCTGTAGATCATCTCAATGCTGGTTGTAACTGCAGCAAAATATTGGTCTTCCTGCATTACAATTTATTACTACTGTTGATTTAACATTCTTATTTCTGCCCTGCAAATCATCAGGGCTATAGGAAGTGAGCAAATGTTTAACAGTCCTCTATTTATGTCCTAGTCTTTTGTTTCCTTGGAAACATTGTAAATGGAACATGAAATGTGATGGTTTCAGCTGATATGGTGATTTCAGTGAATCAACCTTAAGCTCCTCTCCTAGCCATAGGCTCCATCTATCTGATTAAATGAAGGAGGAAGGGGAGGCAGGGAAGGAAAGTCCCAGCGTGTGGCTAAACTGGTCAACAAGCCATGATTTTGGCACGGCCAGGCGGCAGAAAGGCAGGATTATGCAATGGGAAGGCTGTATCTGCAGCTCTGCATACAGCAGGCGGGGCAAGGAGGAAGCAGGTATGCTGCTGCCTTCTGTAGCAGCAATATTAGGATGACTCCCATGAATTCACGCTGCATCTGTCTACTGAGGAAAGCCAAATCAAGCCTGGCTCTGAAGTCAAGCACAGCATTAAGCTTCCCAATCGTGGACAAAGCAAACCAGGAACAATGAGAAGTGTTGAGGTTCTCCTGGCTTACGGCTGCTTTTACTTTACATGTTAAATATGTTACAAGGAGAGAAGAGTCAGCAAGGGAGAGAGCAGCAGCTACACATGACCTACTCCTTACTGCTGTGGTGTGGGGTCAAGGACAGCTCTTCCAAGGGCCAGGGCGGCTTCTGGTGCATGGGGACATTTGTCCCTGGAGGTGGGAAATGCAGGGGTAGCTGCACTCGCTGAGGGGCAGGTAGGAACTTCAGCAGCAGAGGCAGCAATAGGGGATGAACAGCATGCATTTTGGGGAGCATCCACACTGGGCTTTGCAACAGAAAGAGCTTCCCAGACAGAGCTGGGCTGGCTGAGATTGCCAGGACGATGCAGTTAGCAGCATCCCCCATCAAGCTACCTGTTGTGGGGGTCCTAAAGATATGCCCCTGGCATGCTAAATGAGGCACATCTCTAGGGCTCTAGGAGCCCACAACTTAAATTTAAAGATGGTGACTCCTTGACCTGTCCCCTGCAGCCACAGTGACCAGTCTATCAACATCCGCTGTATAACCACCCTTCAAGTGTTTGAAGCCCATCACCAGCTCCCTGGTCTTCTCTTCTGCAGACAAAATCATTCCCATTTTTCCAATCTTCTCTCGTGTTTCCTTGACATTTAACAATTTTTGTTGCTTGCCTCAACAGGCTGATTTTTCGTAGGGGAATGTTATGCATAAAAGGGCACAGGACATCGCCACAGCAATGCAGCCACTTCACACCCGACCTGTTAGCAACCACTGGCCCTTTCTCTTTTATGCTCAGAGGGCAGAGTGAGAAGAGATTAACAGCCGCTTTAAACCAAGCCATTTCCTGCACATGCCAGAGCTTCTGATGCAACAGGTCTGTGGGATGCTAGCATCAGGACCTGGGCTGGGCACTCCCTGTGATATTTCACAGGCAGCAGATACTTTACCAACAAGACCTTGATATCCAGCACTCAGCCACATTAAACAGCTAAACCCCCCACTTGATTCATAGCTTATGAGATTCTGCACCAGCCGACAACATTCCTCCGGCATATTGTCACGTCTGAAGAAGGACGAGGAGAACGAACTCTCTGAATGCTGAAGACAGCAGCAAGCTGCAGTCCAGATTTTAGAGGTTTGTAAACATTCATTTGCCTTGAGATTTGCAAGTGTGGGCTTGAGAGCGTGATACAGGTCATGGATACCCATTGCCTATGGAAGGCGGACGCAACCAGTATTGTGTTACTTGGGTTTGTGTCACAGGCAGGGGTTCGATAAAGTTATTAAATGTTCAGCTCAACCTAAAAATCGTGAGGTGGAGAAACGGAGTGCAGAAAAGCAGGCAGAAAAACCGCTGGGCCTTCGAAAGGATCCACAAGATCCCTCTCACAAGGCACAGCCATGCAGCACCCAATGGAAAAATCTCTTGTTCCCTGCAAAAAGGGCAGGGGAGACCATGGTACTGCTGGCAGGGGATTTATGAAAGTTGGATATGTTCAGCTGATTCTAGAAGGAAAATCATTCCCATGCTCCGGAGAAAGGCAAACCCCACCACAGTCCTGCCCATTCTGATCTAGGGGCAAATTCCTTCCTGACCCCAAATCTCAAGATTGGTTTGGCCCTGGGCACATAAGCAAGACCCTCTGGCCAAGCACCAGAGAAGTAGATACAGCAATGGACCACAAACTCCCTCCTGTGTGGGTGGATTGGCAGAAATCAGGTTCTCTCTCTCTCCCAGACAAACAGTGAAAAAAACTAACACCGTCAGACTGGCAGAAATCAGAAAAGGCCACTGTCTGTCCTTTCTGGAAGCACCTACAACATGAGCATCAGTCGTGACTAGCCTCCAAGACACCGGTTGAAAGCCAGTTCTACGACAAAGCCATGGAAACCCCTGGGTCGGCTTCCTGAAGATACCACTAGCAAGCATCAAGTTGCCTCTTCAATACTTAGAGCACAAATTCAGCCTGCCTTTGCCCACCCCAGAGAAATCCCTGGGGGTGAAGGTGTTGCTTAGTGCAGAATCTGGTCCTGTTTTCCCAGGTTCTGCTTTTCACTGAAGGCTCAAAGAAAAGCCAAGGGCCTAGTTGCCATGCACTCCCCTCCCTTTTGAGCAACAGATGAGTGTCTCTGGGTTTCGAACATCTGAAATATGTGAGTGCCCTTTCTTTCTTCCTGTCAACAGAAAATCTGTCACGTTGGGACATCTGCTCTTTGAAAACTTTTCCGTGAGTGCCAGACTGGAGGCGGCATTAACACATCGGATGATAAGAGATGCCGGGACGCTTTCTGTCGGTCGCTAAAGATGCTCACTGAGTGGAGAGCTCAATCAAATTTTCGCACAATACCCTGACAGGCATTGAGAAAAGTGGGGAGCAGAGCTGCTGTAGATTCACACCAGGCTGAGCTGGAGTGTGGGGGGAGCGGCCCTTCCAAAGCAGCATATTCACAAGCTGTCTCCCAGTTCACAGGCAATCAAGATGACTGATCTCACTCGGGTCAGGGGTCTAGGCCAGTGACCAGAGCTCAGCTTTGCAAAGGCTCCTCCTCCAAAAAAAAAAGAAAAAGAAAAAAAAGGATGAGAAGTGAAGGAGCCCTCTTCAGTGAATCAACAGCACAAAGAAGAGGGGCCTCCTTGGAAGGCTAGCAGCATGTGCACACACAAAAAGGAGAAAACGGGATGAAATTAATGCAAAGATTAGAGTAGGTTGAGTTGTGGGAGCATTGTCGGTGACAGGAGTATGCCCCAGCGCTGCATTCAGATGCACAGTACTCCCCCATTCAGCAAACTTCCTGCATCATACTAGAGCCTGCATGACTATATTCGCTATGGGGTGCATTGTCCCGGCCCATATAGAATGAATAACTGTTTCAGAGCCACTTGCCAGTGCACCGACAGAAAGGAGCTTTTGCTTCAAGTGGTGCTTGCTGGCTTCTTTCCAAAACCGTCCTGCATTGGGAAGGGAGAGATGTTCACACTAAAAAGAAGCAGGGGCTTTGCAACAGCACGTTGGAACCAAGTGACAACCTGGATTCCCCTCATGCCATGTCTTGAACTCCAGACTGAAGGTCTCTGAGGGCTGTGGGGTTGGGGCAGAGCATATCGATGCAATTCTTTAGCCTGTGGGAGGCTGGAGTCAGGCCAGACGATCAATTTGTGCTTGGCAGGCATGTGCTGGCACACAGAGGTCTCTCCTGGCCAGGGTTTGGGTCAGATGCTAAAGGTGTGCCCTTGCACAAGCTCTCGGCAAGTTCTCCAGAACCAAGGCAGTAAGAGCACAAAAGCAACTGGTGCTTTAAAAAGGGGAAGGTAAGTTCATTACTATGGGAGAGGCTGATAAAGAGGCTGCACATCTAACTGTCCTGTGCTCATCCCCAACACCCAGATCCTCAAAGGTAGGCTGGCACCTACCTACCACTGATTTCAAACGTTTCCTGTTGATTTAAGTGGGAGTTAGGACTCGCAGTCTGCATGGCCCTGAGGTGGGTAACCTAACCAGTGGAGCAAAAGACTACAGACTCACCCACCCCCTCAGTGAACACCCACAATTACAGACCATGGATGAGCTAGGCAGAATTTCAGTCTAAGAGTTCACGTGAGCACAGCGACTGGTGCTGTGTCTGCCTACGCATCTGAACCCAACTCAAGGGAACGGGCCTTGGCTGCCCTATATCCTGCGTACTGCCTACCTGAACTGGTTAGCGATGCTGGTCAGCTATGCAGGCAGTAGCAGGATGTACCCCACACACTCCCTAAACCATGCTCAGGGTCAACAGGGTGACAGAGTTTCAGTCTGGAATGCCCCCAGCCTTTGCAAGCTTTGACATGTCCAATGTGTCCTCTCAAGAGCATATATAGAAATACACGTACACACACACACACACACACACACACGTGCACACACAGAGGCACAGCATCTATGTCATCTCTAAGACTCCCAAGTGGTGTGCAGGGGCGAAGTGCACTCACACCCCACACTTCAAAACCCATTTGAAACGCTCCTATAACTCAGTCCTAACACTAAGGCACACAAAGTGGTGAGGAGGAGGAGGACCTACCTTCCCATTAAGGGTTTTCCAGGGACTTAGAAGTGACATCGAATTTGGGGCAGGGTAGACAACACTAGTGAGACTGAAGAAGTGTCATGCCTACTTGATCAAAACTAAACCCTCGCCAAGGCCTGGCCCTTCCAGAGTTCAAGGGCTCTTAGTCTTCAGTCCATGTCCATCTCACAGAGAGGGCTCAAGTGGGCCAAGCAGAACCGAGACAGGGTTCTGAGCTTTCCCACATCCAAAGATGTTTCAGTTTGGCCCAGTGCTGCAATCAGCTCCCAAGCGGGGCTAAGCAAGTGAGAATCATGTCCTCATTACAGCTGGGGGAACTCTCCCAAAGTTGCTTGCCCGCAGCCAGCAGTGGAGCTGGGAGTAAAACTCAGGGGCCAGGTTGTCTGCTGATGCAACAAGATGCTACTCCATTGACTCCTGAAGGATTGCCTCCTTCCTGCACAAGAAGAGAGGCTGGCACCAGGCTTTCCAACTCTCTGCTCTAAATAAGACCGGCTCTTCTGAATTACACTGTTCAATGGCTAGTTAGTGCCTGGTACAGAAACTCAAACCTGGAGCATTTAAATTACTTCTCAAATACAACAGTCACTGTGACTAACTGCACTTGGTGGGTGCGCCCAGAAAGTCTTTCTGCATGTTCAGGATCCCAGAGGATCATTCAATATTTAAAGAAAAATCCATGGAATAAATACAATTGAAGTATTTAGTATTTTACATGTGGATATGCAGGGCAGACAGGAAGGAGAGCTCTTCATTGCTGTATAGAAGCCCCTGCCCCCAGCAAGGGATGTAAGTGCTGCTAGAGGACATGGGAAGCCCTTGGAGAAAGGGTGAGCAGGAGTCTTGATGCTCTCAGCTCCAACCCCTCCTCAGCCTGGCCACTGGTGCAGACTTATGGGGGAGAGGCCCCCCACCCCAGTTAGCCCATCCTAACCAGCAGGTGCATCACTGAGGCGACATGGTGGGGTGTTCAGGGGTAGGCTATAAAAGGAGGAAGAGGCATCTTTTTGGAGCTGTCTGAGGATGGAAATTAATCCCTTTTCTGTGCAACATTTTGGAGGGATGCTCATGACCCTGAATCAGCCTCTGAAAGGCCAGTAGGATGGAAGGAAGCGCTAAGAAACCCACAGCCATAGGCTCACAGCAAAATAACCACAGTCATACATGATGGGAGGGGACAGAGGTCTAGCAGTGTCAGATGGCCTGCAATGGCTGCAAACCCATCTGGTGGGACGCAACCATCTGATCTCAACACGTGATCCCAGCACAGGGTAGAAGAGCCAGGATGAGGATGATGCCCTTTTTGTTTCACTGGGCCTTGTGCTTTGTTTCAGGGAGTCTCTGTGCCATGTGGCAGAGGCAAGGTCACCGGGCAGGCTCTGCAGAAGCTGCATCCAGCACTGAAGTGCTTCCTCACCAGGAAAGGGCTATCTCACTCCCCAGCCCTATTAGTATGAAGCTTGCTAGTGTCTGATGCCGAACGGCACTTCCAGCACCAGGAGGATGGGCACTCAGATAGACTAGCATCTAGCAGAAGCACTGGAATGAAGCACAACTATGCGCACGCGTGCTGCAGGTAACAAGACAGTATCCAAGTGTATTTACTGTCAGATATTTTCTCTGAGGACAACCAACACCAACCCCCTCTTGCGGGAAAGTCAACCGAGAGACACCTCCGCACACAGCCGTCACTGAAGAGTTAAAGAGGGAGACCGTTCATCAGCCCGGGTCACTGAGAAAAGCAAGCGCCACCTGAGCCCAGGATCCAGCTGAAACCCCTTTTCAGTGGAATAAACAAAGCCCCTTAATTACCATTTTGTAAATAAAATCTTCTTGGAAAATCAATATGTAGAGCTGCCTTCTCCGGAGACATCGGCCTTTGTTACTGGCTGTTGCAACAATTGCAGCCTTGCTGCCCAAACCCCTTAATGTGATTTATTTCTAGCCTGAAAATGACCCCCCTGAACCCACTGAGCACTGATTGGGTCAAATGAAGGAAAGCAATAACCCAATTCCCACCCTGAAAGGTTTATTACTTCTTGCCTCATCTCCCAGCACATTTCAAATGAAGCCCCTATAATATCCAATAGTAAGCATATGCCCAGCTCACACCAGCCATGCAAGTAACCATCCAGATGCCATCGCAGCCATAGGTTTTCTTTCAGGTTGCGTTGAATTCAAAAGTCTGGGAATCTGCTGGGGATGAATATTGCTCCTTTCAGCTCTGAGGAACCCATTCAAGAGGGCAGCTCTGGAATTAAGTGGGGAACAGTTGCGCTTTTCTTGCTGTACCCTGCAACATCACATTCTGTCAATCAAAACTGCCTGAGATCACTTTGGGAACAATGCTGGTGAACTGGTATCCTCCGATCAAGGCACCAGGTGGCAGATCCAGAGCCGGTGAAAATGGGAACAGCTCTATCGGAGTCAATAAAGCTCCCCCAGTATTGGCCACCTGTAGATTTTTGTGGCCAGCTTGCTTCTGGACTGGTCCCTGCATCTTCCATTAGAAGCTGGGCCAACCATGAGAGCCGAACTCTGCTGCAATGACCCGAGAGCAGAATTCAACCCCCATGTCCATCAGATGAAAGCAACTGAGCCCATCTAACGCAGGGCCACTCCAACAACAACAAACACTGACTCCATGGCTTGGAACAGGGGTCCGTCCCATGGCCAGGACTTTGTCTTAGGCCTACAAAGTGATTTTAATTCACAGTCTTTAATGGCAAGCCCCACCATTCCCTCCATCTGAGCCTTCATGCATTTTTCATTAACAATCATCCGTTATCCAGCGCTGCCTTTGATTTTTGCTAAACATCGATCGGCTATTTTACTCCCACGCAGCTGGTGTTTTCCAGACATAACCACCACATCTGGAGAGGGTACAGGAGGATCTTTAATGTTCATATACCCAGAATCCGCAGTGTGTGAAAGAATCAGCATTCTCATTTTATGGATGGTGAGCAGGCAGTATATTCCAGGGAGCTGAGATGCAGAATTTGTTTTAGTGCCCAAGAAGACTATCTCCTGGTCATCAAGTGAGTCCCTGGACTCACCCAATTATATAGCTGGTAGTTGTATTCCCTGATCCTTTGATAAGTGGCTCAGTAAGGCATGGGAGAGAGGGATATGGTATGTGAAGGTTTTAGTCAGAAATAGCAAGTGTCAGTACCTACCACCTTGGCCAAAATATCTACCCCACCCCAAATGCCAGCTAGAATGTTAGGACTGCTGTTCCAACAGGAAATCTGACTGCATCTGGAAAAAGAGGATCAAGCTTCGATGAAGTTTTGTGAAAATTAAGAGGACCGAATATTCCTATGTGAGAAAGTGGTTTGCAAACGTGGCAAAACTTCCACGCTTTAAAGGCGCATTACCCCTCCCAATCTCTTGTCTCCTTACAGGTCTTCCAGCTACCACCTAGCCACCGTGTGACCCATCAGGCAGCATCCTCAGAAGAGTAAGGCTAAGCCAATGGAAACATGCAGCATTGCTGTAACCAAGGTGTATCGTCTCCTGACCTGGCCTTCTGATTGCTGCCTACTGTGGGAAATGAATGAAGGAGGAGCACAGGACTTCTGACGTTTCTCAAGCCTTGTGCCTTGTTCTCCCTGTGTTGGAGCTCTGAAGCCCCTATACACCGTAGCTCAGTAGGAGTCAGAGGCTACAGAGTCTCCTTGCAGGTGTAGCATGATGCCTATGAAGAGTCTGCAGACTGCCCTAAACAGGCTGACTGGTACCTCCATTTAAGGCACCAGGTTTGGGGTCTGATTTTCCCCAAGGTGCTAACAGGGAAGCGGCAACTCAGATATACTACCAGGAGCTGAATAACCCCCAATTCTGCCTTTAGGTTTGCAAAACCACAGTCTGACATAAGACCAATTGTTCTGGGCGGGGAGACGGAGACAAAACTATCCCCAGTTTTGTACTCTTCCACCTCCAAGTCCGATACCAGAACCTTTCCAGAGGCTAATGTAGGATCACCGAGTGCAACTGGGGCGATTCCCTGGGTGCTGCACGTTTATCTGGGAAGGCTGCAGTCAGCAAGAGCAGTATCTCAAGCGGAGACTGCATGCTCAAAGCTCAAGGGAGGGCAACAGGCTCCATCTGACCTCATGTCAATCCTCTGGCAGCCCCATTCTCAGGCGCTTCTGCCATTCGATGTGTTCGTGCATCATCCCTCACAGTGCCATTTACAGGAAGGGGCTTGTTCCTTGGATACATTTTTGCAATCAATTAGCGCACAGTATGACTTGGGATGATTTAGTCTTTCTTTAAAACCCCCCTTTGGAGGCATTCAGCCCTTTACGATGATATTAAGGAGAGTTTTAATCCAAATGAATTTTCAAGGAAACCATGTAATCTAATTAAAAAAGCTCATAGTGCAGTTTAAGAGCTTCATTACTATTAGATTCCAGATCCATCATTACATGGACAAATATTTTCCAAGTGCAATTGACTGATAAATCCAAAGGCCTAATCATAAACTGACTCTGCCTGGAACTAAGCGGGTTACAGCACTTAGTCACGCACGCAAGAATGAAACAAAAGGACAAGTTGAAAAAGCTCTTACGAGGAAAACAAGCCATCAACTTGCTCTCCTCCATTCATCCTTCCCCAGAGCAACCAGCCAACCCAGAAGCACACTTGCCCTTATATTTCAGTGGCTTTGGGAACTCTGCCTACCATTTCCCAAAGGTCTCAAGCCAAGGTGGGCCACACTGATTCAAAGAGTTGTTGGCATCCTCAAAGGATGGAGCATCCCAAAGCCTAGGACACTATTCATGGCCTTCTTCAAGTAATGGAGAAAAATGGCCTTGCCAGGGAACCAGCTGAGCTCCAGAAGGCACTGACACAGATTCCATGTGAAACCTTGGCATTAGATTCTTTATGACTCCATTCCTTGATGTATAACCCAGCATAGATAATACGTTCGGTCTCTTGTCTCTGGCGTTATTGCAAAGGCAGGTACCGTCTCTGATGCCGTGTGGGGCTCTAGTCTCCGCTGGTGCTGTAGGGTGTGCACACCAAAGTCACGGTGACCCCTGGGGCTTTATAAAGTCTCCAACCTGAGATAAAAGCTCCCCTGAAGGTGGAGAATCTCACTGTCCTTATTCCTTGCCCTCAAACATTTAAAAAGGCATTAAAAAACCCTGGCAACATAACACGGGGAAGCTGCATGGTTGCAAAGCTTTAGCGGACACAACCATCCTTTTCCCAGGAAGCAGATACATCAAGGCCCACAAAAGCCTTTCCTGATGGACTGAACGGAAGGAATAGGTTTTTCCCAGCCGGCAACTGCATTCATGCATATGCATTTGTTAAGGTAGGTAACAGTTATACCACACCAGGGACTATAAAACTCGACTGATAATTTAGGTTTATGGCACAGCTCCTGTTATTTTTTAGCATGTTGCTTCATGTTATTTCCATAGAAACTATGCTGCCAACTTGTAATTTTCACACTAAGCACATCCCACTGTGTTATTCCCACAATACAAACATCACTGTACTTTAGCATGGAAATGCAGTTATTCAGTGCTTGCTGAAAACTATTACCTGGTGAGATAAAAGGCCTAAGTTTAGCAAAAACCAGCTCCCAAGCCAATATTATCTCAAACAGGGGTGTATCCATGTGCATTTTCACATACCAGGGGTCAAACCATACAGACTAAAGTGTGGTTTGACTCTGAAGACTGACTGTGTGAGAATAGCAGGCGCGGATTCAGCAAATCAGCTCCTAGGGCATAATCAGAGTCCTCTCTGCTTAGTTCAGTGAGAATGTTTTCTCCCATTCAGCCAGAAGAGCCAAGACAGAGATGGGAGTGGAGACCTTTTTCTGGCTCATGCATCATCAATATGATTTTAATCAGAGGTCCTGATCCGATAAAGCCCATCAACACGTGCTTTAAGTCTACAAAGCACAAGCTTTAATGCTGGGCTGCATTGCGGCCTACGTCAAATCTACTGACTCAACGCTGCAACTCAACTGCCTTCGGGTGATTATCTGGACAGCCTGACTGAGAGCAGGAGAACTGGGCAAGTGCGGACGCTGAGAAACCTACCCAGGCATCACAAATGATGGCACCTATCTTACAGAGTCTTCATTACATCACCCTACCCAAGCCAGAAAGAGCCCATGTGATGCTCAGATCACAGGGATGCTTGCACGTACTCAGAGCACCTTTATACTTGTGAAGGGACAGCCAGCACACGATGCAGCCAAACAGGGAAGCCTTCTGCTGCCAGTTCCACAAAATCTTTTTCAGACCAGGCCTTGCCTGTCCTGTGCTGGATGAAGCAAGCAGACAAGCTTCTGACCTAAGCAGGGTTGTTCTCACAGCTGTACTCTCCGATAAGTCTCACAGTCAGAGAGCATGAGGTGAAAAGCTCTTTAGAGATGGGGAAATGAAGCAGGGAGAGATGAAGTGACTTGGTCAGGAACAGCGAGGGGGTCTGTGGCAGAGGTGGAAACTGAATTGAGAGCTTCTGCCTTCCAGGGCAGGCCTTACTCCCTTTCTGGTGTATTTTAGCAACATAATCAGTAACGGTATTTTAATACAGGGGGATGCGAGTGTTTCTCCCTACACTCCTTCCAGGCTTAACTGTTACAGTAATGGCTTTCAAGGGAAATTTCCCTTCAAAACCACCTCGGAGAGTGTTTCCTTGCAAACGTGGCATTCAGAGCTCACCCGCAAAAATGACCCATCGCTTCTGCTGTAGACTCAGTCTGAACTAAACCATTTGCTCTTCAAAGCACGCAAACAGAACAGAACTGCTTCCAGATCACTCTTTTCCAGTCTCTGAGTGGAGTGTGATAACTATCGTCCGGTGCAACAGGAGTCTATTATTAACCAGATCCTCAACTAGACAGGATAGATTTTGTTCCCATCTGCTCGAAAAGTAGAACAGATGCAAAGTGCTGTCAGTCACTGGGACTTAGGGAGGCTGCAGCAGCCACTCAGAAGTGACTGAGCAACACAGTTGTGACAAATTAGCCTTAACTGTCTTCCATACCAAAGACAATACCCATGAGAAATTAAGTTGCTCTCCTGCTCTTACTGATCCCACATCTGTAACTAAATCACATGAAATCTGTTTGTAGCAGCAGTGCACTTCTGACCAAAATCTTTTAAGGGCCATTGATGGTGCTCAGACAGTGGTGTTCAATCATTTTGCCCAGTGGGCAATGCCTGGCCTGTCTGGGGGGCCACATTCAGCCAGTGGTTCCAATCTGGTGCCTGGGGAGGGTGTGGAGGGACCCTATCCAGCCAGGATCTGGCTGTGTAGAGGAAGGGGGAGGCAGGGAGGGAACATGACCCAGCCCTGATCCAGCTGCATGGCAGGGAAGGAGGCATGGCCTGGCCCCTACCCAGCCATGGAGAGGGAAGGGGAAGTGGCCCAGCCCTGATCCAGCCGGGCAAGGGAAGGGGTTGTGGCTCAGCTCCAACCTGCCATGAGGGGCTTGGGAACTTGTCAGTGGGGGCAGGGTGATAGTGTTAATTGCCATTGCTCCTCTGCTGCCAAATTTCCCAACCCATAGGAAGTCCCTGGGCTGGATGCCATGGCTCTGCAAGGCACACTTGACATTCAGCCTGGATGTGGAGCACCCCGTCCTAAGACATGAGAATTTTGGGCATACTTCCACCAGCTTCATCTACTGAGATGTGTGCAGTGACTCCCAATGGACATGGGCGGGACACAACAGCATGAATGCCTGTTCACGCCCAGCTGAGCTTCCGGCTGTCCCCCCCACACCTGAATTCAGCAATGCCAAAAGCTGTTGCCGATTTACTTGTTGCCGATTTACTTGCAATGCCAATTTACCTGTTGTTATTCTTCAGTTTAACGTGATCACCAGGTTCCAAGATCTGCCCGTTCTTCAGCCAGGTGATCTGAGGGGGGGGTTCGCCTTGCGCCAAGCATGTGAAGATGGCAGTGGTCCCCACTGGCCTGGAAATGGACTGAGGATGCTGCACAAACTCGGCAGGGGCTGCGAAGAGAAGGAAGGCAAAGTATAAGGTGACCGTCCTGTCCCACTGGCATCAAACACGTTCTAATTGCTCAGTATAAGCTAGCCCTCATCTATTTTGTTGGCGCAGCTCTATCAGATGAAGGGAACCCGTGGTAGTTTATCGGCTCCAAAGGTAGCTGGGTGGCAGGGGAGAATCTAGATCACTCTAGATTGTGCTTGCCCATCTGTAACCATGTCTGTAATCAGCTAAATAATAGAGCTGGGCTGCTTTATCGGGGAGAGAGAATTTTCAGTAATTGCACAAGCTGCGGATGCCAGGCACGGTAATCAGTTAACAGCCCATCGCCTTGTGGGCTCAAGAAATCTGGGCACGTGCTTGTTTACAGAGAGAAACACCCTTACCTTAATCTACACAGCCCCGACTGCCATGGCTTTGCAGTGCTGGCATAGCACCTTGTGCCAGTGGCAGGCCGACCCCGGCCTGTCTGATGGAGGCTATTTAAAAATGACAAAAGAAAGGACCAGATGGAACTTAACTGATTGCAGTTCATTCTAATGCAGCGATAAAAATCACCCCGAGACAAAGAATATTTCTAAGGACCTCAGTGCCAGTGCCCCTCTCACAGTCTGCCATGCCCCTTCTGCACTAAACACAGTCAAGAAAAGCAAATGACATATCAGCTCTGTGCTCTCTGTTCAAAATCGCCTCGAATGGCTGGACCTGCAAACTTGGAGGCAGGACTTGTGGGTTCTAGTCCCAGCTCTGCCACTGGCTTGTTAGGTGCCTTTGGGCATATCGACTCTGAAACAAGTACAATGGCACTTAACTGCTAATGACAGCAGGGGACTTAATTAATGTTGGCAAAGAGCTTTCAGAGGCCTGAGTGCAATTATGGCAATTGTCTAGCTCCCTGCCCCAAAAAGCTTATAGCTAAGTAGGCACAAGAAGCAACACGGAGAGACAGACAGCATGGGGAGCACAAGGAAACAAGACAAACTGACAGCATAGTGCACTTCCTCACCCCATCTGCACCAAGCCCAAGGAGAATGTGCACTCATGTACTGTGATGTTCATTCAGAGATCTTGAAAGACTGCATAAGACAGGAAGGGTTATTATCCCCATTTGACAGATGGGAAAACTGACCATTGCAGGGGAAGCGACTGGCACAGAGTCAGGGGCCGGGTCTGGCAGCAGAACTCTCGTCTTTGACTCCCAACCCAATCTACTTGCACCCCACAGCCTTTGCCAGCTGTCGGCATTTTGACAGCAATGCATGGAAAAGCTTTACAAAGCAGGAAGCTTGGAGCATCAAAAAGGCAAACAAAATGCTAGAGATGATTAAGAAGGGGGTTATAAACAAAACAGACAATATCAGCATGCCCTTACAGATCCATTGTATGTCCACACCCCGAAGCCTGTGTCCCGTTTTGGTCTCCACACCTCAAAAAGGAGAGAGAAGGTACAGAGAAGAGCAACAAAGATAATCAGTGGTATGGATGGGGCTTTCATATGACGAGCCACTGAAGAGGCCAGGGCTATTCAGTAGCTTGAGAGGAGACATGGTAAGGGTGTACAACATATTAAATAGTGAAGAGACAGTAAGTGGGAATTTATTATTAGCTGTCTCACAATATGAGAACTAGGGGTCACGAGTTGAAATTATTAGGTAGTAAGTTTAAAACTAAAAAAAGGAAGTTCTTTTTCACCCAGTGTGGCGCTCATTGCCACCTGATGTGGTGGAAGCTGCCAATTTAGCCAGATGCAAAAAGGGACTGGATAAATTCTTGGAGGAAAGATGCATCAGTACCTGTTGACCATGGGAGTTAGGGGCACAACCTCTGAATCAGAGCTTCCTAGACCTTAAGTCTGGATGAACACCTTGCCGGGGTCATTTGACCCCAGTCCTCTTTCCTGCCATGGCAGGGGTCGGACTTGATGATCTACTTAGGTCCCTTCCAACCTGACCAACTATGAAACTATAAGTTCTGGAGGCTGCAAATGGAAAAGGAGCAGAGAAAAAAATATCCTGGTCATACCCTCCTAACTCTCCCTTTCAACATCCACTCTCTAACCCTGTGTGACACAGGAGACAGGGCAAGATGGACTTATGGTCTGACCAAAAAAATGGTAGTTCTTATGTGCTTATGTTGGAAAGCCACTCTTGTCAGCAGATCTCACGTTGGCTGCAGACTCATTCACTAATGACATTTCATAGCACTCCCATGCACCTGGTTCATCAGCTTGGTGCCCCCAGCACCTGCCATGGTCTCCTGTGTGGAGGCAGACCCCGCAAAGCCTGAGATTGCCACTCCGTTTACTACAATCACTGCCATTTCTTACTTTTAAAAGCAGGATTTTAACAGAAAATGATGGGACCCTCCATCCAGCTGCTCGTATTAGCCTTAAAATCCTTTGTCACAATATATCAGCACATTAGGATACAGAAGGCAGGGCATGAACGACATTGCTGAATGGTTGAGTTTATACAAGCAGCTATGCTTCAAAAGGCAAGGCTATAATATAGTCCACATTGCCACTGAGACCCGAAAACCAGTTGCAATCTCTAGCCGGTCCAATGAAGACAAACAGATGAGAGCCACGGGGGTGTAATGAACTTATAGACAAGAGTTTCAGAGTGGATGGCAGACATTCATCCTCTTTTTGACAAAGCGGGACTATTTAGTGAGGACCACTCATGGCTGATGTCAGGCATTTCCAAATCAGAAATTAGTGTACACCGTCCCAAAAGATGCCTGCATCCCATTGCCCAGAAACCTCCGCGTTTCCATTCTTCCCTACAAGGTGTCAACCTGGGTGAAACCCTCTGGGTAGGAAAGTGAAGACAAGGCCCAGATGCCTCTTTCTAACTAACACATAAGCTGCAGGTCTGAGGCAGACTGAGAATGGGACAAACCTTATTCCTCATGAACAAAAATCTCTGCATGTATAAAGAGTCGCCTCTCATGAGAGGATCTGGGATTTCCACGGGCTGCTTCTTTGGTGCAGTTGGGTGACAGGGACAATAGCAATCCTTACGAACTCTGAGCTTATCTTATGAATTTATAGGCCTAGCAATACTTTAAAGGCTTGTACAACATATAGACAGAGGAGCAGCTATTTCACTGAATGTCTCAAATATGCATGTGCGTGCATGTGCATAGAGGTATATATGCATATATTTATGTGAAGGTGCATAGAGAGAGAGGTATATATACAAATTTGCTACCACAGAAATCACTGCATCAGGGCCTAGCTAAAAAGTTTACCCCTTGAGACGTACTTCATTCCACCCCCACTTCCTCCCCACAAAGGATGTAGGGAAGGAAATCAGGCTGCTAGCCTTTTACGGTTGTCTAGCCACCCATTTTTTCTCCAGCCAGATGCTCACCCTGGCCCCTATCCCTCTGGCATCAGGGGGTTGCTGCTCCCATTCTTAGGGGAACAGCCACTATCCTGAAGCCCCAGATGGATGCTGGGCTGTTGGTTCATTACCAGCTTGGAGGAAAACCTGCTCCTGCATTGTCACGGCAGGCTCCCATGCAAGTACTGACCGGTTCCTACCACCCTGCTTAGCTAACGTGCACTAATTAGAGCATTGCCTGAGGGGGAACGGTGGCACGATGCCTCCAAAGGGCCCTGGCGCAGGTGACAGTGCAGCAGGAGGTGCTGGGAAATCTGAGGAGGGAGCAGTCTGCAGAGAGGCCGGCCTCACCAATTATTTGGAGGGAGCAGGACAAGGAGGATTCGTTTGGTGAAATAATTTGGTCTGTGGCCAAGTCTCTCCTGGGAGCTGTGAGCAGGGAGAGGAGCAGCTCCCTCTTGAGGTCTCCAGGCAAGTGGGGGGAAAGGGAGAAGGGGAAATAGTTGAGCCGGCACCTCCCCGGGGCCTGGCATGGCCCTGAATGGCAGGGGAGTGGTTGGGAGATAAAAGCGTTGGTGGACTGTTCCCTTGCTCCAGCCTGACCGAGGACCAAGCCAGTGGCTCCCCGAGCACCATCTCCGTCCTAGCCCTACGTCACCCATCGAAGCTGCTCCCAAGCGTGCTGCGGTGGCCGAGAGCAGAGGCCCACCCCTCCGGAAATCTGGTAGTAAAAGCTTTCATGGGGACGCTGGGGGATGGGTCAACAAAAAACAACGCCCAACCCCCTTCCCCAATTATAGGTGATGTCATGGCCACTGCTTCGAGGCCAGAGCAGAGCTGGAGGGATCCACTGCACAAGCCAAGTCCTAAAGATCAAAAGCCCCAAGAGCAGCGACACAGAAAGCCCCACCGATGCAGCCCTCTCCTGCAGAAGAGCTCCCTCTTTCATTTTTAATAATCAAAGAGAAGTGGAGCATGGAAGATGTGACTTATGTTAGCAGTAGGGGGTGTTCTGCCGAAGGAATGCATTGTCAGGGAGTCCTGCCGGAGCCCGGGACTACTAATGAACCTAATCTTAGAAACCTAATGGACATGGGTTTCTAAAACCTCCTGCTGAACCGTCCCTGGGTTCCAATCAATGACTTTTCTCTCCCTCTCTCTGTTTCTCTCTCTCTTTTTCTCTCCTCACATTTTCTCCTCCTAGATCAAGTTAATTTATGAATTACATTAAATTTGAGGACAATTTTGGGAAAAGGTAGAAGAATGATGCTGGGTGGAGGGGGGGAAGGGAAGGAGGAGGTTGGCGGGATTGTTCCCAGCAGTGAATGGCTTCTTTGTGCTGCTCAAGTGATGTACAGTGAGAACATGACACATTCAGGACCTGATTTTCAAGAGTTTCTTAACCTCCCCTCTCCTTCGTGCTGGTGCAATTCTTCGAGTGCAATTATTTTGCAAGCCATTCGATGCCTCCCTTCTTCCACAGGAGCTCACAAATCATTTCACCCAGGTGCAAAGAATCCCCCTAAAGATGCCAAATGAGGAAACGGCCGGCTTCCAACTCCATTATTTCTGTTTCATTAGAGCCCTGTCACTTGGCTTTTTGCCTTCCCCCAAGCCCGGGAACTGCAGCTTGTTCCAGGGAAAGCATATTTTACATGTGGAGCAAGCCATCCGGCATGCCCCTTCTGCAGTCGCTCTCTCTGCATCCTCTCTTGTTAGCCTGTGTCAAGAGGGAGCAATTGGGACATTGTCGTGTTTGACTCCAGGGTAACCGAATGTACAGCTGTGTCCACTGGCCCCGGGCCAGTGCTGCTATTCACCATTCAAAGTCCTAGCCCCATGCTTTCCTCCTGTCCCTGCTCTGCTCCCTGCTCTCTCCTCTTAGCTGTTTCACTGAATGAAGGCTGGGTAGATAGACTAACGAAAGTAGATGAGAGAGAGAGAGAGAGAGAGATCACAATTCTGCCAGGCACAGGATGGCAGTAGCAAGGGCAGAGTTCAATTTTGGGGTTTTATACAAATATATTATCTTGGCTTGAGCTCCCACCGAAAAACATGAGCAAATAAATCCTGCCTGGGTGTTCCTATGTGAACAACCTACCCTACTCGTAAGCAATATTCATCTATAATGGGGTTTCTTGAAGGGAGAAGAAAAATGGGACAGAAACCCTTAATAATCAGCAGCCCATCTCAACCAACTCTTAGCACCTTAGCAACTCTGGGGTTGCAAAGGTGCATACAAGCTAGTCCTTGGACCTCTTTCCCCCAACAGTACAGCCACACAGGGAAAACCAACAAAGAGCCCCAGGTGCCCAGTGCCAGATACAGCCTCTGGTGAGCTAAACAGGGGAGGTGAGGAACACAGATCAGGCTACCAGAGAGGCACACAGGACTCCTGCTTCCAGCCCCAGGAGCAGAAGCTCACAGTGCACCCGAGGTGGTGGGGGGAAGGATGCCTGGTCATCACTGCCTTCTGAATCGGATGTATCTGATGTACCCCCAAGTGCCAGGGGGACAGGGCTCGGGCAGGAGGCTTAGCTGGCACTGCCATACACCACATATCCCATGGCAAGGCTCCTGCTCTCCCCGAGGGGACACTTCTTCAAGGGACAAGGAAGTTGAAATGAAGAAGAAACCATTTGCCTCTGTTCTCACTTAGGACTTGGCAACATTCAGGGCTGAGCAGAGAGGGAACTCCCTGTAGGGCAAACCCAAGCAGCGAGGGCTTGTGTCCACCACACAAGCAGCTAGTTTTGGGTAGGCAGGCCTGAGCGGGCCCCAGCCAGTCTACTAAGGTAACCCAGAGCTGGAAGTTCAGCCACGAGGCTGCCAAGCACCCAGAGACGTGGCGCTGGGAAAGAGTCTGGAGCAGCCTGCTTGGCGAGCCTCCAAGTCTGGAGTGTGTCGGCAGACCCAGGGGATCCGGCATAGCCAGCCCTGTCTTCCAGAGGGCCCACCACTGACTAGGGCTTGACGGAGGCACACAGGGGTCTTCGGTCTCATCCGCTTGTTTCACGCACACGCACGCACACGTGACTTTGGCTTTTTCCTTCCATGAAGACCCTTTGTCCCTTTCCCCTACTCTTTAAACTGGCTCCAGTGTCCCCAGGCTGTCATGTTATGTTTTCCATGCTGGGCTGAGCTGGAGAAGGGACAGACTTTGCAAAACTCTGCACTGGACCTGACCATCTCACCCCCCTGCCCTGCCATCCATCCCCTTTGCCATTCATAATTGATGTAGCATCTTGTCAAGGCTTATTTTACACTAAGCAAAGGGGACCCTCCCACATGCCTCCTCTCCCTCCGCTTTAACACAATGAAAGGCTGGGGCTGTGGCAGGAAGGGAAAGAAGAAACCCATTTCACACAGCGCCATGGCTAATAACCAAATCAGCATATAAAGGTGATGGCTCCAAACCCCTAGCGAGGAGGCGCAGGCATGTCGGCCCCTTGTTTGTGAAGTGCAGTGAGCATACAGAGAGCTTTGTTATCGGGGATAGAATGGGAAGCAGGGAAGAGATAATATGCTTTTAATGAATATTTAAAGGCGTGACATTTGTATCAAAAAGCAATAAAGCTTAATGCCGCCTGCAGAAATTTTTAAATAAATGCATTAATGGGTTTTGCTGTGCCTAACGAACTGGGATGCTACGAAGGTCTGGCGCACAGGGGCCTCTCTCCCACAGGGAATTGCTCAGCTCCCCAGAGACCGATCAACAGCATTTGTTAGCACCCAGGAACTGAAACATCCAGTTGTTTTCATTCGGACAAATGAGCAGGATATAGCCAATGCAACACAACACCCTTCATGTTGCTAATAGCTGGGATTTCCCTGTGAACCCAGACATCGCACTGGGGATGGTAAAACAGAGGGGTCCCATGCTGAAAACATGAGCAGGTTGCAAGACATTTCCCCCTGTGTCTTTGGAGGCTGATGTTAGCATCTAGGCAGGATATGTTTAGCTTTAGGTATCTTGCAAGAACGTCATGCTGAGGGAAGCTACAGAAGAGGCAGCCCTGGCGTGGAAACTTCTTCCACTCCAGGGGATCTCCAGGGTGCTGAGCCCTCACGCAGCCCACAGAGACTGGAGGTCCATAGCACCTCTGAGACTGAGCCTCTTCACAGGAGACAAGGTGCTGGAAAGTATATGGAGTGACAAAGAAAGTGTCCCTACACAGCCACACCAAGATGCCCAAACCTTACAGGGACGGTGCTCTCAGTGTGCTGGGCAAATTCAAGCCCTGTGGCCTGCTCAGCCCTTGGTCTCTCTGCTGAGATGACTAATGTGGGAGTCAAGTTCTTGCCAATTCCAGTGGGGAGACTTAGGACTGGGGATACAGGGTGTAGAACATCCCAGGAAAGAAATTAGATCCAATTAGACCCAAAGTCCTAGTCAGGACAGAGTCTGAACTTCAAAAGCAGGCAGCAATGGCACCATCACTGGGCAAACCATGTACCTGACTTTGATGAGAGACTAAATAATCAAAAGTGCTGGTTGCACTGAACCTAGATCATCTGGATGAACTGTGACGGAGCCAGACAGCCGGCTACTGTTGAGGAGAACTGTCTCCAGCGATGGGCTCCGACTCGGAGAGTTTCAGAAGCCAAACCCTATCTGAAATCTGCACTTGTCCTCTCTATAAGGCCCAGTCCAACACCAGGCGGTGTCAACAGGACTAGTGCAATAGCAAGACAGGGAACACTGATGCCACCTTCTCCCAGCATCAAAACAGAGCGGAACTACTGAGAACCCTTTAACTCAGGCAAAAGCTGAAGGCAGAGCAAGTGCTATGGCTTCAAGCACAAAGCATGGGAAATTCAGCACTTCCATTAATTAATTCCATCCTGCGGCTGGATCCTGCCGCTCTCTCATGAAAGCAATGAATGGGTCAAGGAAGACAGCGGGCTGCAGAATCTACTGCACAAAAGAACAAAACTAAGGCCTGAAGGCAGAGAACAGCAAGACAATGCAACAACTGTTGAAAAGAGCCTCCTAAAATGTGTCCTCAAGATGGACAATTATTGGTGAGATGGGATCTCATTTTTTTCCCCACAGCTTTCAGGAGGAAACAAAGCGTGAAGTGGGGAACACCTCTGACTATCTTTCCATTCACACCCCAGCAGTGTGTTATTACACTAGATGCATACCAAACCACAAAAGCTCCTACTTATGCATCCTCCATTTTGTATCTAGACCCAGTCCGCTCCTGCGCTGCCTCCCGCTCCTTAAGCCTTTCACTTCCCATGTGGCACAAAGCTCTATTCAAACGTCCGCCTTCATATCTCAAAAGAAAATGGAAACTTTCTTCTGTAAGGACTTGACAAAAGAGATCAAAGGGCCCTAAATGGATAAGGGGGAGCAGAGAGAAATAAGGAGACCTCACACCCTGAAGGAGAAATTCCTAGAAGGGCAAGATGGTACTGGATGATTTAAAAAGGGAGATTGCTATGAGAAAGATAATGGTTATGGAAACAGCATTCAAATAGACAGCAAAGACATTGGGCACAGAAATCTCTGCCCCAGCTACACCCAGGACTGTCACTGGGACCTCTAGGAGACAATACTGGTAACCAGAGATGTGGAAAGGGAGACAGGATGCCTGGGTCCACCAATCCCACTGACTTGCCATGTAATACTAGGCCACCCCCTTTTTGTCCACCTATCAAAGGCAGCCAGGACTGGCACACCAGGTGTGGCAACAGCAAATTATCTACATACACTCTGCATTTTCAGAATTTCTCCTGTGCCCTGTCATGCAAACCCTGTTTGTTAGTACCTGGATTAGCGTATTTTGGGGACCCACACATTGTATACCAGCCCCAGCACATTGGCACTGCTCCTTCCAGATCAACCAGGCTTTTGTTTGGTCACCCCTGGACTTCCCTCTTTCTCAGGGCAATTTGCATGGCTGATGTCTTGCCAACACTGAAAGCCGATTTCCATGTTTCCTCCTGGCTTGGATTTGAAGCAAAAGCTGCTTGACAGGAAGTGGCAACACCATCAGGACCCACATCAGTGGGCAGAGGAAGCTTTGCTGCTGGCTGGCGCAGGAAAAGGATTAGCCTTTACACGTACACCGAGAACTCCTGGTGCAAGTTCGAATCCTGAGCAGTTCAGATTTCCCAGATATGCATCTCAGGTAGTCTCTAAGAGTCAGATACCCCTGAGTGCAGCAAATACCAGCTCTTCATAGTCTCATCTGACCTTCTGCTCCTTAATGTGAGCACTTCTGTCCCATGATGGGGGATGACTGTGGCAGCACTTTCATTAGACACTTAGGGAAAAAACAATCCTCATCCCAGTCACACCCGTGTAAATCCAGAGTCCCCACAGTGGAAGTCACTTCTCCAACTCCAGACTGATATAGCAACAGCAGACTGAAACCAGGATCCAACTCTCCAAACAAGTAATTTCACTTGTTGCAATTGATTCTGCTACTTGACACCTTCCTTTTCCTGATGAGCCCATTGTAAAGATGGAGCAGTTGGCGACAGGGGAAGTTCTTCTTGTTGCAGCTTTCAAGACATCTAAACTTGCCGTGTGTGTTAAAACTTCCCTTGCACATCCCTCCTCAGCTCCCCATCGACAGCATCACTTGTACATTTGGGCTCAGTATTCTTCATTAGCCACAGCCCCAGGCCTGAGGTTTTACACTGGACAGCCCCACCTGGCTTCACTCCAGTTCATCCCTAACTTACTATTCCAAGCCCACTCCTAGCATGAGTTATGAGCAGCACTGCTGTCTTCCAGGATGAACACAGTGCATCATGCCTGGCTACCTGGGAGACTCCAAACAGAAGAAACGCCCCCTGCACAGAAACCAAACCACACAGCAAATCCACAGAAGGAAATTCTTAATGCCAGGCTTTTCCCATGAGCAGGCCACATCTTACTAATGGGATTTATCTCATACGCAGCTGATGTGAGTATAAAGCCCCAATGGCAACTGAAGCCATTGCCTACCTGGAACAGGAATCTTAGCAAAGATTTTGGTGCATTTCAGCTTCTTTTAATGTGTTTGGGAACAAAGACACCACCCTTCGTTCACAAGGGCTATTTGGAAATGGCTATATTCTTATGGATGGTACTAGCCAGTTAGGAGTTAGACCACCTGGGAATCAACTGGGGCTTGTGGAGCTGGTCTTATATCTTCAGTGGTGGAAGGGATCCACTTGCGAACCCTCACATGTGACTTGCAGGAACTGACAGGTGAGCATCAAAACTGAAGGAGAGCACTCTCCCCATCACTAGCATGAAAGGTTCAATTAGCTTGCTCCAGCAGGAGATGTATAATTTTAGATTCAGGATATCATCAGTCAATAGTTAATGAGTGAACTGATGAGAATACGAGATGCCTTAAGTGGACTAGTTTGAAGAGGAGGTGAGTGCCTGTAATCAGAGAAGGATTAGTGCCATTCAGCTCCATGCTACCAGCTGTGTTGCCTTTATAAATACTTGCCTGTTTCCTTTCACCATGGAGACTGGTTGTCGCTCAGTGCTTATTTCTGGCTGCTAGTGGAATCGCGGGCAGACCCTTTACGAGTGGCGTTTCAGGCCTGTTGTTGTGGGAGAATGGTAGCACCCACTCTAGCCAGCGCTGAGACTGGAGCTAATTTCACAGATGACTTTTTAAGAGTGCTCAAGGCTGACACTTCAGCAGTGGCTCAGACGCATCATTTTGCTGCCACCGAAAATGGCAATTTCCCAAGGAACCAGCTTTAAACACATTTAATTGTCAAGCATGATTGTGCTGCTGATGGGTGCCGGGTGAGCAAACTCTGCTTTTCCATGAAGACGTGTCAGGACACAGCCACATGAACTTCCTCCAGGGTGCCCCATCTGCATGCCTCAACCCTGCTCTAGAGAGATGGGGTGAGAAGGCTGTTTTGTCCCCCTGCCTGTTTAGCCTTCGATGCTGATACTCTTCAGAACAACAGGAAATAATGACAAGTATGGGAGTAAATTTTGTGACGCAGCCACTATAAGAACTCAATGGGGGTGGGTGGCTGTTTCAACCTTTTCCACAGAGGCAACATTAGACCTTCATGGCTTTTGATTTCCACTTACCTAAGCTGGATGAGAACAAGGGCTTGCAAAAGGTGAGGATTCACAGTGTGCTACCATTCTCAAAGTAAAATATCTGAAGGAGCCATGCAATGATCAACCCACTGCAGACTGGACCTGTACACAGCAGACTTCACCTGCGGGCTGCAGCCCCATTTTGGACCAGGATATAAACTGTTTCCACCTCCATGCCCACTCTGAGATTGAAACCCCACCACTTCTATCGCAACCTCAGTCCAGAGGAACAGAGCCATACTCAGCCTTATAAACAACCTGGCTAACTTATAACAGGCTGACAGTGGGGGTGCAACCACTGTCCTGGACAAAACAGCATATGTACAGGGAACCAAGAGACAACTTTCCAATGTGTAGTTTTACAAACTCCTGACAGAGGATCCCAGGGCACAATACTGGGAAGAAGTAGATAAACTCCTCAAGAAACCACCTCTGGAAACACAGGAGAGGATTCCTGCCAGGAGCCCAGGCCAAGCAACTTTTACTTATTTCCCAAGATCCACAGACCTAGTGAGCCAGGACACTGCATCATCTCTGGCACTGGCCCATCAGAGGGAGCTCCTGGCTACATCGACTCTATCCTATTTCCAGGCACTACTGGAGCTAACAGTTATTTGAAAGACACCGCGGATTTCTTAAAGAAACTCGGCTCCGTGAACAAGCTTCCAGAAAACACCATATTAGCCACCATGGATGCCCTATCTCTGCACCGACAGGCCCCATGAGGATGGATTACAAGCCATAAAGAACATTATCCCTGATGAGGACACTGCTTCTGCTTCTATCAAACTCTTTGTCCTCACACACAACTAGTTCAGATTTCGAGACTCCCTATACCTAAAAATGAATGAAACTGCTGTGAGCAATATGCCCATATATTTAGAACAGACCTCAAAGTAGGTGTTGTCGACAGTTGTCCTCTCCTCCTCCCCCATATAACTAAGGTGTATCAATGACATCTTCATCACCTGGACAAATGGGAAGGAATCTCTAGAGAAATTCACCAGGACTTCAAATCCCACTTCTCCATCAAGCTAACTCTGAACTATTCCATGCAGAAAATTCATTTCCTAGACATGAAGGAGAAGGTTTCCAATGGGCACATTGGCACCATGTTGTATTAGAAACTGTCACAACGACCTTTATATCACCAGCTTTCATCTGAAGCACACCACTTGATCCATCATCTAAAGCCAAGCTCTGTGTTACAACTATATCTGCTCTCACCTCACTGATGGGGAAGAACACCTTAATGGTTTGGAGTAAGGATTCCTACAATCCCAATAAAACTCCCAAACTGTAGCCATTTGAATGAACAAAGCCAGAGTCAGACCTTGCACCAACCTGTTACAACACCAACCCCAGGGAAAGGACAACAGAATCCTTCTGGTTGTCACCTACAGCCCCCATCTTGAACACCTTGGACACATGGTTAATAACGTCCAGCCCCTCCTGGAAAAGAACAACCATCTCAAGGTAGCCACGGGGGGGCAAACCTATCCTGACTTCAAATGGTGTCTGTCCAACAGCAGGGTACCTAACACCCTTCTCACTGGGGCACCAGGCCTTGCAGTACACCAAGGTGCCAGCTGTGCCTCCTCACCAATACAGACAACGCCACCACTGGACCAAATGACACCAATTCTCTCTGCCATCTCGCATATACAACTTTACCATCCTCATATATACGATCACCTGCTTGAAATGACCCTCTGCTGTCTTCATTGGACAGACGGGGTGATCCCTACATGTAAAAATGAATGAACACTGTCCTGACATCCATTCTAGAAAGATGCACAAGCCTGTGGCAGAACACTGGACCCTCCCTGGACCCTCCATCAATGACCTCAGAGCAGCTGTTCTTAGTAGTACAACTTTAAAAACCAGCTTGAACAAAAACTACAGAACATGAGATCGTCCACAGACTGGACTGTGTTAAGCATGGTTTAAACAGGGACTACCAATTCTTATCCCTAGATTAGCTTTTGTGACCTCTTTTTCCACTGTGGGCTTATTGCTTGTTTGCTTCTCCCAGCACTGTTCCCTCTCCTCTCCCTCACTGTCTTTTGTATTCAAATCACTCACTCCATTTTACATGCTGCTCTATGGATATCCTTTCACAGCATCTGATGAAGTGAACTCGGACTCATAATAACATATGCTATCTAAATCAGTTAGTTTATAAGGTATAAATTGACCCTGCCTTATGTCTGACTGCAGACTAACAGGGCTAACTACCTTTCACTGTTTTGCTATCAGGTTGTAGACCTTTCTGGCTTTATGGGTGCAGAATGAAAAGTTTATCTAGTGGGAAAACTAAACTGACATCAATAAAAGAAAACTGAAAAAGTCACATCTTTACAGCAGGCCAGGTGAAAGAGGGTGAGAAAACAGTCAGGTAAATAAAATTATTAAATAGCATCCTGCTTTGTCTTACCTTGTACAACCAGCCTTCCCTGGGCCGTTCTCCGCACCCTGGTGCCAGGTTTGTTTGCTGCACACACATATATCCCAGAATGCTGCACAGTGAGGTCAGAAATCATGAGATTTCCTGTCCCAAGCACCTGAATCCCTTCCACACCAATTGGGCGGCCATCTGCAAGCAGAAAGGGAAAAAAACAAAATTACTTGCTTAGGCTTTAAGCTCAACTCCCTCACCCGCAATGAAGTCCCAGGTCAGGGTCCTGTACAGCTGCCCATCTGATGCAAGCTTTTCCCCTGAGCTCAATGGGTTTTAGTTCAGGCTTCTCCATGCTGTAACTGGAACAGAACAAGCAAAGAAAAGACAATCTGGGATCCCTGACTGTGCCATTGCTCTCCATTACAACTAGAACTGGATGAAAAACACAATTCCCACTACACCATTTTCACCTTTTCAAAAAACACAGCCTAAACTCAAAACAAAAACTCATACATTTGTGTGGAATCATGCAGTGTTTCATCTTGGAAACACCAAAATATGGCATTTCTGAAACAAAGTTTATGCTCTCCAGGATTCTGGCAGCACCTGCTGACATCTTGCATCGATGACATCTTTTCCTGACAGCTGCAGAGCTGCTATCACTGAACAGCAGTGGGGAAGCTGGTTAACTTTACCACGTCCTTTCAAGGGTGAGCAGACATGAAGCTGTCAAGAGTCAAGTCACTGACAGGTTCCAGGACTCCTCTAAAGCGTTCTCAGGAATTGGTGGGCTTTCTGGTACTCTAGACCAGCCCTGCTGTCAGCTGGGGCAAGCTGACCTGGGAATCTGAAAGCCATGCCATCCCCAGCTGTAGAACTAGCTGGGTGATAGGACTGCCCTGACACAGTGGACCCACAAAACCCAGCTCTTCAGATGCCTGGGAGAATTTCTTCAAAACTGAGTGAATTTTGTGAAACACTTGTTTTGATGAATCAGTGCTTCCTGGTGAAAGCCTGTTCGGCTAGAGAATTCCCAGCCTGCTCTAATTATGCTGCATTTCATCAGTAGCAGGCCATGGCTGTTCATTGCACCATTGGTTTGTATTTTAAGACTCTATCTGCCAGACATCTATGTGTGTTAAGAGTGTCTGAAGGGAGGGAAGGTGAAGGGCTGTCACTGCTGGTGAAGGAGCTGCCCTTTCATTAGATGTGAAACTGGACCCTTGCTCCTTCTTACATTTGCTAAGAGGGAAGCGGGAAGATCCTACAGAACAAGAAAAAGAGACCCAGCAATAATGACCTCTATATATACCTGCTCCTCTCAATAGCAAACTCCCCAGCGTGTTATGTTCTACAGGAGAGGTGCTCAAACCCCTACCCATGGGCTAAGTCTGGCCTGCAAAGCCATGTCATCCAGCCCCCAGGGCTCCACATGGGTCCAGAAATGTGGCAGCAGAGGAGAGGTGACAATTAGCACTGCCACTGCTCTCTTCCCACCAAATTTCCAAGCCCTGCCTGACTGCATTGGGCCTGGACCATTGCCATGTGGCCAGATTAGGCCCCAGTCACACCCACCCCACACACTGGATTGGGCCTACAGATGGACTTGGCAGCTCTCATCTGGCCTACGGGATGAAAAAGCTGTGCACCGCTGCTCCAGAGTTGGGGATAGGTATCTAACAAAAAGGTAACTGTAGGCTAGTCAAGAAAAATTCCTACCAATGAGCTCAGTTAGCCTGCAGCATGACCTCTCAAGGAAAGCAACAGCAGCCCAGTAAAACCAGAATTCAGATACTTTGCAAGGAACCATTGTTCCCTGGTAAAAGATCAACCAAGTGAGACGACAGTCATTTTCCAGTGCTCTGGACCTGATTCTAAAGATCTGCATTCCAACTGACTTGGCTCTACACATAGTTTCATAGTTCATAGTTTCATAGTAGCTAGAGTCAGAAGGGACCTAGGAAGATCATCTAGTCTGACCCACTGCCTTGGCAGGAAAGAGCACCGGGGTCAGATGACCCCGGCAAGGTGCTCATCTAACTTCCTTTTAAAAATCCCCAGGCTAGGAGCCTGCACCACTTCCCCTGGAAGCCGGTTCCAGGCCCTAGCCACCCTGAATGTGAAGTAGCGCCTCCTAATATCTAATCTAAACCTACCCTCCGCCAGCTTGTGACCGTTATTCCTGGTCACTCCTGGCAGCGCACGGGGGAACAGGGACTCCCCCAATACCTGCTGATCCCCCCTGACCAGTTTATAGCAGGCCACAAGGTCCCCCCTTAACCTTCTCTTGTGGAGGCTTGCCCTGCTGACCCCTGATCATACGAGTGGCCCTCCTCTGGACTCTTTCCATATCGTCCACGTCCCTCTTGAAGTGTGGCGCCCAGAACTGGACGCAGTATTCCAGCTGCGGCCTGACCAGTGCCGCATAGAGGGGGAGGATCACCTCCCTGCACCTGCTCGAGATGTATCTGTGGATGCATGACAGGGTACGGTTGGCCTTCCTGACTGCCTCCCCACACTGCCGGCCCATGTTCATCGTGGAGTCAGTGACGACTCCAAGATCCTTTTCCATCTCTGTGCTGGCAAGAGGGGAGTTCCCCAACCTGTAAGTGTGGTGCCGGTTCTTCCTCCCCATGTGCAACACCTTGCACTTATCAGTGTTAAACCCCATCCTATTCTCATCCGCCCACCACTGCAACCTGTCAAGGTCAGCTTGTAGCCTATTGCACCCTTCTAGTGCACCCACATCCCCCCACATCTTAGTGTCATCAGCAAACTTGAACAGGGTGCTTTCTACCCCCTCATCCAAGTCACTGATGAAGATGTTGAACAGTGCGGGCCCGAGGACCGAGCCCTGGGGGACCCCACTGCCCACGTCCTTCCAGGTCGAGAAGAACCCATCCACTACCACCCTCTGGGTGCGGCCCTCCAACCAGTTGGCGACCCATTTGACCGTGTGGGCATCGACACCACAGTCTCCCAGCTTTTTGATGAGGACAGGGTGAGAGACAGTGTCGAAAGCCTTCCGGAAGTCCAGAAAGACTACATCCACAGCAACCCCTGCGTCTAATGATTTGGTGACCTGATCGTAAAAGGCCACCAGGTTGGTCTGACAAGACCTGCCACTGATGAACCCATGTTGGTTGCCCCTGAGCATGCATTCCCCCGCAAGGCCCTCCTGGATGTGTGCCAGGATAATTTTTTCAAAGAGCTTACCCGGGATTGAGGTAAGACTAACTGGCCTGTAATTTCCCGGGTCCTCTTTTTTTCCCTTTTTGAAGATAGGGACCACATTGGCCCTCTTCCAGTCCTCCGGCACCTCACCAGAGCACCACGAGTGCTCATAGAGCCGCGCCAGGGGTCCCGCAATGACCTCGGCCAGTTTCTGTAGAACCCTAGGGTGAAGATCGTCCAGACCAGTGGACTTGAACACGTCCAGCCTCTCCAGAAGTACCCTAACTAACTCCTCGCTAACCCCTAGCCCAGGCGTGTCTCTCCCGGGGCCCGAGGGGGGCCCAGCAGGGAGGTGGCTGAACTGGTCCCTACTTAGGAAGACAGAGGCAAAGAAATCGTTAAATATGTTAGCTTTGTCATCTGGCACGACGACTAAGTTGCCCATCGTGTCCTGCAGGGGCCCCACATTACCCGGGACCCTCTTTTTACCCCCTATGTATTTGAAGAAGGACTTCTTATTGTCCTTAATCCGGGAAGCTAGTCCTATCTCCATCTCTGCCTTGGCCTTCCTGACTGCCCCCCTACATCCTCGGGCGACTGTAACATAGTCCTTCTTGGTGATGACCCCATCCCTCCATTGGGTGTATGCCTCCCTTTTAGCAAGGAGACATTCCCGGATGCTCCTAGTGAGCCATGGGGGTTTATGTGCCCTCCTGCTCCCTTTGACCCTTGTCGGGATTACCTCCCTTTGGGCATGGAGGATCGTCTCCTTAAGGAGCAACCACTCACCTTGGACATCTGGCTCCCTTCCCCTCTGGGTCCTCAGCGCTTCCCCAATGATCCTCCTTAGCTTGTTGAAGTCAGCCCTCCTAAAGTCTAGGGCTGTTGCCTTGCTGCAGCCCTTTGCCACCTTACGCTGGATGGTGAATTCCAGCAAGCGATGATCACTGTCTCCCAGGTGGCCCATCACCCGCAGCCCCCTCACCAGGTCGTCACCCGTGGCCAGCACCAGGTCCAACAAGGCGTCTCCCCTGGTGGGGCTGTGCACCTCCTGGGTTAGATGGAGGTCCTGCACTCTGGCTAAGAACCGACGTGAGTGATCAGACTTGGCTGACTGCTCTTCCCAGCAGATGTCTGGGAAGTTCAGGTCCCCCATGATGACCACATCCTTAGCCCTCACTGCCTCTGTGAGCTGACCTAAGAATTCCTGGTCGAGCTCTTCTCCCTGGTTGGGAGGTCTATAGTAGACTCCCACCGTTAAGTCTCTGTCCGCTGGACTGCCTTTTACTCTAACCCAGAGCACCTCAGAGTGCCCCCCCTCTACCCCCTTGCTAATTGACGAGGAAGTATATTCCTCCTTGATGTAGAGTGCTACTCCTCCACCTTTCCTTCCTATCCTGTCCCTCCTGTATAGCCTATAGCCCTTGACACTCACCGCCCAGTCATGCGATGAGTCCCACCACGTTTCTGTGATCCCCACTATGTCACATCTACGATTCGCTTTGATCCAGTTGGGAGCACAGTTATTGAATGGCTTTTAGCAACGGAGAGCCTCAGATCAAAGGGACAGGGAATGATTCCACTTGCAAGTATCCATATCTCTCAACTACAATCATTCCAGCATCAATATCTACTGTAATCCAAGGGTAGGAAGTCCAGGTGTAAAATCCTCCAGTGGTAGATGTATGCCTCTTATTTTTATCCTCGCTCTCTGTAGTTGTGCTTTGGACAATAAGTTGATAAGTAGCGAGGTCAGAAAAAAATTCCCCCCGGTACATGATGGCCAGAAAATGGTATTTAGAGGTTTGCTTTTGGGAACTGGTTTGTAAGTAAAGTAGATATGCATTAGAACAATGGTTCATGGCAATGGCAAGGGTTAATTGATTTCTAAAAGCCTGTTTGTAACAAAGTTTCTTCAAGGCCCACCCTGTCTGATACAGGCAAGCAGCAAGCAGACATACAAGCTGCGAAATTTAAGACCTGTTCCACAGGGTTCCACAACATGAGGTAAGGTGGCATTAGGTACCAGTGCCCAGCTACAGAGCCCTTGGGATTTCTGGTTTTGGGGAACAGGCCAAATTAAGAGGACACCGGAAAGAACCAAATTAGGATGTGTGCATGTGATGGGTTTGTAAAACAAGGGAAATATGCTGACAGGACAGAACATGGATGGTAGGACAAACTCAGAGAGACCAATCAGTGATACCCAAAGATGAAAGGTCATCAGAGGAGAGAAAGAATATAAAGGAGGGATTTTAGAGCAGCAAAAGGTCCCCAACAGGGGAATCTGAGGCCATTGTGGACAGAAGGCACACCACCAGCCTGTCTCACCCACTCCATTGTGGGGGCAAGGGAGGGGGTTCAGCTTCCAACCTGCTGACATCTGACACTCAAGAAAGAACCTCAGGGTGAAGCTCTCATACTGGCCAGACATACCGTGACTCTGTAAACCCTGGGACTGGTAGATATAGAATTGTTTGCATTATTCTTATCTGCTATCACCACGTATCAATAAAATTCACCTATTATCAAATGGAGAGGTCATGGTCAGTCTGAGGGTTTGGGTCCACCTGGAACAAGGTATCTGGGCCATAAATCCAGGGCCAAAAGTATAGTGCTGCAGAATTAAGAGCTTTATTGGAGAGTTTATTCTTCCCCTGAAGCATCCCCCACCAGTGACGGGATGAACAGAAAATAAACTACATGGACAAAATGGGTGATTCATATACAGCAATGTTTACTGCAATAGGGAATTAATTATAAGTCAACCAAATTCCACATTGCAGTCCATCTCCAGCACATACAGGATCCACCAAGTTTGTTTCTGCTGATGTCTCAGACAACTGAGATCTACATGCAACCTTTTTCTCCCTCCAGAAATTATTTTTGGATGCCACAGGCAAAACCTACTTCTAAAAGATCCCAGTCACAAAAAGAAAGCTCAAGTCCTCAAGAAAAGGTGGAGAGATGAGATGAAATGGGAAACCAGGTTTTTGAAAGGAAACAGCAGGCCCTGCAGCAGGTGTTTGTTAGATTCCAATGGTTGGACCCATTAGAGCAGCAGAATTCACTGATGAATTTCAAACTGGGTAGATATTGGTGGAGCACTCGCTCGTGGACCAACAAGCAGGAAGTAGAGGATATTCCTTGTCAATGGCAAATATGTCTCCCATGCTCTTGGCAATGCTTTGCTGGAGAAGTTTAAGATAAACGTTTTCTGGTCTCATAAGGCAGGCAGATCCAAGTCACTTTATTACGTACATTGCAGAAAAAAAATGCTCAGGTCTTTTAGACAGCGATAAACAAATTCCATTAACTAGCCATATGGCTGGCCAAGAGCAGTAAATGGATCAGTCATAAAAAAGGGCGGTAAAGTGTAACCTGCCCAACATTTAACAGGCAATAAGATGGGTCCTTGCCTTGAAATGTAATTTAAGCTGAGCAGAGAGAAGGTTTGAACTAAATCCAAATTGAACTTGATTTTATCTTTGAGTTAGGTCTTTTTGAGGCTCATATTTAAAACAGGTGTAAAAAGCCCTGTTTAAGTACGAGTGTCTATAGGCCTCCCATTGTCTCTACAGCTGCCGTTGATTGATGAGATGTGAGAAATCCATAGGAACATAGGAAAAAATCCACTGCTGAAGCTTTTCTTTTCTCTTAAGATATGGGACAGACATTCTTCAAGGCTAAAGGTTTAAGGGAAATGGCCATTCACATCTCAGGAGTTTTGCAGTTTCTAATTTCTACCTCACAGGGCTGGTCCAGCAAGGTGTCCTGTTCAGGATGCACTCCATGCCCTCCTGGCCCAGCAACTCTCATCCAGTCCATGGAGCCAGATGAGTTTGACACCCCTGGGTTAGAAGGCAGCAGGTTCTGTGGGCTGGTGTCAGAAAAATTTGGGATCAATCTGTCAGGCTAAAATGGAAATGGTTCAGATGAACTCATAAGCTCTCTCTAAACTGTCCTTTCAAGACAGCAAGTCTGCGTGGCATCAAATGCCTCTTACCTCCCATCCGAACCAATTCAATTAGAGTTTGGAAATAGCATGTCTTTTCCCATGGGCCTGAGCAGGCTAGCAAAATTTATATGAGTCCCTTCCTGGAACTCAGCCTCAGTAGCTTTGCCAACCATCAGCAAGATACTTAATATCCTTTGCTGCACCAGGGGTTCTCTGGCTTCAGTTCTATGGATGACTTCATTACACAAAACTTATCTTTTGGCCTCCCAAAACTTGTTTTTCCTTTTGCATTTTCTGTTTGCAAGACTGGCCTCTAAAACAGGTGAAGAGTAGACCCAAGGACCACTCAGGAAGCAAGATATTCTACAGTCCACAGACAGCCACCAAGCTCTATAACTCTGCAGAAGATAAACAGCTAGCGGCACGCTGCTAATCCAAGCGCTAAAGGGGAAACTGAGCCCCATGTGTGCGTGCTTGCTTTGAGGTTGCAGAATTAGGTCACTTCCACTTCATTTTACCCTGCCTGGATTGTGACAAAACACCACTATCAACCAGCTCGAGAACAGCGGGGTGGAATGCTGATGGGGGCTTTAAAATACATGTTGTTTTTAAGACATGGGTTTTGATCAATAGCAAAGAACAGCTGGTGATTCTTTAACAAACACTAGTTCCATTAAAACTGGCTCTTCTCCAAACAAGAGATGCTCCCAAAGAATCTCTCTATAATATCCAAATACATTTTTAAGTTAGCCATTAGCATAGGAACTGGATGAAAGTATCTCACCATGCGAGATACAACTTATTTATTTTTCCAAGGTATCTGTGATACTTTTTCATAGCAACGGTCTCCATTGTTCTGTCCCATAAGCCAGTGATTGGCACATTGGTGCCAATTACAGAGGTTCATTAAAACGTGCTAGGCAATATGAATATGCAACAACATGGATGCCTTTCTTTGATAAGTAGCAAGTAGAAAGAAAGTAACAACTTTCTAATGTTGACCATTTAGGTCTTTTGTGGATCCTTTGTATCAGGGTATAGTAGCCTTCTACTTTTTAGACACATGGGTCTTCTACTCCATCGGACATTGGGCACCACGTATTAGCATATTTAGAATACATTGCAACAGTTGACTATTCAGTGTGTGAAGTGGTGAAATTTACTCTATTATTTCTAAACACTTACAGGACTGGTGCTCCTGTCAACCAGTCAGCCATCTATTGCAAGCTTCTGTGTCCAATAAGTTACCAATTAATTGGCTCCTACAATTGTTGTATAGTTTACTTCCTGAATGGCTCCCTCTTTAGTAATTTCCTTCCCATTGTGGGACCCATTCTGACAACTTCTGTATAATGCTATCAGATAATCACTGCCCTTTCTTTCTCGTCTCACTTCTCTATCTCTCACTAAATAATGTACTATTCTCACTTGGTGCCGTTCTGGAGGCCAACACCATTGGCTTGTCAGTTAAAGGATAAGCTGTTAGGCCCTACATTAAAAATCATCATCCCTTCTGTAGGCTCTGAGGTAAATGCCCAGGATGTTTATTTGCGCATGCTTGCAGGTCCAAGTTGGAGTATGCATTTCTGGAAAGGAAGCCCTATCTTTCCCAGGTAAAACAAAACTTTTCAGGATTTTAATCAGAGCCAGTCCACTAATAAACCTCTAAGTTTTGCAATGTGTATCATGCACTGGCAGACCCAGGAAGTTAGTTTGTGCTAGAGGGGTATAAAATATACTCATGCAAAATGAAATTCAAAATTTACTGCAGATCATTCAAAAACTGGCTTATATGTTGAGTAATTTTTCCCCCCTTCCATCAGCCACTTTTCCACTGAAAACTAGGTGCTTTTGTAGCAAAGCCAGAAGAGAAAGTAGATCTATTTTATAAAGAAAGGATGATTTTATAAATAAAATGAATGCAGAATGTCAAATGTGCACTCATTTCTTCTGGGGAGGGAAAAAGATTGCCACATCATCAAAATTGCAAGTCATGTGACTGGAGGCAGAGAGGATGCAAAGAAAATGGAAAAGCATTGTGTATAAAAACCTGCAAGAGTGAAACATTTCATAGAATGCAATGATTCTTCTTTTAAATACTGAGAAAACTGTTCATTTATCGTTGTTTTGGTTTATACCAAGTTGAAACGGAACCTCACATAAGTTGACAGCCTTCATTTCATAGATTCATAGAAGTAGGGTCAGAAGGGACCTTGTAGATCCTCAGGTCTGACTCCCTGCCCTGGGCAGGAGAGAAAACTGGGCTTAAATGACCCCAGCCAGGTAGGCATCAAGCCTCCTCTTAAAGACCCCCAGGGTAGGAACCAGCACCACTTCCCTTGGAAGTTGGTTCCAGATCCCAGCCAACCTGACCGTGAAGTAGTGCCTTTGGATGTCTAGTCTAAACCTACTCTCTAACAACTTGTGGCCATTATTCCTTGTTACCCTGGGGGGCGCTCGGGAGAACAAGGTCTCTCCAAACTTTGCTGGTCCCCCCCTAGTGAGTTCGTAGACGGCCACCAGGTCCCCCCTCAGCCTTCTCTTGCGAAGGCTCAACAGGTTCAGGTCCCATCGCCTCTCCTCATAGGACCTGCCCTGCTGCCCCCTGATCATGCGAGTGGCCTCCTCTGGACCCTCTCAATGCTGTCCACATCCCCCTTGAAGTGCGGCGCCCAGAACTGGACGCAGTACTCCAGCTGCGGCCTGACTAGTGTCACATAGAGGGGGAGGATCACCTCCTTGGACCTGCTCGAGATGCATCTGTGGATGCATGACAAGGTGCAGTTAGCCTTACTGACTATGTCCTCGCATTGTTGGCCCATGTTCATCTTGGAGTCAATAATAACTCCAAGTTCTCTTTCTGCCTCCGTGCTTTCGAGAAGGGAATTCCCCAGCCTACAGGTATGCTGCTGGTTCCTGCTGCCTAAGTGCAGCACCCTGCACTTGTCAGTATTGAAACCCATCCTATTTTTGTTAGCCCAACTGTCTAGCCAATTTTTGTTAGTAAACTGTCTAGCTCCTGCTATAATCTGTCCTTCCCTACTAGCATGCTTACCTCATCCCAAATCTTGGTATCATCAGCAAATTTAAACAGGCTGCTTTTCACCCTGTCATCCAAGTCGCTAATAAAGAAATTGAACAGTGCGGCCCGAGGACCGAGCCCTGGGGGACTCCACTGCCCACTTCCCTCCAGGTCAAAAAAGACCTGTCCACCACCACCCTCTGAGTATGACCCCTCAGCCAATTTCCAATCCATCTGGCTGTGTAGGCATCAATGCCACAGTCACCTAGTTTTTTAATGAGAATGGGGTGGGAGACAGTGTCAAAGGCCTTGTTAAAGTCCAGAAAGACTACATCCAGCGTGACCTGATCTTAGAACATAATCAGGTTGGTCTGACAGGACCTGCCCCTAATGAAACCATGCTGGTTGCCCTTGAGCATCAGCCCTGCTGCTGGCCCATCACAGATGTGCTCCTTGATAATCTTCTCAAAGAGTTTCCCCAGGATTGAAGTAAGACTAATGGGCCTATAGTTGCCCGGGTCCTCCCTCTTCCCTTTTTTAAAGATGGGGACCACGCTGACTTTCTTCCAGTCATCTGGCATCTGGCCAGATCACCACAAGTGCTCGTAAAGCTGTGCCAGGTGCCCCACAATAACCCCTGCCAATTCCCTCAACACCCTGGGGTGGAGAGCATCTGGACCTGCTGGACACGTCCAGCCCCTCCAGAAGCTCTCTAACCCAGTCCTCCCTGACCTCGGGTCTGGCGGCGTTTCTCCCGAGTCCTTCTGGAATCTTGGTTGGGGAGTCCCGGTCCCTGCACAAGACTGCGGGATTTCAGGGATTGCAGCTGGGTGTTGGACAGCTTACGGTACCACGAGGATGATTCTCTCTGCTCTCCTCAATTTGTATGACTGTAGTGGCCACAGGGTGTCCTTCCGGTGGCTCTTTTAATGAGTTACCATCATAGGAGGTGCCTCTGAAAGGTGATTTCATGTGCAAAGACACTATGTGTATAAAGTCAGTTGTGCATGAAAACATCTTTTCTTGGACACTAAGGCTTGGGCTGTTCTTAGTTGGTTTTGTTCCAGCTGGAGTCCTTTCAAAGCCAAGACATTTCCTTTCTACTCCTATTGCTACAGCACAAGAGCAGCAAATGCTACATATGTTCGCAGGCTATCGAAACTGCTCAAGGAGAACCAGAGAGACTCACAAATCCACAAATGTGCTAGAGTGCCTTAACTTACCAAACCACCCAGGACAATAGTGCCTGCCTCCTTGGGGAGAGGGAAAAACATTCACAATTAAATGGAACAAGTGAAATAAAAAAAAGGGATTTCCTTTAATTCATTGGTTTTGATCAGATGCCAACTTGCATCCAAATGCAGACAAGATGTCTGGTTTTGGTAGAAAGGTAAGGCCCAGCAAAGCCCATAGGGAGGAACATAGCTTGAAATTATTATATCTTCATTACTGCACCATTCTGTGGAGACAAGAGTTTTGAACAAGGCAATAAGCCATTATAATTGGGGCAATTATAAAGTAGTTTATTATAGTCAACCAGCCTTGTGTCCAAGAACACATTACAGCACAGAGCTTGGTATCATTGACAGTGTACTAGTCAATTTTTAAGACAGCATCAGTATGAAGGTTATCATCCCTAGGGGAGAGAAGGGGGGGAATATATATATCAGCAAATGGCAGACTGGTGTTATGGGTATTAACAGTCAACTAAATGAGAAAAGCAGTGTGGCTAAACTGCTCTGGATCACTGTTGTGGAAGTGTATCCTGCCATGTGCCTGAAGAGGGGAACCCATCCTGCCCACAGCAGAGTTCAGAGAACAAGAGGCTCATAATGGAAGCAGCAAGGAGCTGGGTCAAAGTCTTGGGTAAGCACAGGTAGACAATGAGAGGCAGGACAAGCTCCTTAGGCAACATGCAAGCCACAGGTGGAAAGATCCTGTAAGAACGAAGTAATAAGAGGAAAAGCTGAAGAGCTGGAGAAAGGCTGCTGAAGTTCAGCAGATCAGGAAACCTTCTCTGGTCCCACAGTGCAAGAAGGTAGCCACCAGTAATTTATTCAGGAGAGATGCCTGCTGGGCCATTCGCTATGAGATCAGTGCTCTGCGGCGTACATCTCTCTGGACTCATGTTTTGAGCAGGCAGAGCTGAAAAAAACATTTTCTTTTGGTTGCAAGAAATGCAGCACTTAGCTCTATGCCACTTGTGGGATCTGCTTTGACAGCAGCTCAGGTTTTCCTGCCTATCAACAAATGCTGTTCACTTCTCCACCGAACAGCAATTCTTCAAAGCTTCATATGTGCCCCTATTAACCACTCCCATTTCCCCGGGTTTATTTTACGTCTCTCAAGAGACAGACAGTTGCTCTGGAGTCTGTTTTCCGTGAAAGATGTGTTTGACTGTTTGTGTATGAATTCACTTCTCTGGAGCCAGCACTGTTGATGTTTTTGATGCAGCTACAGAAAATGCTGTCACTTCTTGGAAAGATAAAATTATCCCCTTCATGAAGCATCTATGGTGGTAACCCACCCCCTTTTATAACAGGTTGAAATAGGGACTCATGGGAAAGCAGCTCTCATAGCACAGACAGAAAGATAAAAGGAGTTCTGAGTCTACAATTAACCTGAACAGTAAAGGGAAAGCTGGATTGTTCAGTGCAATAAGTCCTCGGTGGCACCTAGCTATTTCCCCTGGTGACAACAATCAACTGAATCCAGGATTTCCTGCCACCCACTAGCTTACCTAGTCGACTCCAGGACACAATCGGCCTTGGGTTTCCAGTGGCAACACATTCCAGGATAGCAGTCTGGTGCACAGTCAGGGTGAGGTTTTCCGGACCAACAAGAATCATGGGATCCTTGTAAGCAGTCGAGCGGGAGCCTGCAAAGACAGTCACTGTTAGCTGTATCTGCCGGACCAGGAATCCTGGGGTTGGGGAGCACTTCAAGGGTCATCTAGCCCAGAGGGGGAGGGGAGTACACCTTTTTGGCAGCCATACAACAGATTAGCCCTGCACCCTTCCTGAGTGCCACTCCAACCCCTTTCCCTTACCTGATCTGCTTCTCTACTTCCTGCTCCATGCCACCCAATCCCTATCCAAGCTGTTGCTCTGCTTTCTGCTCCCTGTCCTATTAAGCATTGTGCTCCCTCTTCCCTCGCTGATCTGCTACACCTGCACACACAGGCTGTCTATACCAACTATGCCACATGTGCCACAGGTTGGCCACCCCTCATTTGGATCCAGCACAGCAAAAACAGTAAAATACAGTCTTCTACAGCTCCATAAGGCAGCTCATGCTGTCCATGAGTGCTGATATCAGCATCCCAGGGCCCAGATACCCTAAAAATCCTGGCTTTGCAGAGACAGCAAGGACTGAGGCAGGGGCTTACAATAGGTGCAAGAACCTTATTACAGGGCTGTCCAACTTCTAAGTGGCCAGGGGCCAAACACCCACAGACTGCACCAATGAGACCCGCATAACAGCAGACTGAATCAGAGTGACTCAGTGAGCTACATGGACGCTGGCCCGCCCTCCACCGCCTTGCATCTAACAAGGCTGAGAGCCACTGCTACATGCCATTTAGCCATATTATGGCACCCGCATCTAACGGAGCTCCTACTCTAACCAGACAGACAAAAGAAGGCCTATTCTATTTTAGTAGGTGGGAAAGTGCTGTGCATAGAGGTTGCATGATTCGTTCAAGGTTGCATACAGAAGAGCTGAATCCTGGATCTCCTTCAGCCTCCCTACAGCTTTATGGTTTCTGGTTTTCAGGAGGACTGCTCCTTTCTTTCTAGCATGACTTGTGTTAGTTTTATCACCTTCCAGGAGGTAGGCAGGTGAGCTCTTTAACAATGCCACGAGATGAACGCTTGAGATATCAGAACCCAACACCTCACAACTGTCACCCAGGGAATGTGGTGATATCCAAATGCCACCAAGGACCCAACAAAAGCAGCTGAAATTAAGACAGCATCAAAAGTGATGGAGGACAGGCAGCAACAGCTTTCCTGCACATAGGACAAGCTGCGCCGAGTCACCTTGTCTCCGAATCAGATTATGGACTGTGCACAAAGTGGTATAAAGCACCTGCAATGATCTGGGGAGTCTACATACAGTTTACATTTTTCATTTGATATTGAGGGCAATGAATATCTGAGTCACCCTGCAAACTCCATCATTATAGGACTGGTGCCTCTGTTGTCTTTTCACCTCCATATTAAAATGAAGCTCCAAGGAGCAGTAACACAGGGCTAACGATGAAGGACTGTTAACCCCTAATGATCATTTACTGACACGGAAGCACTTTTGGCCAGTTCCTGGCCATAGAAACCTGTTTGTCCATGTGAACTGATAAATAAGCAGGAGGTTGGCTGGTGGGAGACTAACAGGCTAACACGTGGAGTCATGGGTCACTGGTAAAAACGTGTTGCTCACCAGCATTTTCAAGAGAGGGAGAACAGACCAGAGGGGCTCCATATTCTACATTAGGGGTTTTCAAACTTTTTTGGTCAGTGTACCCCTGGCGGCTGGTCAGGAAGCAGGTGGTCCCCTGGCAGCTGGTCGACAAGCAGGGGGAGCACGGGTCCCCCAGCAGAAGTGATGCACAGTGGCAGAAATGGTGGCGGAAATGAAGTGCTGGATATGCGGCAGCGATCCCACACCTGCGCCACTGCTGTGTACTCCCTGGGGCCTTCCCAGTACCCCCAGTGGTATGCGTACCCCCAGTTGACACCCCCCATTCTAGATGAGAAGTCACATTAGGTGAGGATACAAGGCATTCTCAAAGAGCTTTCCAAAAGGACAAGGAAACCAAAGTCAGGGTTGCTCTATAGGGGAGTCACCACTTTGTCCAGGCCTGTAGGTCTCATTTGCAAAGCCTGTGCAGTCCATCCTTCAACTATCACAGGCCCAAGAGAGAAGAATGATAAACCGAAGTGTCCACAACCCTGAAGCTCTAGGAAAGGGTGAGCAGCCTTATGTAACAGGAGAGTCCAAGGGAGCACACAAGTCAACAGGCTTAGGTCACTGGACTCCAGAGTCTTCATGCCCAGGAGGGGGACAGTAGACAGAGGATCCACACTCACAGAACATGCCATACACAGAAGCCAAAAGCAGGGACCTCTGCTCTGACCCCCAAAACATAGCAGGCAGACTCAGGCAGCAGGGTGGGGTGTGCCCAGGAGCGGAAACGTTACATGGGCTGGAACAGCAGGGTGACAACCTGTCTGTGTGTCAGGAACGGGCAGCCACTCCTGACTTTACCATCTCTCTGTGCCTCAGTGCCCCCTTTGCCAAAGCAAATTCAACTTTGGTCTATTTAGAAGTTAAGCTTTTCAGGGACAAGCATGGCCTCTTGTTGTAGTTTGCAGAGCAGGGAGTACAGTGAGCCCTGACATGGGGCCAGGCCCCAGGTATTTCCATATGTGGCACGACTGTAGCTCCAAGTAGTAAACTTCTAGCCTGCACTGCAGGCTCACAAGTGTGGATCCCCATAACACAGTCCTTTATTACCCACAGTTAAGTTTACTAATCGGCCTGGTGACAGAGAAGCAAAGCTTGGGCCAAAGCCAGGACAATCCCCAGGCTGGGCATTTTAGCTCAATGAATGTTTTATTAAATAATCAGAGTCTGTATTTGGTCTTTCCTCATTGGCAGCTGCTGTTTTATTTCCAGCCCTTATGTTATGGTGAGACCTGGGGTAGACGCAAGATAGTCCGAGGTCCAGCAGCATTTAAGGAATTCCAACAATCCCCGGGTTGCTGCTGGCAAGAATATTCTGTACACCTGCTTGGAGAAATACTTGCATTGATTTTTATCCTTAGGAGTTTGAGGGGAGTAGTGGGAGAAGGGAGATGTGAAGGGCTTGACAGGCTCATTTCAATCTGCTTCGCTATTAGCATTCAGGGTTGTTTTTTTTAACTCTTCTTTCAAGATCCATCAGCTGCGGACCCTTGTCATGACTGCAACACTCGTTAGCTAGAAATGATGCAACTGAAAGTACTTTGCAAGGTTTTCCTCCTAGTTTTCATTGCTTACTGCACTGGTTAGCTTTACCCCTTCATGATGCACCAGGGATTGAAGGCAAGAAACCACTGGGGAAGATATTACTGTGGTAGTGAGGAAAGCACAAGTCAGAATGGCTCATTTGTTAATCATTTATACAGCAGCTGCACAGAGGGTGATAAAGTAATATTATGGGTTGTGTTATAAAGAATGATATCCGAGGCACAAGGAGTCGAGGGAAATCTGTACACATGTGTGTGTCTGCTGAGTTGACTTCCTTGCTAAGTTCATTTCACTGTAAAACAAGCAGTAAATTAAATGTCCATGCTCCAATATTATTAATGATTGGCAGCATTTGAGAGCACAGGGAAATGTGGTGACTCAGCCAGGGTCAACCAGCAGGACCAGCATTGCCAAATGTACAAGCCAACAGCCAGGCTCCTCTGGTGAGAATTTCAGAAGCCCTCAGCGATAGCCAGGGCAAGAGTTAATCCTTGCAACGCATTTTCAGTGCAACATTTCTGCCCAAAGGGCTTCACAGCCATATGAAACTCCATTCACAGGGCCAGCAGCTGAAGGATCTGCAAGGCTCCAAACAACATAAAGCAATAAAAGGGAAGAGACTCTCTTCTTAAGGGGAATGGATTTAAGTTAAGGACCAAGTCTCCAGAGGCCCTGCCCCTGTCATCAATGACAAGGGGACCTAAAGGAAGGATGCTGAGCCTGGCAAAAGGCCCCTTGTGCCATTAAATGACAAGCAGTGGGTGACAGAAGGAAGCGTCACTAGCATGTGCTTTTATACCTGTTGCTGCCTGCATGGGAAGGGTGTTAGTGCAGGGGCAGGGCAGCTGCAAGGAAGCATCTACTCCAGCCCTGTTGGAAACAGTCCATCAAGAGGATGGAAAAGTGTCTGTGTTGCTTGCTGTCACCGGGACACCATACTGCTGTGGGAAAGGGATATCCAGGAGGCTGAGCGCATCCCACGGGTCTATCTTCACAGCAAATCAGCATGCCTCCACCAGTGGCAACAAGCAAGATGGAGTGAGGGCACATGGCCCATCTTATGGACCTACTGCCCCATGTGGAAGCACATGGGAGGATAGAAAGCATCTCAGGGCTGGGCCAGGCTCTCAACTGAAAACCACTCCCCCACACCTTCTGGTTTTTGGACACATACCAATGCACCTTCATCTTTTGTATCTCTCTCTTCTGGCCCTCTATCAGTATCCTAAGTCTCAAAGAAGCCCAGAGAAGTTCAAAGTCTACAGCATAAAACTGGCTTGGGTCCATTTTTTTGCAATACAGGCTGACTGAGGGGAGAGGAGGACAAGAGATCCTGACTCGTGAGGTGAAGAACACCGCATGCCCTTACCCCTGCCACGACCACAGTCCAGTCCAAGGAGAAGGTGCAGAAGTTTGCAACACGGCTTCCTGTTCCATAATGCTAAGAAAGCTCTCCTACACAACGCAGTCCACATCACTGCCAAAGCAGCACAGAAGTAAAGCCTATATTGGTGAAGGGATGTGCATGTGGACTCACACCAAAGCTAAAGCCTTATCTTGGACCCACACCAAAGCTTATGCTGGGGCAATGGTGTGACCTCTGCTTGGGTGCCAGTGTCTATACTGGGATGACACACATGGTGTAGCTATTCTTTGAGTAACTTGGTTTTCTTAGTCAGAATCCACATAGACACTGCCCATGGCAGACCCTGGAAGTGTCCTTTCCAAGGGATGGAGAGTCCCCCGAGAAGAGCCAGCATGTTCCAGCCAGAGCAAGCTAACAACTCAGAGCAGCAGGTGGGGAAAACCCAACTTTCCTCCACTGATACTTCACTATTCATTTTTTCCTTCCTTTCAGCCACAGCTCACATACATCAGATGAACCAGCATCCAGTGCTGGGACAGACACCCAGTACTACCAGTGCTTTCAGGACCAGTCACTTGCTTTCTGGCCACGTACAGCATCTCTCTCCCCCCAGCCCCTTCCCAGTCCTCAAAGGCCATTGCCTTAGAGCAAGCACTGTGACCAGCCTGTCATTCAGCATGGGAAAGCCGCTCCCCAATATCCGTCACCAGCCACATGGCTAGTTCCAAGGGGTACAACTGGCTTTGTGTCACGAGACTCGCTGAGCAAGTTCAGTCCCAGCGAGCAGGCAATGGTTTGTAGGACCCAAGAAGATGAGGGCTCAGGCTAACACAGGGCTCGTCTATGAGGCCAATGTCCTGTCCAGGAGCCCCAGGAACCCAAGCACCTCCTCAGCCAGAGAGTCCAAATTGCTACTCTGTGCTGGAGTACCCCTATCTGAACAGGCCCTCTCCTAAGGACATATCTGGGCCAGCACAGTAATGTCCAAGGAGATGTTATTAACTATAGCACCTCAGAGCCCTAACCCTGGACCAGGACACCCTTATACCCTTCTGAGCCTATGCCCTTCCTGAACAGCTTCCTACCTTCCCTGCTTGCTGATCTTTCCCTGTACAGCTTCTCTCCATCTCTGCCCCCATTCTATCCTGTCTGCAAGGTTTATAGCAGCCACCTGGGTGGCTCCATCCCAGCTGGGGCAGATGAGGAGACTCTTCATTAATCCTTTCCAGGTTGTTACTGTGGGATGCGGGGATCTTATCGCATGGCCTCTACCTCCAGAAACTTGAAATCTGAGGGCCTGTTTACACTGCAGTGACTGCACCCCCCAAACCATGGCCGAGTGTTCAGCTAGGGCAACTGCTGGCAGTACAGCTGCAATGGCAAGGAGTTCAGCACCGGCTAACCACCTGTGCACTTACCCAGCAAGCTTCGCAGACTACACTGACTCCAGGTACAGCTGGCTGGACTTAAGCTAACTGCAGGATAGATATGCCCTTTGTAGGACTCCTTCACCTGTAAGCCTGCAGAGCCCCAGGAGCTGAGCACTGCTCCTGCCTGTGCACCTTCAACAGCACTTACTGACCTTTCAGCTGGAGTCCTGAATCCGACTCACCCTTTGCACTCTGGGTTATGGCTATGTTACACTGATTTTCCATGCACAATTGCACAGAGCAGTTTTTTGGAGACCCAGCTCCTGTACAACCCCATTTGTATAATCTCTTCCAGGAAACGTGCATATAAATTAGCTTAGGGTCTCTCTTCTAGGAAATGTGGACCTCTGGGTTGTTGGCCCAGAGGTGCCTGTTCAGAAAAAATCTGACCTAAGGATCGCCAGTGGCTTGAAACCAGAAAGAAGCAAATTGCTTGTTTTCTTCGGAGACCAGACAGAGGGCCTTCACAGCCTTGTGCAAGACAAGGGCGCAACATGCTCATGTCCTGTGAGCTGCCCAGCTGGTCCTGGCTGCATGATTTGATGTCAGGCTTTCTCTCTTCCTATCTCTAGGGAGAGTTTCTGAAATATCAAAGGAGGTTTTATGAAAAGAAGAGATGGAAAAAGGTAGGCTAAATAGTAGACTACACAGCTGACATCATCCAAATGACTAGCACAGTAGAAACTGGTTGACTGGCCAATTCCTCAAAACAGCTGCAAGATGGTCACCTAGAAAGATGATTTAACAGCAGACAATTGCAGGCCTCTAGTAAAATTAGGGAAAGTTGCTGACTGTAATTTCAAAGGGACTTTAAACCATCATCCATTACAAATCCAGATATCACCTGCAGGTGTGGTTTTTGTATCCTACAGCAAAATGCAAACCTGTGTACGCAAACCTCTGTCCTGCTCCATTTGAGCTGGTTTCCTCTGTTTGTTTGGTACTGGGTACCTGAGGTTGGGCAGCAACCATCTGGGCACCCAATAGCATGTACATCCACTTCAGCCACTCATTGGAATGGAGCCCCCATAACCATTATTGCTTTTCCCCCTATAATATTCAGTACGGTCAGGAATGAATTCCCATCAGTTTCAATCAGGGGGTTAAAGCCAACATTTTTTTTTAAAAAACAGCTTATTCTTCTGGAGGATTTTCCCCATGCTTTTTCTTTTGGAAGCATCACTGCTCCTTGGGCTGTAATGCAGTGCTAACAGCACACAGAATATATTTCTCCTCCTGGATAAATAATTGATCATGCTGCATGTTACAATTACTTCAGGAGTGGACAGAGCTTATAAGGAGATGATGAATCTTTCACGTTTCAAAAGGGATTTATTTAATGTAAAGCTGCCGTAACTCATGTTCCCACCTTGCTCCCTCCCCACGCAGCAACCGGCACTAATTTAAAGGCAAAGAGACAGATTTATTTGCAATCAAATGGACCATTCTGGCAGCAACTAATAATACTCAGGAAGAATGAATGCAGTATTCCTGGGCAGAAGAAAGTCCATTGACAGGAACCTCAGTAATGATCTGTTAAACCAGTGATTCTCAACCAGGGTGCTATGGCACCCAGAGGTGCCTGAGATCTTTTCAAGGGTGCTATGTAGCACTGTTAGGTTCACAAACATGATTCACAGGAAAAACCAAGAGATTTCAAATAGGAATCCATAGTGTTAAAAACTGCCCTGTTGTGGTCTTTCTGAGTTCTTTGCAACAGAAGAATTGCTTTGGTATTTTTCTGTAGTAAAAAAAACCCAGTGAAAATGGAACTGGAAATTTCCAAGGCGGGGGTTGAGTCTATTGAGGTGCTAATGCCCCAAATCTACTGAGGGGTGCTTTGAGTCTAAAAAGGTTGAGAACCACTATGTTAAACTGTCCCAGCCCAAAATAATGGGGAGAACAGGAATGGGGAAAAGAACTTCTAGGCCAGGCTGGCTCCTACAAACCTGACACGGTGAGTCTGGCTTCCCGGCTGAATTTCACATTCGCAATATTTGTAGCAACACAGTGAAAAATCCCACTGTCTTCAGCTCTCAGCCCAGTGATCTGCAGGACTCCCTTTGGAAGCAGCGTGTACCTAAAGGGCACAAAAAAGCAAAGCATTTGCTAAATGAACATGGCTGGAGAGCAGAGGTGTATATCCAGGGTGACTTCGGGCTTCTGACAGTACGGATTCCCAGCACCCCGTGTCTGGGAGTACACAGAGGTGCCACCCAAACCAAGCTCACCCCAACTCAAGGATCTCATGTCTAGTAACACAAAGACTGTTTCTTTCAGAGACAGGATCTTTGACTTTCCAAAGAACCTTTGACAGCAGTCAAACCCCTCAGTCAAAGTTTTATCTAAGATACTAGGCAATCAGGACTCATAGTAGAGATGATCTCTTTTATTAGACCAACAGGATTTTTGCAAAAAAGTTTCTTCAATTGCAAAAATTTTGTTGGTCTAATAAAAGATATCATCTGTACTTCGAGTCCTGATTGCCTTTTCCTCTAGACCAGTATGGCTACAACCTGGATACCTGACATATAAGATACTAAGATTTTCTCTGGGCCAATGTCCCTTTAGCAGGAGTTTCTCTTCAAAAAGCCAGTGTTCCAGGGGATGATATGCATCAAAGGTAACACAGCAGCACTTTGTGGCAGCCTCAGCAGTGCATTTGGCTGGACATGTGGGACAAGACAAGTCAACCTCAGAAGAAAACATCTCAGAGATGGAACCACCCCATGGAGAAAAGAGTTGAGGACTTTTTACACACTGAACACTGCCCTGTCTGCACCTGGGATCCTTTCCTTGCCTTTGTTAATATTGTTTTTCAACTTACTAGAGTTGGACAACAGAACACATGAGAAATTCCAGAGTTTATTGCTCAAAGAACAAAAGAAGCCTGCTACTGTCCACACAAATGAACCTCAATAGGAGTCTGCTGCTAATATGTGCTGCCTGATGGCACTGATTGGCTTCATGGAGATACAAAACATTATCTCACCAGCGATTAATTATCCATGCTGGACTCAGTCTGGAATGCACTGTACTGCTGGCAATGTTTACTGGCAAACTGTAGTGGTATCGCCTCCCCTGGGCCCTGCCAATAATGCTTTTTCAGTCTTATTAGACCTTTATGGAGTTGGGTCTGTGTGAACCTCACATCGTCTCCCAATGCCAGAGGTCATTAGCACACTTTTTTGTTGCCATTTATTCTTATTTTACCAGTGTTAAAATAGGTTAATGGTAGAGTTTTTAGGAAGAGGTTTGAAATTTCTGGCATTTTCAGTCATCTCTAGAACTTTAAGTGAACAGGCTTTAATAATATATATATACTGTATTATGATAGGTTGCTTAGCATCTTTTTTTTTACAGCCATATCTTTAAATTGGCTGGCAGTAGATCATTACACTCTGATGAGTTAATCTAGTTCCATCTGGAAGCTAGAGAATATCTTTTTCTAGATCAGCATATGGTTAAGTATCTGTAACCTGCTCTCTATGCCGGGTTCTGAAAGCTCGGCTGAGTATCTCAGACAGCATGAGAGCAATCAGTTTTATATGTACTGAAGTTGATTGCAATCTCCCTGGGACTTTAAAATGTTCTTTGTTTTGGATGAATTATACCACCAGAAGCCTTCATTTTTGTTAACAATCTGCCCACAGCATTAGAAGATTCAATTCCAAAGCTATTATTCTGTCTTCAAAGCCTCAAAACGTAAGACTCAGCATACACATTTATAAACAATTTATACACAGAAATGCACCAACCATGATTAATGTAGAAATCCAATTCAGTTACAGAGGAAGCAGCTCTCTTCACCCTCTCTCTTGGGCGTCAGAGATTAATCTACAGAGCTCATGATAGAAACCTTCTCTAGTCCCACAGGAAGCAGAATCTGTTCAGACTCCAGATGCTCAGGACAGGTAGGAGGAACCTAATCTAACTCCTTGCCAGGAGATAGTTCTGCCTTATCCAAGGAGGAGCAAAGGGCAAGCAGTGGAAAACGTGTTGGGTGATCACAGGGCTGGAATCTGCAGCTGTTCCTTTTCAGCCTCAGTTGTAAGGGGGGGGGGGCGATGATCTTGTTCAACTCCTTACCATACCGTACACATGGGCACATCCTCAAGCCCCCAGCACTGGGCATACACTTTGACCCTAGCCTGCAGCAATCTTTGTCACTCCAATCTTTGGCATCTCTGGAGCAAAGGTGCACACAGCTCTCCTCCTGTAATTCCCATAGCTGGAGATAGACTATCCTTCATGGCTGTAGGAAGCAGGAGTAGGGACAGTGGCCTCAAACTGCAGCAGTGGAAATTTAAGTTGGAGATTAAGAAACAATTTCTCACTCAGAGGGTGGTTCACTACCCAGAGAGGTTGTGAAATCTCCATCCTTGGAAATTTTCAAGAGCAGGTTAGACAGACATGTGGCTGGAGTGGTTTAGTCAGGGATGATCCTGCCCTGAGCAAGGGGCTGGACTAGATGACCTCGTGAAGTCCCTTCCAGCCCTACTTTCCTATGATCCTATGACTTGTTCCAGTTTCAACACTTCCATTTTAATGAATGTACTTTCAAGGCTCAGGTCTGCAGCCTTTACTCACCCTAACTGGTATTTACCTAGACCACAGAGTCCCACTGGGCCATACTGCTGGCTAGCCAGGACCTCTACGCAGCTCCTTGTGTAATTCTCAACATGAGCCAAGCCTGTAGTTGCCTAAGAAAAAGACTTGATAACACAAGGAAAAGCAAAATCTGATGGCTGCAGTTTTATTCCTCAGTCGGTCTCTCGGGTGCTTCTAATGTAAGTTCATGGAGAAGCTGAAAAGGTCGACCATTGTTTCAGTTCTTCTGCATCTTGCTTTATCCTCTCAAGCACCAAGCTTCCTTTTGACATATTGAGACCAGGGGCCTTCAGAGAAAAAAATCTCTGCTGATTCCTCATTGCATCTCTTCCTCCTAAGCAGACAGCGAATTGTGAAGAAGGTGTGCTAGGATCCACGCTCTCCAGGAAGTCTTGTTTAGGGGCTGATCAGAAGCAGCCGTGGCTGTCATAGGCTGCAGATAGCATGTCATTCCTTTCCTGTTACGTGCCCTCCCATCTGCCCCCTCATTTTCTGCCAAATCTTGGAAGATCAAACTGTTTCCTAAGCAAAGGGAGGGACCTGTCAAAAAAAGAATTAAGGAGGGGGGATTTCAGGGTTATGAGGGAGGAGGGGAAATGAGTTTGGTTGTTTTTTTAAAGGCTGGTTGAATAGGAAAACTAAATAGGTTTTAGGAGGAGGATCCGTCTGTTCATCTCATTATTGACAAGGCACCATATCAAAAGGGAGCTCAGAGACTTCTGATGAGGTTAGACTTGAACTCCTCAAAGGGCCTCCTAGCACCAGGCTGCTGCTCACATAACTTGTCCCTTTGACTTTGGCTCAGCAGCAAAAGGCAAATTCACACCCCTTGAGCCAAAGCAAAGATGGGACAGGACATGCAGCGTGGGCTGGTCAGTCGGGTCCTGCACGGAACCTGATGGAGGGCTCCTAGCACAGGAAGATCAACCTGCAGTGAGGGTTGCATTGAATCTCTCCTCTACCAGAGAGCCCTGAAGAAAAATCAGTGTCAGCTGGGAAAAGGCTGAAACAGTGTGGCCATGGGATGCATTAATTCAACACATCTCTAAGCCTAAAGGATTCTATGGAGCCTATAAGATATATTACAGCTGTCTTTTCATGACAGAAGGACAGTGACTTCCATGGAGCCAGGCAGGAGAGAGACCTTTCCATCTCACTGGTCTTACAAGAATGAATTTGGCTGACCTGGAACAGGTTATCCAGAGACATGGTGGAATCTCCATCCTTGGAGGTTTTTAAGAACCAGCTCAACAAAGCCTTGGCTGGGATGACCTAGATGGGGCTGTTTCTGCTTTGAGCAGGGGGCTGGACTAGATGTGACCCCCTGAGGTTCCTTCCAAACCTCATTTTCTATGATGCTGTGACCTGTTTCCAACATGTGTGTGGTGTGTGGGTGCAGAGAGAAACTGCACGTGGTAAGTCATCTGTGTGCCTCTTACCTTTTGTTATCTGTACTGATGGGGACACGATTCTTTTGCCACAAGATTACAGGCTCCGGTAACCCATGGATCTGACACTGGAACCGTGCGATGCCTCCTTCTTCCACAACTGCATTCTGTGGGTGAATGTGGAAGTCGGACATAGCTGAAAGAGAAGGGAAAAAACAGGGGCAGGTGAGATCCAGACTAAGAAACAGCACTGCCAACAAAGGTTGCAGTGACCTTGGTGACCGGGCTATCAATGACTTCAGCACCCAGGAGTCAACAATTAGGTGAGGTGATGCAACGAAGTTGCCAAAAATACAGCTGGAGCTTGCTTGATCCCACCTGAATATGTACCCGCTCCCTTGGGATAAAGAAGCAGCAGTGCTTAGAAGCTGTGCATTCGCATGCCTAAATCTTACTTAAACTGAAAGGAGAAACATCTCCACTCAGCAATGAAGCTTGCAAGTGCCTCTGTTATCATAGCATCGAGAAGGATGCTGCAACACTGCAGTAGCATTCACTGACAGTCTATACTACTGATTTCAGTGGGTTTTGGATCAGGCCTAATAGTAGAAAATAAGCATCTTGTTCCTAGGCTCTTTTCATTCCACTGCTGTGAGGACCTTTCAAGCCCACCACCCACAGCCATCCTTGTTGTGTATATGGCTTCACTATGGCATTAACTCAGTTGTTATTTCTGCATTGGAAAGGCTTACAGAACAAGCTGGAAGAACTTTTCCTGGGAGTTGATTCTGAACCTCTGCTTGACACAGGCAGCCTCAGCTCATTTCCAGTTCCTGCTTTCCAGCACCACAAAAGGATCGATTACAACCACAGTAAAGTAAGGCTTGGAATGATAGAAACAGGTCCCAACATTGCTAGTGATCCTTCCTCAACTCCCAGTGCTAGTTTTAGTGCCTATTTGCCCCATGCCCCGATAGCAGCAGAAGCCTCCTATTCAGTACTATACAAGTAACAAACCTATTGCAGACACCCAACAACCTAATGATAACAGGCCAAATTTTGCCTTGAGTAGCCCTGACTGAAACCAAAGAAGTGTAGAAGAGTGAGTTGCCTCAATCAGACAAGAATTCACTCAGCAGTCACTCCAGGGAGTCCTGGCTGGGAGTCCAGAGAAACCCCCAGGACACTGCAACAGCACAGTCAAAACACCAGCAACAGGTCTTCCTTGATGGTGCTAGCACTGCAAGACCCAGCACCTCTGTCATTTCAATCACCAGACCATAAAGCTGATGCCGTTAAGCCTGAGCTTTGTCTGGCCTTCCTGTCTGCCTGCCAAGCAAAAATTACATATAAAGGGAATGCTGCTTCTGAGGGGCCCTTTAAGCAAGCTAATGGGTAAACACTTCTACTGAGCATCCCAAGCTCCTGGCACAATGCTGTATCTTATAGCATGTTGTGGTCATCCAGAAAAGGATCCAACGCAGATTCATTCATAAGATGTTACCATGCTCCACAGGAATGGAGAGAAGGCCAGGACATGGTGAGAGGGGGCATGTGCACATCAAGGAATCCAGTGGTAGCATTACAGGGAACCAGGGACACTGCTGCAGAGAGCAAGTTTAACAAACAGTAGTGGGTTTCTGTCTTGTGGTCACTGCTGTGGACAAGGTCCACATCACCTCCAGCGCCACTAAAGTGGAAGGTAAGAAGTGAAAACCATCATCTCCCACTTCCATATCACCTCTCCATAACCAGACACCTGCATCTTCCTGCACTGCTCATTTTTGCTCCTTGTAGAACTGAATCACCACAGACCCCACTTCTGCGGGGCACTGTACACCCCCAATCTGCCCCTGAGCATCCAGCAGGCCTGATATTACCAGAAAGCACTCAGGACCTCTCTGGGTTAGCCCCCACATGCCCACAATACACATGGCTGCCTTGGCTTCTCATTCCAGCCAGCTGGTAGGAAAGGACAAATTGCAAAGCATTCAGGGAAGGAGAAGAAAAACCATCCCGATTCAGCATGCACTAATAGCAATAATCATTGTGTGCAAAGTGCCTGGCATGCTGTTAGCAAGACATAAATAATACAGTAATTATTACTATTAATTAATTGGAAGGTGCTGCTTGTTGACTCCACAATAACCATATCCCGGGCTAATAAACAGCCCAGCACTTATTTAGCTCATGATTCATTTTCAGTACCACACGCACAGGAAAATCCCTCAACTTACCAGACAAGATGAGATTCAAGAACCACCCTTCTGCCCTCTAATTCTGCCTTCCCAGCCCTAAGAAAGACTTCTCTCCCTCCTTAAAACAGCCTCTTGCCTCTTTTTGCAGGTGGCATGGGGTAAAAAAGGTGCCTCGGCTAGGAAACAAGCTAGGGAGACATCAGGGTGGCTTCATCACTCATTGCAGATTCCCGTTGGACTCAGGCAGCTGGGAGCCTGCTATTAGCATTCATGCATTAAATATGGACTGCATTAACCCACTCCCTATCAGCAGCCTCAACTTTCTCGTCACGCATTTGTTCAGCTGATTGTATGACACCGAGGAGCAAAGCCCCGGCGAAGGGTGGGGAAGGTTGAGCTTAGATCTTGCTCTCTGGCACTAAGCATTTCATTAATAACCATTTTGCTTCAAGTGCGAGTGGATTTCACCTGCCAGATGGCCTTTGAGAGATAGCTCAAACACCCAAACCACCATTCCCTGCGCCCAGCAGCTCACCGCATGGCTCGTACACCCTGATTACAGCCGGCCTCTGTGTAATGTGAAACCCGCTGGGCAGGGAGCTTGGCCTCCAAAAGCAGTGCCATGCGCTCTGCTTCCAATACAGAGAGGGCAGCAGGCAACCGACCTTCTCCAACTTGGAAGGAAACTGGTTTGCTCCTCACATGAACAAGGGCAGGGCACCCGATGGCTAAGGCAAATGGGAACGGAGGGATCACTGGAAAACCCACCAGCTTGGGGAAGAATACCAGGAGAGGGCCTAGCTCCAAGCCCCGTGGAAATAAGGGCCATCAGGGCTAAGTCAAGGCAGTGCCACCTCCAAAATGGGGGTGAGGTATAATGGCGGGTGGCCTGGGGATCCCTTGCTTCAGCAGAAACCCAGAGACAAGTACCTTCTCTCAGGGGGTTCCCTGGCTTTGCTCTGGTTAACATCCCTTCCCTAGGTGTCAGCCCAAGTGAGAGACAATAAAACCAGCCTTCAGCCATGCCTGGAAAAGTGGTGCCTTTCTCTGATATTTTCATACTGTTCAAATGACTGACGTTTCCCTAAATTAGGGTCTCCCAGTCGGTAAGTGCAAAATCCGGCCCTGAGGCTAAAAGAAACCAAGATACCCAGGCTGCAGCAGAGGAAACTGAGGTTGGAGATTAGGAGGAGCTTTCTGACTGAGGGTGGTAAGGCGCTGCAACAGCCTGCCCAGAGAGGTGGTAGAATCTGGAAATGTTCAAGAGGGGGTTGGACAGACACTTTGGCTGGGGTGGTTTAGTCGGGGATGATTCTCCCTTGAGCAGGGGGCTGGAATAGATGACCTCAGAAGGTCCCTTCCAGCCCGACTTTCCTATGATCTAGGACTTCATTTTTCATATTAGTTGTATGATGGAAGGGCTGAATTGGGGATCAGGAACACATGCTGTACAGATACTTAGAAAGAAGACAGCCCACTACCTCAAAAAGCTTTACAATCCCGATAGGCCACCAGCCACCAAAAGAAGAGTACTCTAAATCTGATGCGAGTACCCAAAACCTGATAGCTGGGCACCAGGCACTAAGGTATGAGCACTGTATAATTAATACCCCTGGACTAGCCACTGGGGAACCATGAGTTATCAGGAACTGCACAAAGTTAAATAATACAGCAAAATACTCCCAAATCCAAATGCCTGGGCCAAGCTTCCTTGTGGATGGGAAATTTTTCCATGCTGTAGGGATGACTGTGGACAGCAAAGTGTGAATGAAAACAGCTGTAGGTAGAAAAATGCATGCTCGTTTCTTTATTTCATTAATATCATCTCTTAAAGTTAAAATTGCAGTGATAACCTCTACTCTTAAAGACACTAGTATTAATATTTCCTATGAATAAAACATGAGAAGCTATAAATTATTCAGTTAGCAGGATGTTAAGTAAAATATTACTCTTCAACGACCCTATAACGTGGCTTTGAAGCATGGTTTTATGTTAAATGCCTAGGAAACACCATGACCCTTGCCAAGACAGCTGGTGTCCCAAAGCTGCATTAAAAATTAATGTGTTGATCTGCAAAATGTGATTTTTAAAGCAGGTTTGCAACTTTGTTTACCATTAAAAGACAAAGGTTTCACTGGAGCTTGTCTAACTAGCAGCTGAGTTAACTGTGAAGAATCACTGGAACATGGTTTCCTACCTGGAAATAAATCACAAAGGGGAGAGAGTTGGAAAACTGATGGCTTGATGGCCACCAATCAAGGGAAGAAAATCTCTGTTGCTACCCATAGGATGCTCCATGCTTCCCACCTGCCTGTACCTACCTCAGACACTTGAGCTCTAGCTTTCTTTTCTCTTTTACCAGGAACCACCCAAGCTTTCATTATCAGAGGGGCTTAATTGCTTAAACATACACTAGGAACAGGGCTGCCCAAACTTCACAGCACCAATGGCGGCACTGGCCTTTTGCCAGGAGCCTGAGGGAAGGATCTAATTTGTATGCAAATGTACGTAATTATTTTTTTTAAATAAATGCATGCAACCAGAATATTCGCTTGGGCTCTTAATCTCCCCACGCAGGGAGAACCTGTCTAATGGATCTGCGTTGTCGAACTCCATCTGTCTGTCCAGCCTCCCCAGGACAACCATCGGAGGAAGAGCGGATGAATGGGACTTGCTGCCTGGGTTCGTTAATCTGCACTGAGAATGTGTGTGCATGGGTTTATTTCCTGCTAAGGTCTCCTATGGCTCAGCTCCCTGTGGGGTATGAAAGGCAGCATTCGGTGAGGAGGACCCACATTAAGACCGTAGTGCACTAGAATGTCCCAGCCCAGCCTACTGCACACCCATGTCCTAACACAGCACGTATAGACAGATGTGGAGTCCTCCCCTCCCAGGGAAATACACCACCATAGGCAGAGTCAGGTCTAAAACCTGAGGTGATGTCTCTCTCTCCAGAACATGGCCGTGATGCGAAAGGTCTCAGGGCTGCTACCAGACACTAGGGCCCGGTGACTCCCACAACTAGGTGCATCTACATGAGACGTTTACTGCGCGTTAGCCTAATAAAACTACACAGTAAGGCTGTGCGAAGCTTCAGGTGCCTATTCAATTCGGAGGAGATTTGGCCCGATTCAGTGGCCAAATCTCCAAATCCAAATCAAATCAGGGGACCAATTTAAAGGTCCAAATTGATTTGAAGCTCTCTGAATCGATTCAGAAAAGATTTGGAGATCTTTGATGATTTGGGCAGTCCCTGCCCACTGCAGCAGGCAGCTGGAGCTGAACTCGGAACTGGTAAGTAAGGGGCAGGGGAGGGAGGGCTGGAGAAGGGGAGAGAGGACCATGGTGGGAGCCCTGCCAGGCCTCATCCCCTGCCAGGCCTCATCCCCTGCCTGCTCCCCCAGCCTCCCTGAGCACCTCAACCCCCACCCACTCCCCCAGCCCTCCCATGGCTGCCCCGCCCACCCCAGCTCCAGGCCTTTTAAAAAAAAGCCCCAATTCACTGGGGGCTGCCCGGTGGGGGGGGGCAAGTCCCACTGCCTCACACTGAGTAGGGGGCTCTGCCACAAGCCCCCATGACCTCTGCCCACTCTCCCAGCCCCACCACAGCTGCCCTGCCAGCCCCAGCTCCGGCCCTTTAAGAATAATAAACCACCCCCCCAGTCCCACCAGCTGCTGCAGCACAGGGCAGTGGGGATCGTCCCCCACTGGAAAGTAGCCAGTGAGCCCGGCCTTTTTTGTTTTTTTCTAAAGGGCTGGGAGCTGGGGTGGATGGAGAAGCCATGGCGAGGGCTGAGTGAGCCGGCAGGGTTCAGGGGGCATGTGGCAGAGCCCTCCACATGGCATGGGGCAGTGGGGGGCAGTGGGGATCCCCCCCCCACCAGGCAGGAGCTGGTGAATCAGGGCTTTTTTATTAAAAGAGCTGGGAGCTGGGGCTGGGCAGGGCAGCCACTTTGAGTGGGCAGGGGATGGGGCCTGTGTGATTTGGAGATTTGGCTGATTCAGTAGCAGCCGAATCTCCAAATCAGATTTGGTCCCATCAATTTGGTACAGTGATTTGAATCACCAAATCGAATCACTGCCCCCCGAATCAGCCGAATCCGAAGTGAATACTAGCCACCTTGCACCTACTGCACAGTAGCATGGCAGTCAAAAACTGCTAATAGGCTACTGATCAGTGCTCTTAGGCTAATGCGCAGTAAGTGTCACAAAATAACCATGCGCTGGCAGTACTGTGCAGTAACTAGGATCACTGCACACTTAGTCAGTGTTTCATTAGGCAAATACTAAATTAAATCCGCAGTAACTAAGGTGCATTAATGAACATGTAGATGCGCCCACTGAATGCCACTTTTGGTCTGTGATTTGTGTGGTCCAGCCAGCGCAGAGAGGGTCATAAGGAGGAGTGGGCTGGTACAGGATGGGATTCTCTCTCTCTGTGAGCAGGATTGCACTGACAGCTTGTCTACACCAAGAGGACCGCGTAGAAGGTCTGGGTATGAATTGACAGCATACTAACTACCCCGCAGTATCTCCCTGTGTGGGTACACCTATTGTCAGCATGGTCTTGTCTCTACATGGACACACAGGAAAGTCAACCCACATTCACTAGGGGGATTTAAAGCAGGTTGGCTATACCACCATCCAACTGCTGTGTAGACACACTCATTCAGAATTAAAGACATGGTCCTCTCAACTTGACTTATTCCACATCCAGAGTAAAATTACTTCAGATTAACTTTCCTCAGTGTCTCTGTGGCAAGATAGCTCACAAACCAATGTTGAGCGCTGGTCTGCCATAAATTCATATCCTTGCTTACCGGGCACTAAAATCCCCACACAGACACTCTCAGGGAAGAGTGGTGCCTGAGCTAAACGCAGCTATTCTCGCAGCCTGTGCAAAGGGCAGGGCTAGAACACCAAATTAGTCCCAGAAACCAAAGCGTGGTGCTGGCGGTTCTGGAAAGTGGCACTGCTCTTCCAAAATGGCTCTGGCACTGACATCCCCAGGGGTGAGAGAAGGGGAACCTCCTCCTAACTTACACTCTGCCCCCCTGCAGTTTTAATGAGAGGAACTACTCTTTGCAACTGCTTCCTAAACCCAGGGTAACCTTGATTCCCACTTTCCATGTTGGTTCCCTGGCTACAAGGTGGCTATGTGATTGTGATGAAGCAGACAGTCTTCCTGTACTCAAACCTCTCCTGCCACAGGGGTCCCAGGGGAAAGTCCTGAAGACACAGCTCTGCACTAAGCCAGCAGCATCCCACAGGTAAAAAGCAGATCTTGACCTCATCCATATTCACAGAGGATTTATTATGGCAAACAAGTTTGCTCGGTCTCTCCTAATCGAAAAGTAAATACACTCTCCTGATGAACAGATGCCACAGAAAGTCTGATGTAATAAAAATGAAAATAGGTATCGAATTAATTTTTCTTTACTCCATGAAAAACTAAATTGAAACCATTAGTGGCTAATCCTTTTTTGTTCAGCAGAGCATTAGTGCTAAGCAGGAGATTGACCTAGATTTGATGTAAAAAAGAAAAAAAAAAGAAAGAGAAACAAACAAAACATTAGCTCAGTTTGTCAAAGCATATCCCAGGCCTGTTGTATCGTTAAAATACAAACATTATTATCAAGGGTAGACACAGGTGTGGGGATGAGGGACGAGAGAAACTAGTCTAACTGTACAGTAAAAATTGCAGTGTTTAGAGACTACTGAGGAAGCCCAGTTTGTGCTATAATGAGTTTTTCTTTGTTTTTAAATGACTTCAGATGGGAAAAACCCTCTGAGTTGCTTATAATATAATGCAACAATGCTATTGCTTTCCAGAACCGCGTGAAGAATAAGCTATTGAGTTGGACTCCAAGGGTAACTGTGCACTGCTAGCCACCCTTGGAGTCCAACTGTCTACAAAATGATGCCCCCAAAGGGAAGCTGCTTTCAAGCTGCTTCCCAAAATCTCCATCTACTCTCACCTCAAACGAAGACCTGTCCACAGAACTGCTCCAGAAGTGGTATAATTGCAGGGCAACCGTGAGCTTAAAAACAAGGAGAAAACTCTTACTACACAGTGCTTATCCACAGCCCTGGGCAGATCTAGAATTTGGAAAAGGGGAGTGCAGGTGGTGAGATGCACCATCATGTATAAAATAACACATTTTTCTCCAGTTAGAAATGAACTAGAAGCAGTACTAATATGCTAGGGGCCTTCTGGCTGTATTATTCAGTTGAAGATTGAAGCAAAAACAAATATGACTTCATTGCAATGAGTTAAAAACAATCTGCGGGGCTGTAGAATAGGAGCTTCATTACCGGGAGCAGCTAACAGGCAGCAGAACAGAAGAAGGGATGGCTTGATTTGGTGGACCCTCAAGCCCATTAAAAAAAGAAAAAAGGGTCACTAACACCTGTGGAATGCAGAGTTGAGAAGGGATCAGGTAGACTGTAATGAGCCTTGAAGTCAATTGTCTCCCTCGGCACTGCCTGACTAGACAGGTTGCTGCCTCTCCTGGGGAGTTGGTTTTATACTTTGGCTGGAGCAGGAATCAGAGGTGGGTGTGAGTGCACCCATGCAGCCCCCCGGATCTGCCCTGTCCACAGCTTTTTGTTGGTTCTCAACCTCCTTTACAAGGGATGGTCGTTAACATTGTGTCCCTTGTCTAGACAAGATGCCAGAGGCGAGAGATTAAATGTTTTGCCCAGTGTTGCACAATAAGTCAGTGGCAAGCAGATTCCCTTAAAGCGTAGTCCTGCCTGGAGCGCTGACGTAAAACCGCAGCTGCCCGAAGGGGGAACCTTTTCCCTCGACTGAAGAGGGGGTTGTATCCCTGCCCCAGCAGCCTCTGCAAGCTCCTCCTTGTGCTCCACAAGCCAAACAGTGGATGGTCTGCTCCTTGCCATGGCAGCAGTAAAAAGGGCCACGGACATGATACTAGGCATCATCTACCCATGCCCAAGCCTACAAGGCTGGTGCTGACCTGGCTGTGGCCTTGCGGGTCTAACTGGAGTTGACGGGAGCGATGGAGGCTCCAGAAGGCAGGAGCATGGTGGGAGTGGAGTGAATGTCTTTTATTGGCCTGCTAAGGAGATGTGAAAAATCCTGCACAGCTGAGGATTAGGAGACCCCCCTTTCTAGCATCACTTCTGCCTCATCCACCAGGCATCCTGAGGTCCACTGGTGTTGCGCGCAAGGAAGCCCCGGCATTGCGGAGGAAGCAGTCAATCCAGCGGCTGGACGCTCTGGAATGAGTCCAGCCAATTGAGCTCGGGGAACTTTTCCAAGGCACGATTGCATAAAGTGCCAATTAAACCTATATCTCAAGTGCTTGGAGCTCATGCTGACAGGCGGGGCTGAAACAATCCTCGGCGGCAGTTAGGCTCGTTAGGTACCAGCACTCCTGCCCAGCCCTAGCCTCCCCGCAAGAGCCTGGGGTTCCCACAGCCCATCTCAGGGATTGCTTTCAAAGGAGCTGGCAGGTTCAGGCTTCGCAACCACACACTCCGCTTTATCTGCAAAAGAGAAATCCTTATCTTGGAAGGGGTCACTTGATTTGCTCCCCTGTACACTCTGGGAATGGAGGAGCCGCCTCTATAAAGGGCCGGACATAAAAGGGCGGTGGATGGGGAGGCGAGGGAAGAAGCCGGTTGTATTGGGTTGAGCCTCTCCTCTTGGTGACCCCAGCTTAACGAGAATGGCTTAGTCAGTCTTTAAGAAAAGACACTGTATCTTCTCTCCACTTTTTCTTTTTTCTTTTCTTTTAATGATGCATTAAAAAAAAGCAGCAGCCCCAGCAAGGCCACCTCACAAGGGCCCAGTGGCTATTCACAGCTGGGCCACAGCCTCTCCCCGACTGGAAGCTCACTCTCCGTGTCTAATGATGCTATTGTGTGAGGCTCTTGCAGAACGGCTATGGAGCCCTGTTTTGAATGCAAGCTGCTTTGTGCATAGTGAAGCGTGAACAACAGCGCCGCCCATTTATCTATTTAATTCTCTAGGAGTATCAGAGGCAGGGGCCTTCACTCGCCTCTAAAGGGAAAGAAAAATCGCCTTTCTCTCTGTTTTAAAAAGGGAGGGAAATATTAAGAAAGCAGCAGCGCCTCTCCCACTACAGAAGAAAATCCCTTTTGCCACCGTTGGCTGATAAAAGGTTTTAAAAATCCCAAATCTTCATTGTCCGTGCTGGGTTCTAGGTCTGAAAACAAAATGTGCTGCATTACTCGGGAGAGGTAGACCCTAGGGAGACATTTTGGCTGAGTGTAAATCAGCACCGGTGAACGATGCTGACCCCAGAAAGGACAGACAGGTGCCCTGTTGGGTGCTGCTCTTGCTAACCATGGTTGGGTGTTTTCCAACAAGGACAGGGGCCAAGCCTGCTAGTTCCTACTCACAGGTCTTCACCCCTCCATGATAGCAGCCCGGTTGACTTTAACCAGACTCATCAAGTACAAAATACCTCCAGGAAGACACAAGCCTAAAGCTTCTAAGACACAGCACAAGGCACCGTGGTTCTTCTGGCAGTTTTAGTGTCCATTGACCCACCACAGCCTTACGGTCTCCAGTTTGCAACAGCTTTGCTGCTGCCCTCCAAGACTGGAGGCAGCGGGGCTGAGTTTCAGAGGGACAGCTGTAGAACAGGGCTCCAGAAATGATGGCGCTGCCAGTAAGGCTCCTCTGTCTCTTCTAGGTGATCCTCTATCACTAAAAATGCCAGAACTGATTCTTTACCTTCAAAGATGGATGAAATGATTCCATCTAAATACAGTTCAAATCAGATCCAGGGGTGCTCTCAGGCAAAGATGCCCAGTTTCAACCTGGAGAGGACACAAACACACAACTGGCTCCGTTGTAAACCCCTGAAGAGAGGAGTTGAAAAGGAGTCACTGGTTGAGGTTGAAAAGCACAAGTGTGCTGCACTCTAACCGTCCAACTTGTGATGGAGCTGCTGAAATATGCAACAGATGCTTAATAAAGAAACCACTTAGCACTGCCTGATCTGGGGCAAGGAATTATTGGCTTCTTACGTGACCATGTAAAACTATCGCATGCCCAAAACAGGCCCCTGGATTGCACCCCTCCTCACTGCCAGGCCAGGCTGTGCTCTGAAGCTACTGGCTCTGCGGGGACAGCAGGACACAGGAGTCCTGATGCAGTCACTAGACTTCCGCCAAGGTCTCTGGGAACCACCCATCAGCACAGGGGCTTCTTCACATCCACGTGGGGGGTACAAAGCTTCCTCCCTCACGCAAGCCTCAGTCCTTGTGGCTTGAGCGGACAGAAGAAAGCCCTGAGCCCTGTAACCTATGGGCTTGGCTGTGTCCAGAAGCACAAATCTCCTTCACCTGCCGGTGCTCTCTGGGTCAAAAACCAGAGCCACCCAGGGTTGCAGGGTCATCACAACCAGGTTCAGAGCCAGACACGATGTGTCGACAGGGAGCGACAGGTCCTTGCAGGGTGTCTTTCTTGCAGTTCTAATAAGCCGCACATTTTGCTGGATGCATTTCTCCCATGCAGGGCACAGGGAACTCACGGGGAGTTTCCTTCTTGCTCTTCCTCTGCAGGAATCCCCTACCATGTAGAGGGGCAGAGGCTGGGGCACCCAGCCAGCCTGCAGGTTTCAATGGACATGCTCGTCTTTCGCCCATTTCCTCTCGCTCTGACATCACATCCCAGGAAGCAGCCATGCTGCCCAGCATGGGGTGGAGTTAATATTGCCTCCAGGGAAGTCCAGAAGGTGCTGAGGGAGTACCAGGACCAGTACCCAGAGGTCTGCAGCACAGGAAGTGCCATGGGGTCCTAAGTTAGGAGGAGCATGTTACGAAACTGGCATTGTCTGGATAACATTTTAGGTTTCAAAGATTTCATAGATATTCAGGCTGGAAGGGACCCCGGAGGATCATCGAGTCCAGTCCCCTGCCCCAGGGGCAGGAAGTCAGCAGGGATCATAGGATCGCAGCAAGATAAGCATCCAAATGTGTCTTGAAGGCGTTCAAAGTGGGTGCTTGAACCACCTCCGGCAGCAGGCTATTCCAAACCTTCAGAGCTTGGACAGTGAAGAAGTTCTTCCTTATGTCCAGCCTGAATCGGTTGCAGAGGAGTTCGCGATCATTTGATCCTGTCATCCCTTGGGGTGTCCTGGTGAACACCCCTAATAAACTAAGATAACCATAGCTAAGGCCAAAACAACACTGGACAGTCCCAGAGTAATGCACATAGAGAAATTCAGGGGCATGCAACAGGACTCTGCAAGGTGGAAAATCCCCAGCAGGAGAGGAGGGATTTAAAAGCCCATGGGTGATCTGTTGTGTATGGATTTTGAGAAGCTGTGATATCAGATACAAGCTCAGCCCTTTGCACAGACAAAACCCTGAAGCCGATGCAGCACAGTATGACCACATAAAGCTGTGATGTTGGTTCAAGACAGTCAGGCCAACGGAAGTGGAGGGAAGGTCTACCCTTCACGGAGCAGCACAGCATACAGGCAGCGGAGCTGGCTCCATGAGGCCGTGGCTAGACCATTCCTGGTGCCCAGGGTGATGTGGGTCCACCTGCACTACCCCGTGCATAGCTAGTGACTGGAGGCCTGGGTCCTTTAACCCACGTGTACAAAGATGCAAAGCCAGAGAGGGGATATTTTATTTCTGTCTTCTACGCAGAAATGCCCCAAATGGCCCTGTTCAAAATGTCTCCACTGTCCAACAAAAGAAGCAAGTTCCAGCAACTGTGCTGCCTTGGTAAACCCCCGGCTAAGTCCAGCTGGGCCAGATCACGGAAGGTGCCAAGCAGATGACTGCCCCTACAGAAAGTGGGAGAAAGAGCCAACTACAAGTGCCCCAGGGGATACAAGTTTTGTACTAGTCTAACCCAGTCAGGTGGTGACAAGGGCTGGGGTAGAGACAGAGCACAGCTGGCCCAGGGAGGGAATGCCTGAGCTAAGCCTTTCTGAAGGACACAGGGATCCTTCACCAGCACTGCAAAAGTCCCTGGAATAATGTAATAGAGACCAAGAAACAGCTCCATGTGCTCCTGCCTCAGGACAGGTCTTCCCTGCCAGGCTCCCAGTGCGGTCAGGAGCACTGAAAGGTCCTGCTTCTCTTCCTAATGAGCTGCGAGTCTCATAATGGAGCTGTCCATGTAACTGGGGGCAGAATTTAGGCCCGGGTATTGAGTCCTGATAGTGACTTATAGGCATATGCATCATCTCCGACAGGTCAACAATTCAGCTCTTGCTGGTCTTCTCTTCAATGTACTCATTCCCTCTGTCTCTCTCTCACAAACACGCATGCATCCAGGCCATGCTGGCAGTCTTAAGGCATGTTTAGTAGATTTATGGTATTGATTATGGTTCACTTATTGGAAAATAACTACCACATCATTAAAGTTTGATGCAGGAGCACTCTCCTGTGAATTTGAGAGATCTTTGTCTGAAGGGAGGTGATCCATGGGCCACAGAAGAAAAGAAGCAGTGATCACGCACCAAACAGGGCAATGTTATGCTGCGTGTGCTATGGAATTGCCAATGGGCAGAGGAAAGCAAGCTCCTGCATCCACACCTCTAGCGATCCAGCGGGTGTTCCCCCCACCTCATCCCACTGCAATGCTGACTTCTGGGCAGAAAATTAACAAATATGCACCCTGTGCAAAAGACCATCTGGTGCTCTGCAGACAGAGATCTCACCGCACATTACACAAGAAACCTATATCAGATCCCCATTTTAGAGATGAGAGAGGTGAAGTGACTCGTTTCACATCAACGAGGCCAACTGTAGATCAAGGAATAGAACCTGAATTTCCCATATCACCAGCCAGCGCTTTCTCCCCTACCCAGAGCTGTCAAATGCATTTGGCCCTGCAGGCCAAATCCTGACCGCTGGACCCAGACTGAGAAGCTTCCTGTGGACCAAACGACCTGCAGGCAGTGGCACTGATCCCCATGATCACCAGAGCTACTGTTTCAGTCACTCACCCTTTTCCCCAGCCATCAATTTTAGCCAGCCACATGGGCCTCTGTGAGCGGGATCCGGCCCATGGGCCATATGTTGGACACCCCTCCACTAGACCACACAGTCTTCATTTAAATGAAAGAACGCCTATCCACTGCCTGCCCACTGCCAGCTTACCCTGACACTACCTCCTAGACAGGACTGCATGACAGATAAATAGGCCATGCAGGGTCATCTTCCATTTCACACATTTGGCAGGGAAAAATCTACTACCCAACCGCTCTTTTGGCTCCCTCCTCGTGGTGAGAGGCAGGGGAGAAGTCCCCGGCAGAGAGGCATCACGGGGAGGGCCCTCTCCCAGCCAGGTGCATGGCAGTAATTTCTCAGAAAGAAATTACACTCCGGCCCATGACGGTCTTTAGTGTATCCTTGGGCAACTGTCTGTGAAACAAAAGCTGGGGTCCTCCTGCTCTGCTGCTGGAAGGAATGGGGAGTATTTGATGTTATAAACAACTCTTGATTTGCTTTGGAAAGCTGCATATGGGGCTTGTGAGGACAGAGTTCAGAGCAAGGTTATCTGTCATCATTACAGAGCAAGAGCATGGAAGAGGTCACGCTGGCCTGTACAAGGACACCCTGACAGCCCAGAGATTGAGTCCAGTGGCCTAAGACTGAGGGGAGAGAGCTCAGTGGAGATCCCAGTGGTACCATAAGAACGTAAAAACTACCATTCCCTGGGTCAGACCATAGGTCCATCTTGCCTGGTCTCACGAGTCACAGAGGCAGACAGCGGATGCTGAAAGGGAGAGTGAACTAGGTCTGCCTAGGGTTTTCCCCACTGTTCCTCTCCCACTTGCAGCCTCCAGCATTTAAGGTCCAGGAAGCTCTGATTCAGAAGCTGTATCCTACTCCCATGCTTAGTAGCTACCATGAGGGGCTTTGGCCCCTGCTGGAACAGGATATTTTCTTACACCAGTGGCACTGAACCTTTTGTCCCTGTAGGGCAGAGGAGTATCACAGGGCCAGTACACGGGCTGGACTGGACCCCCTGTGCCAGCTCTGCCTGGCACCGTGCACTGGGATTGGCCCTGGGGCCCTGCACTGCCTCCACACACCAAGACTGGGCTCCAGGGTCCCATGTAACCCCCACCTGGCCCCACATGCCAGGATCAGGCTTTAAGGCACCACGTTACCCCCACCTGGCCCCATGTGATGGGATCAGACCCCACCCACCCTGCATGCCTGATCTGGCACACAGGTCCATGGTCGGGGGGCCAAATGGCATGGGGCTGGGGGCCAGATCTAGCCTGTGGCCTGTGGGTTGAGAATCCTTCTCTTACACCATAGGAGTCAGCATGGGACTCCCTGACCAAGCACCGTAAGCACAGCTGCACCTCGGCCTTGCTACCGAGGGGGCCAGCGCTCCTTGCCGAAGCGCAGACTTCTGCAGAACGCGGCCTGCCAAGCTCTCACCATCCCTACGGCCATTCACTTGCTTGCTGCGAGGCAGACAGGGCCTGATCCTAACAGGTGCTGAGCACCTAGAATTCCCATCGAAGGGAGTGGGCAGTGCTGAGGTCCTACTTGGAGAAGCTGTCCAGTCAGCCTTTAGAAACTACTGGATTGTAAGAGCTACCCAAACCACAGCAGCAGCAGGAAGTTCTCCCTATTCAGATGTCAGTGGGGTAGTCCCTGCGTACTT